>NC_138723.1:31922394-31979894 GCF_965113295.1 Leuciscus leuciscus | reverse complement strand
CGCACTGCAGTCTGAGCTGGAAGCTGTTGAGAAACAGATCCACAACCTTTTATTGAGACAGGCCGAGCTGAGAGACCGGTGTTTGGCTCTTGAAACATCACGCGCCGACGCACACAAATCAGTGTTTAACGTTACTAACCCGCTGACTCCGACCGCGTCTACTCCGTGCGTTCCTCAGCATCGGTCGCAATCAGCCATGGTCTCGTTCACTCCGGCTCCAACACGCCACCACGAAGCCTGGGTGGTTCCGCAGCGGAAGACGCGAGTCAGGTTTAGACCAAGACTTTCTCCGACCCTCCCGGTTTTCGAGTTATCGACACAAAACCGCTTCTCCCCTCTACGCGAAACAGAACGCGATGCTGTGATCATCGGCGATTCCATCGTTCGGCACGTACACGCTACGTTAGGTACAAGTAAGGTGCAAAGTCACTGCTTCCCTGGTGCTCGTGTTTCTGAAATCGCTGCTCGCGTTCCCGAGATCCTGAACGGTGACGAGCGCGTCGGAACTGTGGTCCTGCACGCGGGAGTGAACGACATCAGGCTGCGCCAGACGGAGATTCTGAAGAAAGACTTCAGGAATCTAATCGATACGGTACGCAGCACATCGCCTGAAACAACGATCATTGTGTCAGGTCCGCTTCCCACGTACCGACTAGGGCATGAAAAATTCAGCAGATTATTTGCGCTAAATGAATGGTTAATGTCATGGTGCAATGAGCAGAAACTGCTCTTTGTAAATAATTGGAATCTGTTTTGGGAGCGTCCTAGGCTTTTCCGTGCTGATGGCTTACACCCAAGCAGATTCGGAGCGGATCTTCTGTCAGATAACATCTCCAAAATGTTAAATACCCTTTGACTAGTAACCAAAAGTCCAAATCATAGTCTCTGCTGCACCAATTCAACTGATATAAATACTAGTGTAGAACATTGCATAGAAACCGTGTCTATTCCTCGTTTAGTGAGATCAAATAATAAATCTAATGCAGGATCTAGGAAAAATCTAATTGTTATTAAAACAGAAAATGTTGCTATTAGTAAACAAAAACTATTTCTAAAGCTAGGTCTTCTAAACATTAGATCACTCACACCTAAGGCAGTTATTGTAAATGAAATAGTCACAGATAATAGCTTCGATGTACTTTGCCTTACTGAAACCTGGCTTAAACCAAATGATTATTTCGGTATTAATGAGTCTACTCCTCCTGGATACTGTTATAAGCATGAGCCCCGTCTGATTGGCCGTGGCGGAGGTGTTGCAACCATTTATAAAGATATTCTAAATGTTACTCAGAAAACGGGTTATAAGTTTATTTCATTTGAAGTACTTGTACTAAATGTTACGCTCTTAGATGTTAGAAAAACATCCCTATTATCTCTAGCCTTGGCTACCGTATATAGACCGCCAGGGCCTTACGCTGATTTCCTAAAAGAGTTTGCAGATTTTCTCTCAGACCTATTAGTCAATGTCGATAAAGCATTAATTGTTGGAGATTTTAACATACACGTAGATAATCCAAATGATGCGTTAGGAGCTGCGTTTACAGATTTATTAAATTCATTTGGGGTCAAGCAAAACGTCACCGGACCAACACATCGTCTTAATCATACACTCGATTTAATTATATCACACGGAACCGATCCAACCGATATAGATATCATTCCACAAAGTGATGAAGTCACTGATCACTACATGGTAACTTGCATATTACGTACTGCTGTAATATGTCATGCGGCGTCGCGTTATCAACCAGGCAGAACAATCCTCCCATCCACCATAGATAATTTCTCAAATTGCTTATCTAATCTGTCTCAGCTGCTGCCTGAACCCAAACAAACAGATGAACTAGAAGAACTAACTAGCACTATGAGCACCATTCTCTCTAGAACATTGGATGTGGTTGCACCTATTAAATTAAAAAAGGTCAGAGAGAAAAATAAAGCACCATGGTATAACAATACTACGCATGTTTTAAAGAGAGAAACCCGTATTTTAGAGCGTAAATGGAAACAAACTAATTTAGAGGTCTTTAGAATCGCGTGGAAAGACAGTATGTCACGTTATAAAAAGGCCCTAAAAGCTGCCAGGGCTGAGCACCTCCGCAAACTAATAGAAAACAACCAAAACAATCCAAGGTTTCTATTTAACACCGTGGCTAGACTAACAAATAAACAGACGTCACCCGAACAAAATATCCCGTTACAGTTCAGTAGTAATGATTTCATGAACTTCTTCACTGAGAAAATAGAAAGCATCAGAACCACAATTGTAAACGTTCAATCTTCAATTGCGCCTTATAATTCAGCTTCAATTATCACCCCGCAAGAACAATTACAGTGCTTTACAACTATAGAACAAAAAGAGTTAAATAAACTTATCACTTCATCTAAAACAACAACATGTTTATTAGATCCTATACCAACTAAACTACTGAAAGAAGTGTTATCTGTAGTGGAAGAGCCTCTCCTCAATATTATTAACTCGTCTTTATCTTTAGGTCATGTTCCAAGAACATTTAAACTGGCAGTTATAAAACCTCTCATTAAGAAACCACAATTAGATCATAATAATCTAGCAAATTATAGACCCATTTCAAATCTTCCATTTATGTCTAAAATATTAGAAAAAGTGGTGTCCGCTCAACTGGGCTCTTTCTTGCAACAAAATGATATCTATGAAAAGTTTCAGTCTGGATTCAGACCGCATCATAGCACTGAAACTGCGCTCGTTAAAATCACAAATGATTTACTTTTAGCTTCTGACCAAGGCTGTATCTCAATACTAGTTTTACTTGATCTTAGTGCTGCGTTCGATACTATAGATCACACAATACTCTTAGATCGACTACAAAATTATACTGGTGTTCAAGGACAAGCACTAAGCTGGTTCAAATCATACCTATCTGACCGCTACCATTTTGTCTATTTAAATGGAGAAAAATCGATCATAACTCCAGTAAACTATGGAGTGCCGCAGGGATCTGTATTAGGCCCCCTGTTATTTTCAATATATATGATGCCACTTGGAAATATTATAAGGAAACATGGAATTAGTTTCCATTGTTATGCTGATGACACTCAAATATATATTTCATCACGGCCGGATGAAAACGCTACATTTTCCAAATTGACAGAGTGTGTTAAAGATATAAAAGATTGGATGACGCGTAATTTTCTTTTATTAAATCCAGACAAGACAGAGGTAATACTTATCGGTTCAAAAAACCGCCCACAAAACCTCGCACAATACAACTTTAACATCATAGGATGTCCTGTTACTTTATCCTCTACAGTAAAAGACCTGGGTGTTATACTCGATTGCAACCTGTCTTTTGAAAATCATATTTCTTATGTTACAAAAACAGCCTTTTTCCACCTTAGAAACATTGCTAAGCTACGTAATATGCTATCAGTTTCTGATGCAGAAAAGTTAGTTCATGCATTCATGACCTCGAGACTGGATTACTGTAATGCTTTATTAGCTGGTTGTCCTGCATCCTCAATAAACAAGCTACAGTTAGTCCAAAATGCCGCCGCTAGAGTTCTTACGAGATCAAGAAAATATGATCATATAACACCGATTTTATCATCACTGCATTGGTTACCTATAAAGTTCCGTATTAATTACAAGGTATTGCTACTGACTTATAAAGCCCTAAACGGCTTAGCTCCAGTCTATTTAACGGATCTTCTATCGCCCTATAATCCATCGCGCTCTTTGAGATCACTAAATTCAAGGCTTTTGGTCATACCTAGGATATCCAGAACCACCAAAGGAGGGAGAGCATTTTCACATTTGGCTCCAAAACTCTGGAATAGTCTTCCTGATACTGTTCGTTGCTCAGACTCGCTCTCCCAGTTTAAAACTAGATTAAAGTCGCATCTCTTCAGCCAGGCATTCATATAATCCTACAGTTCAAACTACAATCCGGCCTCTATCCAATGCCAGAGGAGAACTGGCCCCCGACTGAGCCTGGGTTCTCCCAAGGTTTTTTTTTTCTCCATTAAGGCACCTGATGGAGTTTTAGGACACCATTAGGTCACCTGATGGAGTTTTAGGACACCATTAGGTCACTTGATGGAGTTTTTCGGTTCCTTGCCACTGTTGCCTTTGGCTTGCTCAGTTGGGGATATTTTGGGGATATTTAATTTAATTTTATCAATCAATAAATTCCTCTTGAAACAAACTTTGTTGTATTATTTTAATTTAATACTGTGAAGCTGCTTTGATGCAATCTGTATTGTGAAAAGCGCTATACAAATAAACTTGACTTGACTTGACTTGACACACACACACACACACACACACACACACTCACTCACTCTCTCTCACACACTCACTCACTCACTCTCTCACACACACACACACACACACACACACACACACACACACACACACACACACACACACACACACACACTCACTCTCTCACACACACACACACACACACACACACACACACACACACACACACTCTCTCTCTCACACACACACACACACACACACACACACACACACACACACACACACACACACACACTCACTCACTATCTCTCTCTCACACACACACACACACACACACACACACACACACACTCACTCACTCACACACACACACACACACACACACACACACACACACACACACACACACACACACACTCACTCACTCACTCACTCACTCACTCACTCACTCACTCACTCACTCACTCACACACACACACACACACACACACACACACACACACACACACACACACACACACACACACACACACACACACACACACACACACACACACACACACTCACTCACTCACTCACTCACTCTCTCACACACACACACACACACACACACACACACACACACACACACATGATCCGCTTCTCACCTGGAGAGAGTTTGATCAGCCGGTTGTTCAGGCCACCGTCTCCGTCCACGATGTAGATTTCTCCAGAACTGTGGATGAAGATTTCTGCCGGCTGGTCAAACTGAAGCGGACTGAGAGAAGATCCGGCTTTCCCGGGGGATCCCAGAACCTGCAGGAGCTTCCCGGTGGGAGAATACTGCTTCACTGTGTGTCCGAACGGCCCTGAACACCAGAGAGTCAGTCAGCGTTACTCACACACTCACACACTCACACAGCGCTTTACACAGAGCTTCAGAGCAGCGTTACTGAGAGAACTGGAGAATAATAATAATAAGAGTTTGTTTCCAGAAGAAAACAGCGTCACAGTCTCTACGAACATTAGAGACGGAGCAGTTTAACGACACTGATGGAGATCTGAGGAAAACCACTTTAATATTCATTATGAGTCATAATCATAAATACAGTGATGTTCACAATAACAGTTTACATCAATAAAAGATTGATTTAAAATATGTTTTACATCTGATAGACACTTTTAGATTAAATATGGCATTCTCATTAATGGAGTAACACTTAAATTACATCAAATCGTTACAGAGAAGATACAAAAAAGTATATTGTAATAAATAGTAATATTAGTAGTGTATGCGCTGCTGTTGAACACTTCTCCTGAGGCGTGATGTGTGTTAATGTTCACTCAGCGCATGATAATAGCAGAACTCGTGATCTGAGGAAATATGATCAATAAGGCCTTTCTGTTTCCATTAAAAATATAAAGCAATTAAAAATACTATTTGGCCGGTGGAAAAGATTGAGAAAAACTTTCTCAGAAATGTATTTTATATTAGAATATTTGATTCATTTACTGAAAAACAAGGCGAGGATCGGCTACTAAATGCTTGTTATCAATGTAAAGTGATGCACATCCGTATCTCATATTTTCCTAATGTCTTGTACTGTTAAACATGGGATCACGTGGATGAATATGCATATGCAAATGATATGCAGATGAGGTTATGCATAGTAAACGAGGCGTTGTAAGCTCATATATGGTTATTTCGGGGAGGAGACGCGTGTTCACAATCTTCCTCTGACTGGGATTATAAAGGGAATCTGGCGTAAGCACAGGTTTATAACTCTGAATATTGCTGGCGTACGACAGTTTAGGGTTTCAGCGCACGTACACTTATAGTGAGGATCCTACACACAGGTTTATAAACGAGAGCCCTGGAGAGGAGCCCAGAACCCACCGTTCCCCACATCCGTGATCCACAGTGTCGGATCGGCCGAGGCGTTGGCCAGGAACATCCCATGAGGCATCTCCAGAGTGCTGGTGTTCCAGGCCTGCAGGAACTCTCCATCCAGGGGAACGAATAGGCTGTTCGTGGTCAGTGGGCGGGGCCACGGGCTGTCACTTAGATTGGCTGTGGACGAACAGGCCGTTCGTGGTCGCACAGGCGGTTAGGGGGACGAATAGGCCGTTCGTGTCAGGGGGCGGTCAGGGGGAAGAACGGGTCCTTCGTGGTCAGCAAAAATCGCCTAGGGGGCGGTGCGCAGCGCAGCGGTCCACTAACCTCCTACCACGTAGTGCCTAGCAGGCTCTTCGCGGACCCCTGGCCTTAGGCGGAGACCTAAAGAGCGAGATCTTGGCCAACAACCTCCTTCCCTCAGTAAGAGCATTGAAGATGGGTCGTGGCTGGGTCTTCCAGCATGACAACGACCCGAAACACACAGCCAGGGCAACTAAGGAGTGGCTCCGTAAGAAGCATCTCCCCAGCTAACAAAAATATATCCTAAGAACATTGTGGGAACGTTGATTTGAAATGTTCTAAAAATGTTGAAATGTCCAGTTTGCTTAACGTTGCTGGAATGGTATCTTATTGTTAGAAAAACATTGCTGGAACGTTAGCATAATGTTGCTGGAACGTTATCTTAAGGTTAGCATAACGTTGCCGGAGCATTAGCATAACGTTGCTGGAACATTGTCTTAAGGTTTGCATAACGTTGCTGGAACGTTATCTTAAGGTTAGCATAACGTTAGCACAACATTGCTGGAACATTATCTTAAGGTTTGCATAACGTTGCTGGAACGTTATCGTGTTTTATTTGCCATTTTGTAAAATCCCATTGATTAATGTGTTTTCAGAAATGTATTTTATATCAGGCTATTTGATTTATTTACTGAAAAACAAGGCGAGGATCGGCTACTAAATGCTCCGTATCTCATATTCTCCTAATGTCTTGTACTGTTAAACATGGGATCACATGGATGAATATGCATATGCAAATATGCAGATGAGGTTATGCATAGTAAACGAGGCGTTGTAAGCTCATATATGGTTATTTCGGGAAGAGACGCGTGTTCACAATCTTCCTCTGACTGGGATTATAAAGGGAATCTGGCGTAAGCACGCTTTTATAACTCTGAATATTGCTGGCGTTCGACAGTCTAGGCTTTCAGCGCACGTACACTTATAGTGAGGATCCTACACACAGAGCCCTGCAGAGGAGCCCAGAACCCACCGTTCCCCACATCCGTGATCCACACTGTCGGATCGGCCGAGGCGTTGGCCAGGAACATCCCATGAGGCATCTCCAGAGTGCTGGTGTTCCAGGCCTGCAGGAACTCTCCATACGTACTGAAGACCAGGACCTTCGGGATGTTCTCGCCTCTCTGCCCGGAGAAACACACACACATCAGGATCAAGCCTTGCCACTGATGAAGTTCTCACTTTGTATCTCACAAGTGTGACTTTTGTCTCATAATGTCAAGTTATAAACTCATAATTGCAAGTTTGCATCTTCCAAATGTGACGCTGTCTAACCATTGGGCGTTAACACATAACACCATAACACATTCACAATGGAGAATACGCTTACACACACACACACACACATACAGCAACGAAAGGGTTATATTATAATACCACACACGCACACATTGTGTTGTAGATATACAGATACGGTAATAAAATGCTTTATAACACCATCTTTAGGGTTCACTTTAATCATAATGAGCACAACTGCCAAAACTGACACTTCAATAGAAATGTGTAGAACTGACATGTGATTGTAAATTGTATGATAGTGATATTATAATGTCTATAACTGAACTATACAGCAACATTAGAGAGTAGATGACACGTGTGCTAGTGTAAGCAGCAGAGGACCACTCACTGGCTTTAGTTTTCCACCAGTAATCTCCACTAAAGCAAGGCACATTTCCATGTTAACTCCATTAAATGTCTTACACACACACACACTCTCATGTTTCAGACATAGACATAGATTGGAATAAACGATAGATAAGAAAATGCTTCATCCGGAGGTCTGTTGCACAAACTCAGAGTTTCAGAGCCGGTTTAGAGTCCCTCCTGGGTTAGACCAGGCTCAGCGGTCTCACAAAGCTCTGTAGAAACGGTGTCTGTCAACTCAGGCTTGATCTAGAGTTTGCGTTTACCTCTGAAGCCGCGCAGTTCACTTCTCTTCTGAAGATTAAGAGATCATTTGGAAAATTATGATGAAATTAAAAGCGTTTATAAGGCAGGAATAAACACTTCTGCTGCAGAGAACATTAGAGAAGCAGCTGAACAGAACATATCTATATCAGTGCATGATGTGAATCAAAGAAACAGACCAAATACTTATTAGTTCACAAAGAATTAATACACTCTGTTTAAAAGCATTATATATGAATGCATGTATTATATTTATATTACTTTAACAGCAAAGTTAATACTACTTGTCAATTAATATAATTATATGAATATATTATATGAATTTAATATTAATGTAATAAATAATTAGCAGCAAGAGAAGAGAAATTTTGTCTCTAAGGTTTTTCACTGTAAACTGCAGTATTTGGAGAGAGAGATGCAGGGGGCGTGGCTTACAGATACATGTCAGATTGCTCACAGCTGATTGGTCCAGTTTGGGTCTGCAAGCTCTAACCCAGAATAAAGCCTGCACCGTTAGCCGTGTATAGCGTAAGTTACCATGGCGATGAACACCCCTAAAAACCAATCCGCCTTCTCGAGCCCGAAAAAGCAGAGTTTGCTCAAACTGATCTCAGACCTGGGTAGCACTGAAACCCGCTTTGAGCAACAGGCCACAGGTCTCCCCTTAATTTACATCATTTTTTTAGATCTCATTGTCATCATCATGTGATATAATTGCTAAATTATATTTCACTACAAATGAAGTGGTAAACTTTGACAAAATATGATTATTAGTGTAATTATAATAATTTTATAATGTCTAAATGTGAATCCAGAAGCAAAACCTGTGAAAAGAACTATATTAGTGAGCAGAAAGAGCGATGAGTGGTCCTCTGCTGCCATCCGCTGGTTATAATGGCAATTTCAGTGAATTTATCATAGGAATATAAACATTTTCCCCTTTTTACATGTTATAGAGGCACTATTGCCAGATCTCCGTAAAGGTTTGTCTTCTTGTTTAGAGTCATAAGTCAAATTTACTTTTTTGAGCATGCCTTGAGGAGTTACAGGCTTTCGGGTACACTTGGTCAAGCCCACATACTGAAGTGACCCTATTATAGACACCCACATGCAAAAGGTCAACCTTTTTTTTTTATTATTATTGACCTAGACTAGAGTCCAATAGACTCAATAGATAGATAGAATAGATAGAGTCTCAGCACTTCACACTTGAACCCATAAATATAAAAAACAACTTATTTTACTTCAGCTAGCTGCCAAGGCAACATTTCTCATTTTCAAAATATAACCAGAATAAAAGTTAATTAAAATATATACAATTAATTAAAATGTACAAAATTAATGAAAAAAAAAATTCTAAAAATGACAGAAACAAAATATTATTACTAAAACTGAAATTGCATGTGAAATAACAATGGAAAATATAAACATGAAATCTAAAATAATGATACTAAAATAACTGAATCTTATCTCATAATTCTGCCTTCTCCCCCTAGGTAGTGAGTGTGTGTGCTGCTCACCTGCGCCACATAGACACGCCCCCTCAGGTGATTGACAGCCACTGCGAACACCTGACCGGTGAACAGCTCGGGGTTTCTGGGCCACGAAATGTCCAGTTTATAAAGCGCGCGCCCGGAAACCCGGAAGTCCGCGTGAGATCGCGACGCGATCTGGAAACACAGCAAACATTCATTTACTAATAGCAATAATAATAATAATAATAATAATAATAATTAAAAACATTAATTTACTAATAACTAGGGTTGTAACGATAATCTCATGTCACGATTCGATACATATACTGAACTGTTGCGATAATTCATACTGAATTATTGCGATACTCCAAGAGATTTGATACTGTTGATTAAAGTGCTAAATTTGATATTTTATTGTGTGTGTAAATGAACAGGATGGACTTGGTGCTGAAATCCAAAGCACAGGACAATACAGATACCAGAATAACAATATTCATGATCCTGAAGCTGAAAATACAGGATTATTGTAGATGAATATGCTTGACTATATATCTAGTCACTGACTGACTAGATATATCTACAGTAATGTCGGACACTTTTACTGGTAACACATCAGACATTTGGCATTATCAGGACACACAAATATTCCCCCACTGCATTATTATAATATTCAACATATATAGTTGTTTAATGAAGACACTAAAACCCTGTGAACTTGATTTTTTTCTTCACATAAATTTTATTTACACAATAATTTTATTATAAACATCACTATCCACGACCATCCATCTACATATTGATGCATTTTTGAATCGCGATATATTGTTACACCCTCCTCCTAATACACCATGGTATTACCAGAGTATATGGCATTCTTATAGCATTCGTCAGTTTATTTGTTTTTTCGGCTCACAGACAAGTACCATATATTACTAAATATACCATAGTAATACACTATTTTTAGATATATACTATGGTATTCATTAGTTTGTTTGTTCTACTTACAAAAACATTTAGGAGCTACCATAGTACTACTCTAAATATATCATAGTAATACCATACACGGATATGTAACGTTACTATGGTATACTTTGAAATAACACGTAGCATCGCTTCATATTTAATCTCCGGTGACCCTGAACACTTCCGTCACTCACGTGAGAGCTGATGGCGCCACACATGAACATGATGAAGAGGAGTAATGCCATGGCAACAGCAATTAAACAGCAGTAATTACGCCTTCTCATAGAGATTAATATAATAATCGATCATCTCCAGTCCAGCGGCGCAGCACTTCCTGTTTTGATCACATGACGAGTCCTCTAACCTCATTGGTTCACACTGACAGCGGTGCGGTGACGTCACATGCGATCGAAAAACATCTTAATAATAATAATAAAATTTAAAAAATCTCAATTTTATTCAGACTCAAACTGAGCAAAAAAATGTAATTCGCTGCAAACGCTGATATTTATATGAAAATCTGATGCTTGTAATGTAATTCAATGAGCTCTTTTATAACAGTAGAGCAGATACTTACTTAAAACGCATTGAAATATCAGTATTGGCCAATAATGTCTTAGTAAGATATTATTTAAATGCTCAGTTTTATGATCAAAACTCTGTAATTTTTAAACATCATGCAATTATAAATTTGCATATCAAATGTGAAGCAGAAGCTTTATAGGTTTAATAAGCCAAAATATGAGACATCAAACTAATGAGGAAATAAACTGCTCCAGTGTTTGTTTTGGCTGTTGTGGATAATATATATTATGCAAAATCAAACTGGCCTTTTAGTTTCTATCATGATGATGATGATGAAGAAGATGATGATGATGAAGATATAGTAAAGAATGCACAGGCCGGTTTCAGAGTCTCCTGATCGGGTCAAACGTTATTTTACTGGCATTAAGATACTATTATAGCGTTTATTAATATTATAAATCAGTTTTCATTTTTTTATTTTCGGTATGCATTTTACTTTCAGTTAATGTTTTAGTCATTTAGTTGTGTGTTTTTATATGTCTAATATAGTTTTTATTCACTTTTTTTCAGTTTGAGTTATTTTAGTACATGAACTCTTTCCCTGCCATCGACAGAATATTCCGGCTCTCCATGTTTCCACTGTTATACAGCAGGGGGCGCTAACACACATCTCCTGAAGGAGTACAGTATCTCCTGAACAATACAGAATCTCCTGATCAACACACAGGAGAAGGAGAAGAAGAAGAAGGAGGAGAAGAAGAAGAAGAAGAAGAGGAGGAGAAGAAGAAGAGGAGAGTGATAAAAGTATTGCTGACGCACATGTACATCTCGAGAAAATGCTGGCAGGGAAAGTGTTAATTTAAACTCAATTAAAATGAGAAACATTAAGATACTTTCATAGTTTTTAGTGATTTAAATAATTTTATATTTACTCTTTTTATTCAAATTTTTTGTAATTTTGTTGTTTTTGTCATAGTTTTTTTTTTTTAAATATGTCTATATACACTGTTGCTTAAAAGTTTGGGGTTGGTAAGATCTTTAATGTTTTTAAGAGAAGTCTCTGCTCACCAAGACTGCGTTTATTTGATACAAAATACAACAAAAAATACAGTAATATTGTGAAATATTATTATAATGTAAATCAGCTGTTTTCTGTGTAAATATATAGTAAAGTGTAATTTATTCCTGTGATTCCTGTGAGTAATGATGCTGAAAATTCAGCTTTGATCACAGGAATAAATGACACTTTACTGTATATTCACATAGAAAACAGCTGATTTACATTATAATAATATTTCACAATATTACTGTATTTTTTGTTGTATTTTGTATCAAATAAACACAGTCTTGGTGAGCAGACTTGCATTTTGGATAAGTCCGGGTGTGTGTGTGTGTGGGTTTACAGTGGAGATCCAGCAGGGTTATGAGACTCAGAGTGAGTGTGTGTGTGTGTGTATGTGTCTGTGAGTGTGTGTGTGTGTGTGTATGTGTCTGTGAGTGTGTGTGTGTGTGTGTGTGTGTGTGTGTGTTCACAGTGGAGATCCAGCAGGGTTATGAGACTCAGAGTGAGTGTGTGTGTGTGTGTATGTGTCTGTGAGTGTGTGTGTGTGTGTGTTCACAGTGGAGATCCAGCAGGGTTATGAGACTCAGAGTGTGTGTGTGTGTCTGTGAGTGTGTGTGTGTGTGTGTGTGTTCACAGTGGAGATCCAGCAGGGTTATGAGACTCAGAGTGTGTGTGTGTGTCTGTCTGTGAGTGTGTGTGTGTGTGTGTTCACAGTGGAGATCCAGCAGGGTTATGAGACTCAGAGTGTGTGTGTGTGTCTGTGAGTGTGTGTGTGTGTGTGTGTGTTCACAGTGGAGATCCAGCAGGGTTATGAGACTCAGAGTGTGTGTGTGTGTCTGTCTGTGAGTGTGTGTGTGTGTGTGTTCACAGTGGAGCTCCAGCAGGGTTATGAGACTCAGAGTCAGCGGCTGAAAGTCTTTAATGTTTTCTGTTGCTCTGAATCTGATCATATGAGAGACTGAGCTGATGATGCACTCATACACAGACGGAGATGATCATCTGAACATGACCGTACGGGGAAGAGATGCCTCATGGGAGTCCGTGATGATGCATTCTGGGATGTGTTCAGGCTGTGGTCGTGTCACTCTCGTACGCTGGCGGAGTAAGAGAACTGAGGGAAGTGAGCACATGACCCAGAATCCTCCACACCTCGACGGCTCACTGGAACAAGTGGAACAGGGTATCAACAGAACATCAGCATGAGCGAGAGAAGCGGAGACGCTAACACGGACGGCACACTTCTACAGCGCGCACTTCAGGGAAACGACTGGAGCGCTTGACAAGGCCGACTTGAAGAACAATTGCAATCTTTAAAAATAAATACAAAACAAAGTAATAATGTTTTTCTCATCATTTACACTTTGCATCATCATATGTGACCCTGAACCACAAACCCAGTCACGAGTCACGCGGGTACATCTGTGGCTATAGCCAACAATACACAGTATGGGTCAAATTTTTCTTTTATGTCAAAAATCATTAGGATATTGAGAAAAGATCATGTTCCATGAAGATATTTTGTAAAATTCCGACCATAAATATATAAAACATTTATTATTGTGAGTGAATGCAAAAATGTCCCTTATTTTCAAATCCCAATGTTGACAGGTATGCGCATCTGCTTACTTGAACACACACACACACGTCACTACTACACAACAAATAACGCCACGCTTGTTCATTTGCACTGAAGCAAAAGTGAAGATTAAAAAGCATTTGGTGAACAGAAAACACATTGTTATTTTCCAGCATCCTACATGTTCTATGTACTGTATTAATCTGTGCACCTAAAACATGTATTTGGTGAAAAGGATGAAAGAGGAGGAGATGCTGGATGACAGGTTTAGTTTGAATAAGAAATTAATGTATGAAATCCAACTTTTATATATATATATATATATAATATATATATATATATATATATATATATATATATATATATATATATAAATAAATAAAATTTGGATTTCATACATTCATTTCTTATATATATGTATATACAGTGAGGAAAATAAGTATTTGAACACCCTGCTATTTTGCAAGTTCTCCCACTTGGAAATCATGGAGGGGTCTGAAATGGTCATCGTAGGTGCATGTCCACTGTGAGAGACATAATCTAAAAAAAAAAAAATCCAGAAATCACAATATATGATTTTTTAACTATTTATTTGTATGATACAGCTGCAAATAAGTTTTTTGAACACCTGTCTATCAGCTAGAATTCTGACCCTCAAAGACCTGTTAGTCTGCCTTTAAAATGTCCACCTCCACTCCATTTATTATCCTAAATTAGATGCACCTGTTTGAGGTCGTTAGCTGCATAAAGACACCTGTCCACCCCATACAATCAGTAAGAATCCAGCTACTAACATGGCCAAGACCAAAGAGCTGTCCAAAGACACTAGAGACTAAATTGTACACCTCCACAAGGCTGGAAAGGGCTACGGGGAAATTGCCAAGGAGCTTGGTGAAAAAAGGTCCACTGTTGGAGCAATCATTAGAAAATGGAAGAAGCTAAACATGACTGTCAATCTCCCTCGGACTGGGGCTCCATGCAAGATCTCACCTCGTGGGGTCTCAATGATCCTAAGAAAGGTGAGAAATCAGCCCAGAACTACACGGGAGGAGCTGGTCAATGACCTGAAAAGAGCTGGGACCACCGTTTCCAAGGTTACTGTTGGTAATACACTAAAGCCTGGAACACACCAAGCCGACGGTCGGCCGTCGGGCAGTTTCCATGCGTCGGCCGACTAAATCTTCTCAGTGTGTTCATCACCGTCGGCTGAAATTGGTCCTCGTCGGCTTTGTAACGGCCGATTCAACATGTTGAATCGGCATCGGGCCGTCGGTGAAAGAGGGAACTTTTGATTGGCTGTTCAGCTTAGTGAACGAGGCAGTGCACGAGAATAATAGCAAAACAGCGAGCAAAGTCAAACCGGTACAGATAGAAGGCTGTTCTAATGATTATGTCATCTTACCTGAGTGTTCCTTGGCGCATATTTCAATATTAACACGAGAGGAGTGGAATAAAGAAAGTGTTTAGCAGGATTGATATTCAAAACGGTAAGCACGCAGTGCTTTGTTTACTGTGTGTGTATCTGCAGCCGGCAGCGTCGGTTTCCCTTTTTGAATGACGAATATAGACAAATATATCTGCAGAAATAGACAGCTGTCTCATTTACACGCAGGCGCAGAACGCACTTTCTAGCTAACAGTCGGCTGTAGTTCTCTCGGTGTGTTCAAGTGCAGCTTTTAACCCCGACGCGAGGCGACAACACAGTCGGCTTTCATCAGCGCTAGTTCGTTGGCGTCGGCTTGGTGTGTTCCAGGCTTAAGACGTCATGGTTTGAAATCATGCATGGCACGGAAGGTTCCCCTGCTTAAACCAGCACATGTCAAGGCCCGTCTTAAGTTTGCCAATGACCATTTGGATGATCCAGAGGAGTCATGGGAGAAAGTCATGTGGTCAGATGAGACCAAAATAGAACTTTTTGGTCATAATTCCACTAAAGGTGTTTGGAGGAAGAAGAATGATGAGTACCATCCCAAGAACACCATCCCTACTGTGAAGCATGGGGGTGGTAGCATCATGCTTTGGGGGTGCTTTTCTGCACATGGGACAGGGCGACTCCAGTGTATTAAGGAGAGGATGACCGGGGCCATGTATTGCGAGATTTTGGGGAACAACCTCCTTCCCTCAGTTAGAGCATTGAAGATGGGTCGAGGCTGGGTCTTCCAACATGACAATGACCCGAAGCACACAGCCAGGATAACCAAGGAGTGGCTCTGTAAGAAGAATATCAAGGTTCTGGCGTGGCCTAGCCAGTCTCCAGACATAAAGCCAATCGAGAATCTTTGGAGGGAGCTCAAACTCCGTGTTTCTCAGCGACAGCCCAGAAACCTGACTGATCTACAGAAGATCTGTGTGGAGGAGTGGGCCAAAATCCCTCCTGCAGTGTGTGCAAACCTGGTGAAAAACTACAGGAAAGGTTTGACCTCTGTAATTGCAAACAAAGGCTACTGTACCAAATATTAACATTGATTTTCTCAGGTGTTCAAATACTTATTTGCAGCTGTATCATACAAATAAATAGTTAAAAAAAATCATACATTGTGATTTCTGGATTTTTTTTTTTAGATTATGTCTCTCACAGTGGGCATGCACCTACTATGCAATTTCAGACCCCTCCATGATTTCTAAGTGGGAGAACTTGCAAAATAGCAGGGTGTTCAAATACTTATTTTCCTCACTGTATACACTCACCTAAAGGATTATTAGGAACACCTGTTCAATTTCTCATTAATGCAATTATCTAATCAACCAATCACATGGCAGTTGCTTCAATGCATTTAGGGGTGTGGTCCTGGTCAAGACAATCTCCTGAACTCCAAACTGAATGTCAGAATGGGAAAGAAAGGTGATTTAAGCAATTTTGAGCGTGGCATTGTTGTTGGTGCCAGACGGGCCGGTCTGAGTATTTCACAATCTGCTCAGTTACTGGGATTTTCACGCACAACCATTTCTAGGGTTTGCAAAGAATGGTGTGAAAAGGGAAAAACATCCAGTATGCAGCAGTCCTGTGGGCGAAAATGCCTTGTTGATGCTAGAGGTCAGAGGAGAATGGGCCGACTGATTCAAGCTGATAGAAGAGCAACTTTGACTGAAATAACCACTCGTTACAACCGAGGTATGCAGCAAAGCATTTGTGAAGCCACAACACGCACAACCTTGAGGCGGATGGGCTACAACAGCAGAGGACCCCACCGGGTACCACTCATTTCCACTACAAATAGGAAAAAGAGGCTACAATTTGCACGAGCTCACCAAAATTGGACAGTTGAAGACTGGAAAAATGTTGCCTGGTCTGATGAGTCTCGATTTCTGTTGAGACATTCAGATGGTAGAGTCAGAATTTGGCGTAAACAGAATGAGAACATGGATCCATCATGCCTTGTTACCACTGTGCAGGCTGGTGGTGGTGTAATGGTGTGGGTGATGTTTTCTTGGCACACTTTAGGCCCCTTAGTGCCAATTGGGCATCGTATAAATGCCACGGCCTACCTGAGCATTGTTTCTGACCATGTCCATCCCTTTATGACCACCATGTACCCATCCTCTGATGGCTACTTCCAGCAGGATAATGCACCATGTCACAAAGCTCGAATCATTTCAAATTGGTTATTTGAACATGACAATGAGTTCACTGTACTAAAATGGCCCCCACAGTCACCAGATCTCAACCCAATAGAGCATCTTTGGGACGTGGTGGAACGGGAGCTTCGTGCCCTGGATGTGCATCCCACAAATCTCCATCAACTGCAAGATGCTATCCTATCAATTTGGGCCAACATTTCTAAAGAATGCTTTCAGCACCTTGTTGCATCAATGCCACGTAGAATTAAAGCAGTTCTGAAGGAGAAAGGGGGTCAAACACAGTATTAGTATGGTGTTCCTAATAATCCTTTAGGTGAGTGTGTATATATATATATATATATATATATATATATATATATATATATATAAAGCTGTGACGTAGTTAATCTGGTTTATTTCTCTTTTTTTGGCTAGTAGAAGGTCTGAATGGCCGTTAACTTAAAAATGTAGTTGCCAAATTGGCCGGTGAGTGAAAAAGTAAATTTCAAACCTTGTTTGTACGAACCCTGTGAGTGATGCAAGAACACACACTTACGCGTGTCTGGAGGAGTAACAGTGATGCTCTGCGCTGTGAACTCGTCGTCGAAGTATCGCGTGTCGGTCTCTGACGTCACCTGAGGTTTAAAGGGAGGAGGCAACTGCAGGAACACACACACACACACACACACACGAGCGTGAGAAGCCACATCACACCCGACGAGACCAAACTAACCTCTCGACTGAAGCACCTTCTTCTGCAACACGTCGTCCCACTGAATCCCACAGAAGAACCCGTGCATCATCACGTCTCTCGCATCATCAGCCCCGCCTCCCAGCCTGCAGCCAATCACAAGCCTTCACCGTTACTCAAGTTCTCAAGTCTCCTCCATTTATACAGCGCTTTTTACAATACAGAATGTTTCAAAGCAGCTATACAGAGATAACAGGAACATAATGGGTCCCACTTTATATTAAGTGGCTTTAAGTACTATGTACTTATTGTGTTGATGTTGTATTGTTAAACGCTTTTGCTGCTATTGAGGTGTGATACAGGTAAGGTTAGGGACAGGTGTGATTCGGGTAAGGTTAGGGACAGGTGAGATACGGGTAAGGTTAGGGACAGGTGTGATACGAGTAAGGTTAGGGACAGGTGTGATACGGGTAAGGTTAGGGACAGGTGAGATACGGGTAAGGTTAGGGACAGGTGTGATTCGGGTAAGGTTAGGGACAGGTGAGATACGGGTAAGGTTAGGGACAGGTGTGATACGGGTAAGGTTAGGGACAGGTGTGATACGGGTAAGGTTAGGGACAGGTGAGATACGGGTAAGGTTAGGGACAGGTGAGATACGGGTAAGGTTAGGGACAGGTGTGATTCGGGTAAGGTTAGGGACAGGTGTGATTCGGGTAAGGTTAGGGACAGGTGAGATACGGGTAAGGTTAGGGACAGGTGTGATACGAGTAAGGTTAGGGACAGGTGTGATACGGGTAAGGTTAGGGACAGGTGAGATACGGGTAAGGTTAGGGGCAGGTGTGATACGGGCAAGGTTAGGGGCAGGTGTGATACGGGTAAGGTTAGGGGCAGGTGTGATACAGGTGTGATACGGGTAAGGTTAGGGACAGGTGTGATACGGGTAAGGTTAGGGACAGGTGTGATTCGGGTAAGGTTAGGGACAGGTGAGATACGGGTAAGGTTAGGGACAGGTGTGACACGGGTAAGGTTAGAGACAGGTGTGACACGAGTAAGGTTAGGGACAGGTGTGATACGGGTCAGGTTAGGGACAGGTGTGATTCGGGTAAGGTTAGGGACAGGTGTGATTCGGGTAAGGTTAGGGACAGGTGTGATACGAGTAAGGTTAGGGACAGGTGTGATACGGGTAAGTTTATGGCAGGTGTGATACGGGTAAGGTTAGGAGCAGGTGTGATACAGGTGTGATACGGGCAAGGTTAGGGGCAGATGTGATACGGGCAAGGTTAGGGGCAGGTGTGATACGGGTAAGGTTAGGGGCAGGTGTGATACGGGCAAGGTTAGGGACAGGTGTGATACGGGTAAGGTTAGGGGCAGGTGTGATACGGGCAAGGTTAGGGGCAGGTGTGATACGGGCAAGGTTAGGGGCAGGTGTGATACGGGTAAGGTTAGGGACAGGTGTGATACGGGTAAGGGCAAGGTTAGGGGCAGGTGTGATACGGGCAAGGTTAGGGGCAGGTGTGAATACGGGCAAGGTTAGGGGCAGGTGTGATACGGGCAAGGTTAGGGGCAGGTGTGATACGGGCAAGGTTAGGGGCAGGTGTGATACGGGCAAGGTTAGGGGCAGGTGTGATACGGGGAAAGGTTAGGGACAGGTGTGATACGGGTAAGATTAGGGACAGGTGTGATACAGGTAAGGTTAGGGGCAGGTGTGATACAGGTAAGGTTAGGGACAGGTGTGATACAGGTAAGGTTAGGGACAGGTGTGATACAGGTAAGGTGTTAGGGACAGACTGTTTGGGGTCTGAAGCACCAGTGCATTATGGGCTACGCTCACCGCTGTTTGGGGTCTGAAGCACCAGTGCATTATGGGCTGGCTCACCTCTGCTTGGGGTATGAAGCACCAGTGCATTATGGGCTGGCTCACCTCTGCTTGGGGTCTGAAGCACCAGTGCATTATGGGCTACGCTCACCTCTGCTTGGGATATGAAGCACCAGTGCATTATGGGCTGAATCACCTCTGTTTGGGGTCTGAAGCACCAGTGCATTATGGGCTAGCTAACCTCTGCTTGGGGTATGAAGCACCAGTGCATTATGGGCTACGCTCACCTCTGCTTGGGGTATGACGCACCAGTGCATTATGGGCTACGCTCACCTCTGTTTGGGGTCTGAAGCACCAGTGCATTATGGGCTGGCTCACCTCTGCTTGGGGTATGAAGCGCCAGTGTATTATGGGCTACGCTCACCTCTGCTTGGGGTATGAAGCACCAGTGCATTATGGGCTGGCTCACCTCTGCTTGGGGTATGAAGCGCCAGTGTATTATGGGCTGGCTCACCTCTGTTTGGGGTCTGAAGCACCAGTGCATTATGGGCTGGCTCACCTCTGTTTGGGGTCTGAAGCACCAGTGCATTATGGGCTGGCTCACCTCTGCTTGGGGTATGAAGCGCCAGTGCATTATGGGCTGGCTCACCTCTGTTTGGGGTCTGAAGCACCAGTGCATTATGGGCTGGCTCACCTCTGTTTGGGGTATGAAGCACCAGTGCATTATGGGCTGGCTCACCTCTGTTTGGGGTCTGAAGCACCAGTGCATTATGGGCTGGCTCACCTCTGCTTGGGGTATGAAGCGCCAGTGTATTATGGGCTACGCTCACCTCTGCTTGGGGTATGAAGCACCAGTGCATTATGGGCTACGCTCACCTCTGCTTGGGGTATGAAGCACCAGTGCATTATGGGCTGGCTCACCTCTGCTTGGGGTATGAAGCACCAGTGCATTATGGGCTACGCTCACCTCTGCTTGGGGTCTTTCCTCAACAGGCCGCTGAGCAGAGCTTTGGCTTCGGGCGAGAGGCTCCTGGGGAAGCGGATCTCTTCCATCACGATGAGCTCGAAGAGCCGCTCGTGGTCCTGGTTGTAGAACGGCAGGCGTCCACACATCATCTCGTACATCACCACTCCCAGACCCCACCAGTCCACCGCACGCCCGTAATCATTGTCCTCCAGCACCTGACACATTCACATACACTTACACAACATCAGGATGCAATCCATTCATCGCACAGAGTAGATAAACAGGAGAAGTGCTAACAATACAAAGTTTTATTTTAGCCGTGTTGTAAGGCCCCTAGCGGGCCCCTGGATGAGCCGTAGCCGTTGGTTACCTCCGGCGCAAGGTATTCTGGGGTGCCACAGAACGTCCTCATGGTGGCCTCGTCTGTGATGCCCTCCTTACAGAGGCCGAAGTCTGTGATCTTAATATGTCCATCTTTATCCAGCATGAGGTTCTCCAGCTGAATGAAGAGAGAACATCTTCATCATCTTCATCTTCATCATTATCATCAGCACAAACTCCCAGTGAATAACTGTACTTCATTCAGCTGAACTGGATCAACACTGAACTGAATATCAACTGCTTATGGTAAAATTGAGTTTCATAACTGATGAATTTTGCAACACTAACACTGTCACTGAACTTGTATCTGGTGTTTCCGAGTTGTATATTTATGTTGCAGAGATATAATGCATGGTTGCATGGTTCTCTGCATTGATATGTTGTAATTCTGAAAAAAGATGCAATTCTAAGAAATAGAGTCGTAATTCTGAGAATTAAAGCTGCAATTCTGAGAAATAAAGTCGCAATTCTGAGAAATAAAGTCGCAATTCTGAGAAATAAAGTCGCAATTTTGAGAAATAAAGTCATAATTCGGAGAAAGTTACAATTCTGATTTCTTTCTTCATAACTGCGAAAAATAAAGTCAGAATTGCAAATTAAAACGCTGCAATTACCTTTTTTTATTATTTCTATTAAACAAAAACAGAACAAGGTTTGACACATTTGACACAGAGCTTAAGCCGCGTTCACACTGAAGACGATTACAATAATGATAACAATAAAGATATAGTTCTAAAAACCATTCATAAACCACATCACAACTATAACGATAACTACAAAGAGAAACTACTTTGCTAGAATCACTTTCAGAGCGATTGATGAACGATAAAAACACTGACAGCCCATCAGAATCCATCCTGCTTTAACGAGCTCCAGCATTTAAAGAGAC
Source organism: Leuciscus leuciscus (assembly GCF_965113295.1). NCBI lineage: Eukaryota > Metazoa > Chordata > Actinopteri > Cypriniformes > Leuciscidae > Leuciscus > Leuciscus leuciscus. The sequence goes on along the minus strand of NC_138723.1, from coordinate 31,957,663 downwards.
AGACGACAAAACTAAGAATAAACAGAAAGATATCATGAACACTAATATAGCTATCGTTCTTGGTGTGAACGAGCCTTAAAGTCCCCCGTGGTGAGAATCCAGCTTTTAATGTTGTTTATGTGTCTATGTGGTGTTTTTAATCTGCTTTAAGACAAAGCATGTGTAAATTCATAAGTCGACAGCATTGCTGAGTATTTCCTCCTTAAAACTGCAGTGAACCAAAGACAGTCTCAAACACACGCTTTGAAATCGCTGGTGTTTCTGACGTCACAAACTACCTTGTAACCAATCAGATCAACGTGTGATCGTCAACCAGTGGATCTCTGAGCTGAGTGAGTGAGTGGAGGCGGGGCTCATTTGCATATTCATAGAACCGCGCATACTAAATGAGGCAAGGGTGTCGAGTTACATTCAAGATATTTTAAGGAATGAAAAAACATTTAAATATGTAATTTTGGTGATCAAAGATGCGTTTTAAAGGAAAATGATTGACTACGGGGAACTTTAAGACGCTACACTTCAGCTGATGAAGAGCGCAGTACCTTCAGGTCCCTGTAGACGACGTTCTGCGAGTGCAGGTAGTCGAGAGCGGAGACGATCTCAGCGCTGTAGAATCGAGCTCTTTCCTCGGAGAACAGCCGCTCGCGAGACAGATGGAAGAAGAGCTGAGGACGAGAGACGCGTGAGAACCACACACACACACCACAGCAGCGTGTCTGAGGCTAACCTGCACGTACCTCTCCGCCGTTAGCATACTCCATCACGAAGCACAGGCGGTCGTGAGTCTGGAAGGCGTATTTAAGGGTCTGCGACACAAAACGTGACAGAATGAAGGGAGTGTGTCGTTTATAGAGTCAATTAGGGTTGGGAATCAAATACTTGAGGTCAGGAATTGGAAACTTATTATAAAATTACATTTTCGATCCCTCTTATCGATTCCTTTGTGAGCATTTCGACTTTAAACCATTCAAACGCGAGACGACTCGCACACTGTTTTCTGTGTGAAACACATCATCAGCGGGCCTACAGAAAATCTGATTTTAATGTGATTTTAAAACATTTGAGCGCAAGTGACTCTGTATTCTGTGCTCATGTGTATCAGTATATTGGATCCGTGCAGCTCTTAAAGGGACAGCAGCCTAATATTCCTCTCTATAATAACACTAATATTCCCGCTCTATAATAACACTAATATTCCCGCTATATAATAACACTAATATTCCAGCTCTATAATAACACTAATATTCCCGCTCTATAATAACACTAATATTCCCGCTCTATAATAACACTAATATTCCTCTCTATAATAACACTAATATTCCCGCTCTATAATAACACTAATATTCCCGCTCTATAATAACACTAATATTCCCGCTCTATAATAACACTAATATTCCCGCTCTATAATAACACTAATATTCCTGCTCTATAATAACACTAATATTCCCGCTCTATAATAACACTAATATTCCATCTCTATAACACTGATATTCCTGCTCTATAATAACACTAATATTCCCGCTCTATAATAACACTAATATTCCCGCTCTATAATAACACTAATATTCCCGCTCTATAATAACACTAATATTCCCGCTCTATAATAACACTAATATTCCCGCTCTATAATAACACTAATATTCCCGCTCTATAATAACACTAATATTCCTGCTCTATAATAACACTAATATTCCTGCTCTATAATAACACTAATATTCCCGCTCTATAATAACACTAATATTCCATCTCTATAACACTGATATTCCTGCTCTATAATAACACTAATATTCCTGCTCTATAATAACACTAATATTCCCGCTCTATAATAACACTAATATTCCCGCTCTATAATAACACTAATATTCCAGCTCTATAATAACACTAATATTCCCGCTCTATAATAACACTAATATTCCCGCTCTATAATAACACTAATATTCCCGCTCTATAATAACACTAATATTCCCGCTCTATAATAACACTAATATTCCAGCTCTATAATAACACTAATATTCCAGCTCTATAATAACACTAATATTCCCGCTCTATAATAACACTAATATTCCCGCTCTATAATAACACTAATATTCCCGCTCTATAATAACACTAATATTCCCGCTCTACAATAACACTAATATTCCCGCTCTACAATAACACTAATATTCCCGCTCTACAATAACACTAATATTCCCGCTCTACAATAACACTAATATTCCCGCTCTATAATAACACTAATATTCCCGCTCTATAATAACACTAATATTCCCGCTCTATAATAACACTAATATTCCCGCTCTATAATAACACTAATATTCCCGCTCTACAATAACACTAATATTCCCGCTCTATAATAACACTAATATTCCATCTCTATAATAACACTAATATTCCATCTCTATAATAACACTAATATTCCTGCTCTATAATAACACTAATATTCCCGCTCTATAATAACACTAATATTCCCGCTCTATAACACTAATATTCCCGCTCTATAATAACACTAATATTCCCGCTCTATAATAACACTAATATTCCCGCTCTATAATAACACTAATATTCCTGCTCTATAATAACACTAATATTCCTGCTCTATAATAACACTAATCAAACAACAAAAGACAAAGAGAAAATCCACTCGTTCTTCACTGAATAACTTCTGTAACTATATTGTATTTATAAACTGCAGTGTTTTATTTTACATTTGATTACAGTTTCTGCTCCTGAAAATCTTAAAACACTGTTTATTTCAGTCGTATCTTTGTTCAGTTGTGTCTGTTTGTTGTGATTGCTAATTTTTTATGTGTTCCTTTTTAATCACTGAGTGTTTGCTTGTCTTTAATAATGATTGAACTTTATATTAGTTCTGCTAGTTGTTCTTCTATGGTGTTTTTAAACCACAGGCAAACGCTCCTTGTGTAAGAGTTCTTTAGCCTGTTTGTGTTCATGATATTCAGATACAATTAAATATTTTGCAATAAGACTAAATGTGAATAATATCTAAAGTTGTTGTTTTGTTTTTTTACTTTATTGGATCCGAAATTAGGAATCGATAAGAATCGTTAAAATGTAAGCGATTTACAGGCGTGAGAGAGACTGACCGTCAGGAACGGGTGTCTTGTGTTCTGCAGCACGCGGCTCTCGGTGACCGTATGCGCCACTTCATCCTGAACACACACACACACACACACACAGATCACGTTTAGATCTGAGCATCTCAATAAAATGGAACATATGACATATGATATATATATATTAAAGATGTCTTCTTTTCTTCCATTTTACTATTGTATAGTGTTTTATGTATTTTCTAGGGGTGTAACAATATATCGCAATACAAAAATACATCAATATGTATCGTGGATAGTGACTATATGTATTGAGTATAATTCACCCAAAATGAACATTTTTGTGTGAGAATTTTTTTTTAGTTTTAGTTTTAATTTTGAGTTTTAGTGTCAGTACTACATTAAACTACTATATATAATGTTGAATATGATGTATAATAATGCAATGGGGGAATATTTGTGTGTCCTGATAATGCCAAATATCTGATGTTACCAGTAAAAGTGTCCGACATTACTGTAGATATATCAGTGACAGAGATCAAGAATATTCGTCTTCGCATTTTCAGCTTCAGAATCATGAATATTCTTACTCTGGCGTCTCTATTGTTCATTGGGTTTCAGCACCAAGTCCATCATATTCATTTACACACACAATGAAATATCAAATATAGAATTTAATCAACAGCAAATCTTTTATCATGTGTCTTGGAGTATCGCAATAATATGGTATGGTGAGTTCAGTATGGTGATATGCATCGATTCATGACATGAGGATATCGTTACACCCCTAATATTTTCTTTTTCACTTTTTCTATTTCTGTATCTCTTTTATTTGGGCCACCATTGTTGCCAAGGAATGTTTAGTTTGTTGTTGTGATTTGTTAAAATGTAAAAAAAAAAGAAGGAATGTTTCTCTAGTCACCTTTGCGATGATGACGTCCTTGCGCAGGATCTTCATGGCGTAGTACATCCCCGAGGCTTTCTCTCGCACCAGAATCACCTTCCCAAACGTGCCTTTACCCAGAAGCTTCAGGTAATCAAAGTCATTCATCGTCTGAAAGCACAAACCACCGCCATCATCATCATCTTCATCATCATCATCGGCAACGTTTACATGCAACCAAATCATCCGTTAGTAATGGGACTGACGGCTCACAGAAAATCCTTCATGTAAACACTTTAATCCAGTGGTTCCCAAACTTTTTCTGCAGGGCCCCCCTTTCTGAAGATAAGAATATTTTCGAGCCCCCCCACACTGACACAAACATACAAATCCTTTGTTTCTAAACTCCACTGGACTTTACTTAACATTGTAAGTCATACAAAATGGCAACTTCTTCCTGAAAAAAAAAAGAAAAAAAAAAAGACAAATCACCTTCACAATTATTAAAAGTGACACTGCATCATGTATCATAAAATGTTACCATGTAATGGTGTTCATGGCTTTCAACACATCTTCTTATAAACTCCATTCCTGCATGAAAGTGGCCTTTTACACTTTACCAGCTCTCTGAAGAAAATAACAAAATCCTGAACATTTAACTCTGCAAAAACTGCACCTTTAATGTCCACATCTTTTCAGTGACTGGTGTGGGCTTGCTTCATGCTGCAGATCTTCTCAAATCGGGGTTGCAGCTGTGAGACTGCTACTCTTAGTTCATTTTCAATGTCCAGCTTTGATCTGTATTTAGTCTTGATGGAGGCCACAGCAGAAAAACCTATCTCACATAGGTAAGACGTGGCAAATGGAAGGAGTGTGGCCAGAGCTCTTTTACCTAGCAGTGGGAAATCTTTCTCCACTCCAATCCAAAATGCAGCTAGTGTCTTAGACTTAAACTCAAGCCTCATTGTTGAATCAGAGGTGACATCAATGAACTGTTCATTCTCTGTAGTGCTGAATTCGGCAGGTGGTGTTGCACTGAAGGGGTCTCGGATCCAGTCATATTGTGTAGGATCCTGCACTGGGAAGTACCTCTGGAAATGCTTTTGGAGGGCAGAGATGTGAGCTTTCATGCATGGGATCACTGTGTTCTGCAGCTTGTTGACCTCAATGAATGACTTCAGGTTCTCAAACGAGTCTATATTTCCCTCTGTAACTCGCTGCTCCCACATCTCAAGCTTTCTTGTGAATGATGTGATTTTATCTGCCAGATGTGGAAGGTGTGTGTTGCTGCCCTGCATCTGCAGATTTAGCTCATTGAGTTTTTGAAACATGTCACTGAGGTACGCAAGTTTCTTGAGGAACTTGTTGTTGTTAAACTTGTGGGCAAGTTCATTTTCCTCCTCCTCCAAAAAGATGCGGATCTCATCCCGCAGTTCAAAGACCCTGGATAAAACCTTCCCACGTGACAGCCATCGGGACTCGCTGTGAAACAGAACAGCTGTGTGGTCGGAGCCCATTTCCTCACACAGTGCAGAGAAAATACGTGCTTTGACAGGTCGTGTTTTAATGTAGTTCACTGTAGTGATGACATCCGTCATAACATCGTGCAGGTCGGGACTCAGCTGTTTAGACGCCAGCGCCTCTCGGTGTATCATACAGTGTGTCCACTGCACGTTAGGGGAGATGCGCTTGATGAGCGCTTGCAGCCCCCCTCTTCTCCCAGCCATGGCCTGAGCCCCGTCTGTGCAGATCCCCACACAGTCCTCCCATTTCAGATCGGCCTCTCTCAAGTAAGTGTCAATTATTTTAAACAGTTCGTCTGCAGTGGCTCTGCGCGTCACTTGTTTGCAGAAAAGCAAATCCTCCCTCAAATCATCGGCATCAATGAATCTGACGTATGTTATCAATAAGCAGTCTTTATTACTGTCAGTCGCCTCATCCATCTGCAGAGCAAAGCGTCGGTCCCGTATCTTGTCATTTAGCTGCTCTTCTATGTCTTTTGACATATCATAAATACGCCTTGAGATAGTATTGTTTGAGAGAGGAATGGCCTTTAGCTTGCTGGCAGTGGCTTCGTCGATCATAGTTGAGACCATGTCGATCGCAGAGGGAAGTATTAATTCCTCGGCTATAGTGTGTGGCTTTTTACACTGAGCAACTCTGTAGGCAACTTTGTAGGATGCGAGTTGAGCATTTGCAGGCAGGGATGCTGCTTTAGTAAAGCGACTCTGCTGTGCATGACACTGTGTGAGTTTTTTTCTGAAGAACTCCACCGGCTTGTCTTTGTGCTCGGGATGTGTTGTCTCCAAGTGGCGTTTTAATTTGTTCGGCTTCAGACTGTCGCAAGCTAGTATTTTTAGACACACAACACACTGTGGTCTTTCCTCCTTACCCACTGTTGTGCTGGTGAAGCCGAGTGCGAGATATGCCTCGTCATATTTTCTTGTCTTTGCTTTTGAAGTTGCTACATTTGGTGAAGATTCATCATCTGGTTTGCGTTTAGCTGGGAGCGCTGTCACAAACTTGTCCATGCTGTTATGCTAGCATTGTAACTAACCCGGGATGCCGTAGCCGTGCCGCGCCCCCCCTGCAATACCTCCGCGCCCCCCCTAGGGGGCGCGCCCCCCAGTTTGGGAACCACTGCTTTAATCGATCCGACTGAGCTCAATCCCAATGAAACGTCGATCGGATTGAAAGGGGTTTATTCCTTTTCTAATGTGATCCAGAGAACATGTGAACACTTGATCGACTGAAACCGAAACTGAAAGGAATGCGCATGTGCAATGATGTAGAAATAGCGCAATGATGTAGAAATAGCATAATGATGTAGAAATAGCGTAATGACGTCAAAATAGTGTAATGACGTCGAAATAGTGTAATGACGTCAAAATAGTGTAATGACGTCGAAATAGCGTAATGATGTAGAAATAGCGTAATGACGTCAAAATAGTGTAATGACGTCGAAATAGTGTAATGATGTAGAAATAGCGTAATGATGTAGAAATAGCGTAATGACGTCAAAATAGTGTAATGACGTCGAAATAGCGTAATGATGTAGAAATAGCGTAATGACGTCAAAATAGTGTAATGACGTCGAAATAGCGTAATGATGTAGAAATAGCGACGTAGAAATAGCGTAATGATGTAGAAATAGCGTAATGACGTCGAAATAGCGTAATGATGTAGAAATAGCGTAATGATGTAGAAATAGCGACGTAGAAATAGCGTAATGACGTAGAAATAGTGTAATGACGTCAAAATAGTGTAATGACGTCGAAATAGCGTAATGATGTAGAAATAGCGTAATGACGTCAAAATAGTGTAATGACGTCGAAATAGTGTAATGATGTAGAAATAGCGTAATGACGTCAAAATAGTGTAATGACGTCGAAATAGCGTAATGATGTAGAAATAGCGTAATGACGTCGAAATAGCGTAATGATGTAGAAATAGCGTAATGATGTAGAAATAGCGACGTAGAAATAGCGTAATGACGTAGAAATAGCGTAATGACGTCGAAATAGCGTAATGATGTAGAAATAGCGTAATGATGTAGAAATAGCGTAATGATGTAGAAATAGCGTAATGATGTAGAAATAGCGAAATGACGTAGAAATAGCGTAATGATGTACAAATAGCGTAATGATGTAGAAATAGCGACGTAGAAATAGCGTAATGACGTAGAAATAGCGAAATGATGTAGAAATAGCGATGTAGAAATAGCGTAATGACGTAGAAATAGCGTAATGAGGTAGAAATAGCGTAATGAGGTAATGAGGTAGAAATAGCGTAATGAGGTAGAAATAGCGTAATGAGGTAGAAATAGCGTAATGAGGTAAAAATAGCGTAATGACGTAGAAATAGCGTAATGACGTAGAAATAGCGTAATGACGTAGAAATAGCGTGTATGACGTAGAAATAGCGTAATGACGTAGAAATAGCGTAATGAGGTAGAAATAGCATAATGACGTAGAAATAGCGTAATGACGTAGAAATAGCGTAATGACGTAGAAATAGCGTGTATGACGTAGAAATAGCGTAATGATGTAGAAATAGCATTATGACGTATAGCCCATCAACCCGATCACGTTTAGCGTTCATGTAAACACTACGTTCATATTCATCAATCAGAATGATTCAGTCTGATTGAAACAGAAGTAGTGCATGTAAGCGTAGCCAGTGAAAGCAGTGATGAAGAAGGAGATGAGATGTGAGATGTGGAGACACACACCACTCTAGAATCGGACTTGGACAGGGAAACCTCCATGTCCTCCAGCCCGCTGATGTCACTGACGCTCTTGATCTCCATTGGTTGGTCCGGTTCCCGAGCCTGCAGCCCATTGGCCACCGCCTGGATCGCACACATCCACTCGTCCCTGCAGAGCCAACCACAGCCAATCAGTGTTCTTTAAAATCTCTCTGTTTGTGTTCAGCAAAAGAGGACCGACATGAGGCCGAGTAAATCGAGTAAGACGGTCCGGAATGAATTAAACAGAAAATAAATATTTTAATTAAACTTTTTAAAAGAGATAAACTGAATATATTCAAATCAAAGTCTGTAATGTTGTGACTCTGATTGGTTTTGGTTCCTGGTGTATTTTTTAAATCCTTATGGGAAAACGCTTGTCTTGACTCCAGATGTGACTGACACACACCAGGTCACGTTTGTTGAGACACACACACCTCTCCTCACTGCACTCCACATGGACACACACACACCTCTCCTCACTGCACTCCACATGGACACACACACACACCTCTCCTCGCTGCACTCCACATGGACACACACACACCTCTCCTCACTGCACTCCACATGGACACACACACACCTCTCCTCACTGCACTCCACATGGACACACACACACCTCTCCTCACTGCACTCCACATGGACACACACACACCTCTCCTCACTGCACTCCACATGGACACACACACACACCTCTCCTCGCTGCACTCCACATGGAAGGTCCTCTCGATGACGCTCGTCCACTGAAGGCATCGGATCATGAAGGTGTTCGGCCGCGGGCGCTCCGTCTTCATCAGCTGACACTCTGGAGGAACATGTGACCTGGTCAAGCAGACGCTTACTGCACACTCACACACTCACTCACACACTCACTCACACACACTCCTCACTCAGTCTCGCTCACACACTCACTCACACACACACACACTCACACACACACACTCCTCACTCAGTCTCGCTCACACACTCACTCACACACACACTCCTCACTCAGTCTCGCTCACACACTCACTCACACACACACACACTCACACACACACTCACTCACACACTCACACACACACTCACTCACACACTCACTCACTCACACACTCACTCACACACTCACTCAGTCTCGCTCACACACACACTCACTCACACACTCACTCACTCACTCACTCACTCACTCACTCAGTCTCGCTCACACACACACTCACTCACTCACACACACTCACACACTCACTCACTCACACACACTCCTCACTCAGTCTCGCTCACACACTCACTCACACACACACACACACACTCACACACACACTCACACACACACTCACACACACACTCACTCACACACTCACTCACACACTCACTCACACACACACTCACTCACACACTCACTCACACACTCACTCACTCACTCAGTCTCGCTCACACACACTCACTCACACACTCACACACACACTCACTCACACACTCACTCACACACTCACTCACACACTCAGTCTCGCTCACACACACACTCACTCACTCACACTCACTCACTCACACTCACACACACACACTCTCGCTCACACACTCACTCAGTCTCGCTCACACACACACTCGCTCACTCACACTCACTCACACACACACACACACACTCACTCGCTCACACACTCACTCACTCACACTCACTCACTCACACTAACTCTCTCACACTCACTCTCACTCACACTCACTCTCACTCACACTCACTCACTCACTCACACACACACTCACTCACTCTCACACACTCACTCTCACTCACGCACTCACTCACTCACTCTCTCTCACTCACTCACTCTCTCACTCACACACACTCACTCTCACACACTCACTCTCACACACTCACTCTCACACACTCACTCACACTCACTCTCGCGCTCACACACACACTCACTCACTCAGTCTCGCTCACTCACACACACACTCACTCTCACTCTCTCACACTCACTCTCTCTCACTCACACACACTCACTCACTCACGCACACACTCACTCTCTCTCACACTCACTCTCGCGCTCACACACACACTCACTCACTCAGTCTCGCTCACACACACACTCGCTCACTCACTAGAGTTCTCAACGGGCCTGAAAATAACAACCCGACCCGACCCGGCCCGTGGCTTTTAAAGCCCGGACCCGATGTAACCCGAGTCCGACACATCAACATGAATTATCTGCCCGAACCCGGCCCGCGGCCCGATGCCGCGTCGGATTTTTTTTTTTCTCATACACGTATTATCATGACCAGCAGACGGAAATTCAAATCAACCTTTAATGTTCACGCCTTTTAACAATACAAACAACTGAAACAATAAACTTTAAATATATAAATAGGCTGTAGTAGCGACGGTGAATTCACCTGAGGCAAGTTTACTTTTCACCAACTCCATCTTCTTCTCCAGGCTAAAGGCGACGGCGTGCACGCAGCGGCGTCAGGTCTGCCCCCGCCCCTCTCCGTGATGCGCTTGCACGCAGCAGCCAGACTTTCTTTACGGTGAACAGCAGCGATGATAAATAAATGTTTTTTTTTTTTCACTGACTGTTAAAGATTAAGCCCGAGGTCCGACCCGACCCGAGTCATTTGATTATATTTTCGACCCGAACCCGGCCCGAACCCGCGGGTCCCGTCGGGTTTGTCGGGCCGACCCGACCCGTTGAGAACTCTATCACTCACACCTCACTCACACACACTCACTCGCTCGCTCACACACTCACTCACACACTCACTCACGCACTCACTCACTCACTCACTCACTCACTCACTCACTCACTCACTCACGCACTCACTCTATCACACTCTATCACACTCTATCACACTCTATCACACTCTATCACACTCTATCACACTCTATCACACTCTCACACTCACTCTCACACACTCACACACACTCTCACACACTCACTCACTCACTCACTCACTCACACACTCTCTCACTCACTCTCTCACACTAACTCTCTAACTCTCACTCACACTCACTCACACACACTCACTCACTCTCTCACACACTCACTCACTCACTCTCTCTCTCTCTCTCTCACTCACTCAATCACACACTCATACACACACACACTCACTCGCTCACACACTCACTCACTCACACACACTCGCTCACGCACTCACTCACTCACTCACTCACTCACTCACTCACTCACACTCACTCTCACTCACTCACTCACTCACACACACCTTCCACTGAGAAGTTATTGAGTGGTGAGCTCTGGTCCACCGAAGGCTCCGGCTTCTCCTTGTATCCGATGAAGGATCCGTCACTCTTCAGGACGAAGTAGCGCGGCCTCCACGTCTTTATGTACTCGCCTGTCTCACACACACACACGTTACATCAGAGGATGACGTCACTGCAGGAAACACGAGTGTGTGTGTGCCGTACCTCGTTTATGGAGCCAGCCTTCCTTCACCACGCTGACCTCCGTCATGATGGGCGGGGCTTGAGAGTGACTGACACACGACACCCTTCAGATCCTGAAGACAAAACCAGGACATCAAATGAGTGAATTAAGAGAGTGTGTGTGTGTGTGTGTGTGTGTGTGTGTGAGAGAGAGTATGAGTGTGAGAGTGTGTGTGTGAGAGTATTTGCCTGAGAGTGTGTGTATGTGTGAAAATGTGTATGTTTGCGCGTGAGTGAGTGTGAGAGTATGTGTGTATGTGTGTGCGTGAGCAAGTGAGGGTGTGAAACTGTGTGAGTGTGAGAGTAAGTGTGAGTGTGTGTGTGAGTGTGTGATAGTAAATGTGTGTTTGTGTGTGAGTTTATATAAACACAGTCCAGTACAGTTCTTTCAGTTTATATATTTTATCTCTCTTTAACGATTTTCCTCTGGCTGGATACAACTTTGTTTTTTTTAAATAAACTTTTTTATTAAAATTAAACTTTTTAAAAGAGATTAATAAAAAATAAAAATAAAACAAGGGTTAAATGAAAAAAAACAAAATATTATTTTAAAAAATGGTTTATCAGAGTCAGAATATTTCATCTCTCTTTAACATCTTTGCTTCAGCATGATCTTTTTTTTTTTTTTAAGTTAAAACTTATTAAATATAGAAAATTGGTTTATTATTTAAACTTTGTTTATATCAGTATTACAATACATCTCTATAATATCTTTACTTCTTCTTGATCAGGAAAACTTTTTTTTTTATTAAAGATAAACTTTTTACAAGTTAAAACTATATATTAACATCATGGTCCTGAATTATTACCATACTCGTATAATTATGAAACTTACATGGTACTTCAAAGAATATCACGTGACTGGAATGGTGTAGAGTATGATATTACCATAGTACAGTTCAGACAAACATGGCAGTACCGACTGATCAGTGTAACTGGCATAATTATTGTCATATTACGATTTAAAACAGCGAATCGCGTCACGAACATGTTTGCGATGATAATCATGAGCTCGTTATTAATGTCAGATGAAGGTTTTGAGTTATTGAAGCTAAGCTAACTTACCTGAACAAACTAACACAACATGAACTTTGAGCTTCACCAACCAAACTGATTTTAATCACTACGCAACAAATCATCACTGCAATTCTGATATTACTCACATAATATCTCTGATGATTAAGTTAAAATAAAAAAACATTGATTAAATCTGAATAAATTGAGTGATTTATCCAAACTACCTGTTTACTGTCAGAGCTAAGCTGTTGTTTACCACACAAGCACTATATTAACCATATCTCCGCTCTGATTATGAATATGTGAGTACATTGACAGGTGTCTCGCCTCATTTATCGCGTCTTGATCCGGATCGAGTGAAAATATTCAACACGCTTTTGCACGATTGACTCTCGTGTTCAGAGTTCATCACGGCGAGTGACGTCAGCGCGCCAGGCCCCGCCCCCTGTGCGTGCGCGCGCACTGATCTCCGGTCAGGTGGACGCGCGGCGCGTTCTATGTTCTGTAATCACACTGAGGCTGAGACACTGATCCGGGATCAGCTTTTATTTGCACTTTCAAGCGCTGCATAGCGGATCTCTCACAGTCTGTAAAACAATCAGCAAGAGTACTTTGACGGTACCATCGTACATGACCAAAAAGCATGGGAATACTACAGTACTTTTTCGTTAATGACATACAAAATTAATACAGTAGTTCGTTCGTTCGTCACATCTGATGTTGCTCTGCAATCACACACACTCAATTCTTCCCTGAGACTCACATCGGGTTCAACTTCAAGCATATTATTTAACGCAGGGGGATTTCTATCTTTCACATGCCAAGGACCCCAAAATATAAACACAATTAAAATATACTCACAATTTATATGGTGAAAAAGTATATATTATTCAAAATATCTCGCTTTGATTTGTATGTTACATTATTATGTTTTTCACCTCACTTTAATGCTGCACTGTTATATAATTTAAAATTATTTCTATTTATTTCATCCAATCTTATATTCATTTATTTGTGCACTTTTTCTCTGAGCTTTTCTATGGAGGCCAGATTGAAAACCCCCGGTCAAACACAGAGAACAGCGGATGATAAATATCAGAGAATGATGAATATCAGAGAACAGAGAATGATAAATATCAGAGAACAGTGGATGATAAATAACCTGCAGTTACACAGAAGCCCACACACACATGTAAACAACCAACTACTGACACTAGTTCTAGATGCACATGGTGAACCGCTGATTTAAACATGCGCATTGGGTGGAATAAACAGCAGCGGATCAGAAAAATATTAATAGACATCATTAATGTTCACACACACACACACACACACACACACACATACAAAATGATGCAAAGAAAAAGAGAAGTGAAAGGCAGCAGGTGTAAAAATAGCAAGTGGGCCAGAACTGAAGGCATCTTGTTTTCCAGTAAAAATATCTAAACATTCTTCAACCAAGATACATTTACTTTAGAAGCAAAATTACATACATGATATTTTAAATACATTTTAATAAATATAATTTTTTAAGAATTATTCTCACGTCTATTAATATTGTATAAAATTATGTGGCCAATGACAGAATGAGTGCTGTGAGCTTGCAGAGACTCCGCCCACACGCTCTTCTGATTGGCTGTGATTTTTGATTGATTTGGTTGTGATGTGATCTTGGTTGTGCAAGCCAAGACTTAATATCTGATGTCATTTGGCTTCTCAAGTAAATATATCTTAATTTCATTCAAAAATACTGAGGAAGAAGCTCATTTTTTTGCAGTGCATAAGAACGAAGCGTCTTGTGTCTGTGGTTTGAGCGGACGTCTCTTCATCGTCCTGAGGCTGACGCGTGAAGCTGCTACACCACACTGCTCTTCTGCAGTTCCTCGATCAGAGCTGTGGATGAAAACACAACAATCCCAGTGTCAAATCTAGAACCGCACTGTATTTCCCTCAAGAGCAGCAGAGGAAGAGAACGACTGACCGCTGATGATTTCATCTTTGGTTTTCTGCAGCTCTTTGCGCATCTCCTCCAGGATTTCCTGTTATCAGACACATCATGCTTTAGTAAGTCAGTCTGTTCAAAAGAGAAACGAGTCGATGTGTGAGAAGGAGCTGCTGACCTCTTTGAATTTCTCCAGGTCGGAACCGTCTCTGGATCCAGAGTCTCCTCCGGTGCTGCTGCTGCCGGGCCTCGTCCTGCAAGAACCACAGACACATGGAGCTTTAGTGCTCAGAGACACCAGAACACTCGGAGACAAACAGAACCCTCAGAGACACACAGAACCCTCAGAGACACCAGAACACTTGGAGACACACAGAACCCTCAGAGACACACAGAACCCTCAGAGACACCAGAACACTCGGAGACACACAGAACACTCAGAGACACACAGAACACTCAAAAAACACCAGAACACTCAGAGACACACAGAACCCTCAGAGACACACAGAACCCTCAGAGACACACAGAACCCTCAAGAGACACACAGAACCCTCAAGAGACACACAGAACCATCAGAGACACACAGAACCATCAGAGACACCAGAACACTCAGAAACACCAGAACCCTCAGAGACACACAGAAACACACAGAACCCTCAGAGATACACAGAAACACACAGAAACCTCAGAAACAAACAGAAACACTCAGAGACACACAGAAACCTCAGAGACACACAGAAACACACAGAACCCTCAGAGACACACAGAAACACACAGAACCCTCAGAGACACTCAGAAACACACAGGACCCTCAGAGATACACAGAAACACACAGAACCCTCAGAGACACTCAGAAACACACAGGACCCTCAGAGATACACAGAAACACACAGAACACTCAGAGATACACAGAAACACACAGAACCCTCAGAGACACACAGAACCCTCAGAGACACACAGAAACACACAGGACCCTCAGAGATACAAAGAAACACACAGAACCCTCAGAGACACTCAGAAACACAGAACCCTCAGAGACACACAGGAACACACAGAACACTCAGAGACACACAGAAACATACAGAACCCCCAGAGACACACAGAACCCTCAGAGACACACAGAACCCTCAGAGACACACAGAACCTTCAGAGACACACAGAAACACACAGAACACTCAGAGACACACATAAACACACAGAACCTTCAGAGACATACAGAACCCTCAGAGACACACAGAACCTTCAGAGACACACAGAAAGACACAGAACCCTCAGAGACACACCAGAACCCTCAGAGACACACATAAACACACAAAACCCTCAGAGACACCAGAACCCTCAGAAACACACAGAACACTCAGAGACACACAGAACCTTTATAAACACACAGAACCCTCAGAGACACACAGAACCTTTATAAACACACAGAACACTCAGAACCTTTATAAACACACAGAACACTCAGAGACACACAGAACCTTCAGAGACACACAGAACCTTTATAAACACACAGAACGCTCAGAGACACACAGAACACTCAGAGACACACAGAACACTCAGAGACACACAGAACCTTTATAAACACACAGAACACTCAGAGACACATAGAACCTTTATAAACACACAGAACGCTCAGAGACACACAGAACCCTCAGAGACACACAGAACTTTTATAAACACACAGAACGCTCAGAGACACGGAACACTCAGAGACACACAGAACCTTTATAAACACACAGAACGCTCAGAGACACAGAACCTTTATAAACACACAGAACCTTTATAAACACACAGAACCCTCAGAGACACACAGAACCCTCAGAGACACACAGAACACTCAGAACCCTCAGAGACACAGAACCTTTATAAACACACAGAACCCTCAGAGACACACAGAACGCTCAGAAACACACAGAACCCTCAGAGACACAGAACATTTATAAACACACAGAACCCTCAGAGACACACAGAACCCTCAGAGACACACACAGAACGCTCAAGAGACACACAGAACCCTCAGAGACACACAAACCTTTATAAACACACAGAACCCTCAGAGACACACAGAACGCTCAGAAACACACAGAACCCTCAGAGACACAGAACCTTTATAAACACACAGAACCCTCAGAGACACACAGAACCCTCAGAGACACACACAGAACGCTCAAGAGACACACAGAACCCTCAGAGACACACAAACCTTTATAAACACACAGAACGCTCAGAGACACACAGAACCTTTATAAACACAGAACCCTCAGAGACACACAGAACCCTCAGAGACACACAGAACCCTCAGAGACACACAGAACACTCAGAGACACACAGAACACTCAGAGACACACAGAAACACACAGAACCCTCAGAGACACACAGAACCCTCAGTCCGAAACATGAAATACCTGCTCAACGGAGCCGCGGATGCCGGAGAAACTGGGCTCTTCTCCTGAGTCTTAGGCGCTGAGTTCACCCTGTTTAAACCAGTGTGCATATCATTAACTAAACCAATTAAAAACATTTTTGTTAAACTGAAATGAAACAAAACATAAACATAATATATATATTTTTTAAAACAATAATTAAAATAAGATGAAGTTCAACGATTACTATCTGAAAGAAAACTAAAAGTATTAAAAACAAAAACTAATACAAATGACAAAAGCACATAACAAAATAAATACAATTAAAATGAAAACTGATGACAGGTTCAACTGATCCTGTGAACAGACACACAGAAGAAGACGCGACTTTACCGTGAAATGGACGACGGCTTCTCCCACGGCTTCTTCACCACGTCTGCTTTATCTGAATGAGAAACATAAAGCACGTTTGAGGTCAGGATGTGAAGTGAACCGTTCAGCGTAAACAGGAAGTAAACAGGAAGTGCGGTAAGAAGTGATTTTCTCACCTGCAGATCTGGAGTCGTTGCTCACAGAATCAGCCTGAAAACAGAGATCAGAGATCAGTGTCACCACCACACACAGAGCTCCAGTAAAACACAAACACACTTACGCTGCTCACTTCAACCTTCTTCGCCCCTGGAGTGTCCGTTGCTTTTCTTCTGTAACACACAGAGAGGAAGATCTGTAAATAAGGCTGCAGACTGTCTGATGGTCGAGACGCATTACTGAAGTGGAGCTGCTTTATTCACCAAAACCATGATTTCAGAATGACTCATACCCAGCTGACAAAAATATGATCAAAGAGCGTTTTGCTAACGTTCCCATGACTGAATGAATGTTCTCCGACTGTTCCAAATCGTTCATCGTTTTGAATCGAATACATCTTTCATGGAATGTTTTCTTCTGAAATGTTTTAGTTAGACGTTTATTAAATGTTACTTTGTTTCAGGACGTTTAGAGCAGTGATTCTCAACCGGTGGGCCGCGGCCCTCTGGTGGGCCTCGGAGCGTCATCTGGTGGGCCGTGTAGGCAGTGGTAGACTACTCCCAAATTATTTATTTTTAAATTTTTTTAATTTACAAATCTTGTTATTTTCTAATTATCTTGTTCTTATGAATTTATATGATCAAAAACACTCAAGTCAAGTCAAGATGCATTATCTAAAAGCTAATTTAGGTTTAAATATCGCAACACCAATCACGTCAGATTGAACGTTTGTTCGATCAGATGCAGTAACATTATGTTACTGTATGGATCGTTTCCTGAAAAGAAAAAAAGATGTGGGAGACAGACCTGTGCAAGGAAAAGCTTAGAAGTGTGTGGTGAGAAAATACGACGCTGAATACATTAAATTTGGTTTTATAAGGGTAGGTACTGAGGGGGTCACACACGGACGAGAAGCGCAGCGCCGCGTCTACTACTCGAGGTATCGAACACTGGACGTGCACTTTCTCAGTTTATGGCCAGCAATATTGTTATGTTTAAGGACATTACGAAATTAAGATAATGTCTGTGCTATGTTATGATTGCAATTAAATTTACATGTACAATATACAATCGTTGCTGAGTCTGCAGTCTGAACACTTTACCTCAGGACGTACATTAACTGAATTAATTGAGAATCTCACCTGAAAATCCGATCATTTTCATCCACGCAGCTGATAAGCTGGTAAATGAATATAAAACTACATGTATCTTGCAGCACAGGGTGAAGTCAGTATATAGGCTACATTAACGACGATTTGAGACAAATATAATGCAGTAAATTTAATCTAAAACTATGTAAATGGCGCCGGTGTGACACTCAGAAAATAAATGTGTTCGAATTTTAAAGACGTGCCGCTGCGCTTCTCGTCCGGTGTGCGACCCCCTTAAGCCGAAGGCGCATGTGGAGAAATGTTGTCAAATGAGGTGCTAAAACCATCAAAGCTGCAGAGACATTTGAACAAAACTGGGCTGTGCTGGGAAGCCAACATAATATTGTTTTAAACTCATGTTCATATCGCTAACTGTATTTGATCAATTACATTTACAGTAGGCTATGTAAATTGGGGTGAATTAACTTTTTTTTAAAAACATTTCGTATCTATACCACGAATGTTATTTCTCGTGCCATTTATACGCCAAAAATTGTTTTTGCGTGCATATGATATGCAGTTTTCGCGTGCACATGATACGCACTGTATGGCGTGTAATTTTTTGGCATATAAATGGCACAAGAAATAACATTCGTGGAATAGAGATTGTGTTGCAGCGAATAGAGAGAATCCCCTCTTGTGTGTCTGGCCAGTTGTTACAGGTATGTTAGCCTGTTATTGTTACAGGAATGGTTACTGAGAAAACCTGCAAAGCCTTTTTGATACAAGGACAGTTTTCATCTATATAGCTGACTTGATCTAGTCTGCTACAGTGGCATAACAGATTAACAGCAGAGTATATCATTGTACTTTTAGAATTTTCTGTTATTCTGTGTTCATACTATCATATGTGGAAAGGTGGTCCTCGGAATGTTTTTAAACACTCATTGGTGGGCCATGAGTTGCAAAAAGTTGAGAACCCCTGGTTTAGAGAACATTCAAAAGTAACGTTCACATAATGTTTGAAGAATGATATGATTCTTTAACGTTCACATAACCAAGAAAAATAACGTTTTTAAGACATTTAAAAAACTGGACATTTTGAACAGTCGGAGAACATTCATTCAGTCATGGGAACGTTAGCAAAACGCTCTTTGAACATATTTTTGTCAGCTGGGTATGTGCGGTTTAATAAAGCAGCTCCACTTATATTGCTTGTTGCACTCTCTACCATTCATGGTAATATGAGTGCACAGTCTTTGTATACAAGTATAAGTAATTTGTATGAGTAAAGTCTTTGGTAAAGAGATGTAAGATCTGGTTGTTAAACGACTTCCTGTCTAAGCGGGTGGTTTTGGACTAAATTTATGCTATAGTATTCCAGAGCAAACATAATATGATTGTGGTGGCATTTAACTGACCGTCGAGCGAGAATTGCGCTCATTTCTCCCATCAGTCCTGGTCCTCCTCCTCCTCCACCTCCTCCACCTCCTCCTCCTCCTCCTCCTCCACCTCCTGAACTGGCGCTCGCCGCAGGAGCCGGCGCTCCACTGTCGTCCTGCACATCCAGTGAACAACCAGCAGAGGGCTCTCAGTTCATGCATGAGAGTTTCTCTACGCTTTTGACTTTAACTTAGACTTTAGCTTTCATTGTACACAACAATATTCAAAGTTTTTGAGGGGCAGAATTAAAATAAAAAACATCTTGATTTTATGTTGTTTAGATTAGTTTGTCTCATTTTAAAGCTACACTGTGTGATTTTTTCCCCCATCTAGCGGTGAAATTGTATATGACCAGGCTTGGGAGGGTTACTTTAAAAATGTATTCCGTTACAGTTACAAATTACTTCATAAAAAAAGTATTCAGTAACGTAATCCAAGTACTATAATATGAAAGTAATGTAACTGATTACTTTTGGATTACTTCAAGGTCACATATATAAATAAAGTCAAGCAAGAAGAAATATTATAAATAAAATAAAACAATTTTTTTTTTTTTTTTAAGAATTTGGTCCAGTGTACAATATTTTCTAAATATACACACAGGCCTGAATATATATTTATGTAAAGGGCTATACAGACATCTAGTGGCTAATGTATGGTATTACAGATTATTTTGTTTTATTTTTAACTAATTTTTAACTAAAAAATAAAAACACAACATTTAAAATTTTTACACAATCTACATATTTGTTTATTTTAAAATAGGCCTACATGTTGACTAAAGCTGTGATCTTTCTTAATTTGCCTTACTGAACTTGGGGCGTTGGCAGTGGGAGTTCCCCTACGTTACCTAGACAGCCCGTTTAGTGAGAAGAGATTAAGAAAGGACATTTTGGGTACTAAAAAAACTACTCTCCTAATTTCTACAAAATAGCAACAGAATTTCCATGAATTAAAAGCGATTTTACCCGCAGGCAGCATCGTTTTTACTAGCAGCAGTGATTCAATCTGCGTCTGAGGAGATTGTAGAAAGCTGTTATTTGCACATGCACCAGCGCGTGGCACACGTGAGTCATTACTGGCAACAGAACCAGGAACTACTGTATAATCAAGCAGCGCTTAATATAGTGTTATTATGCCAAAATACTTATTTATTTAGTTTTAAATGAAACCATTGTAATCCTGAAAGTATTCCCCCTTTTTTCAAAATGTAACTATAATCTGATTACTACGTTTTTTGACGTAACTGTAACGGATTACAGTTACTGGATTTTTGTATCCTGATTACATAACGCCGTTACATGTATTCCGTTACTCCCCAACCCTGTATATGACTACCCAGTGAATATTAGTTTCTGTTCCATTCAATTTCGAGGGCGTTTTAACTCCTACGGTGGCCGTATTATTCCAAGATTAACATGGCTTCCAGTTCGACTTCGTCCAATTGCGCCTTTAAAACTATCACCTGTGATCTGTCGCAGCACAGATTTATATAGTAAACTATAAGGTTTACTTTAATTATAAGGTAAACAATACTTTTTCACCATTGACATGAGGAAAAGTAACGCAAGTTATACTAGAGGTCGTTCTGGCGTTATGCACAACCATGCTATGGTTAGACAAGCAACTATAAAACTTCGAATTTACACAAATAGGCTGGATTACCTGCCGAGAAGAAAGCAGACAACTTCGGCGTCCGTTTTAAAATCTTTGCTCCTCATGAGCTCTTTCCATCTGGGAAAAGTTACTTCAGTATTGACTTTGGTCTTGTTGATTTGCCTGTCGCGTTGACGTTTTAATTCTCTCTTTCGCTTCCTTGGCGACTCTGCTACATGTCCTCGAGGATAAGTGTGATCCTCCATCAGCAATCTTTCAAATCTGCCGGCAGTCACGAGTAATCTCCCCCTCGCATTCATCTCTGTGTCACTGAGTGTAAAGCGCGAAAGGCGAAGCTTGAATTTACAGGTATGTCCCTCTTTGGCTAATGTAGTTTCAAGATGGAGGGGCAACATGGCGACCGGCATTCGAACCCCTCACCCGTATGTACTTTCAATGGCAGATTATAAACTTACGAGAATACTTTATTACTTGAAAGAAGTAAATATACATTAATGAGCACATATATTTTTGAAAGAACTAAGTGTTTTTTGCTAAGAATCAACAAAAAAAATTACACAGTGTAGCTTTAAGTCATCTTGAGGCCCCTGGTTGAAAAGCGCCGGTCCACGACCTCATACAGTGGGTGTTTACATCTTTCAGGTGATCAGATCTGTAGTTCTGATGTATCATGGACAACACTGAAGGACCGCCCACTCACCTGTCAATCATTCCCTCGCAACATGTACAAAAGCTCAAACATAGAGACAGAGCGACATGCGACATAATCTGAAAACCAAGCCCACCGAGGGGGAAAACATCTCAGGTTACATATGTAACCCTGGTTCCCTGAAGAGGTAACTCAACCTGTGGGAACGCCCCTGCGTGGTTGCGTCATAAAGCACGTGTGAAATCAGTCCAATGGTGTGACGATACCCACTATACCCCATAATAACCAATGCCTGACTATGTGAAATCATTGCTTACATTAAGATACAAGCATCCTAGACCCTGGAGCCTAGATTCAAGTTATAAAACCTCACAAATGTGTGTGGTGAGGACCAGCCTGCCGCATCACAAATGTCATGAAGGGAGACATCCGACAATAAAGCTTTTGAGGCAGCCATACTCCTGGTAGAATGGGCCCGGATAGCCATAGGTGAAGGCTGACCAGCCGCTTCATAAGCAAGTGAGATAGCCTTCGACCACCCACTTGCTCATCCTCTGCTTAGATGCAGGGTAGCCTTTTCTAGGTGACCCAAAACAGACAAAGAGTTGATCCGACTTTCGGCACAGGGCAGCTCTGTGTACATAGGCATCCAAACCCCTAACAGGGCATAGCAGATTAAGTTTCTCCAGATCTGATGATAAGAATGGTGGAGGACAGAAGGCCTGCAGCATAATGGGACCCGCAACATTAGTAGGGACCTTAGGGACATAACACGGCCTAGGGTGAAGAAAGGCTTTCACCATACCAGGTGCAAATTCAAGGCATGAAGGAGCAACCAACAAGACTTGTAAGTCTCCAATTCTCTTGATGGAAGAAATAGCAAGGAGAAATAAAGTTTTTAATGTTTCTGAAACCTCTTTAATAGGCTCGAAGGGAGCCAAAGCCAGGCCTTCAAGTACAATGGCCAAATCCCAAGCCAGTGCTCTAGTGCGCAGTGCAGGCCTCAGCCTCAGAGTGCCACGAAGAAAACGAGTAATGAGAGGATCTCTCCCCAATTATGCACCACCCAAAGGAGTGTGGTAAGCAGATATAGCCGCCACATACACCTTTAAGGTGGAAGAAGATAATCCAGCAGAGAAACGTTCTTGCAAATAATCAAGTACTGAACCAAAGGGCAGTTGACTGGATCCAATTGACGTTCTCCACACCAAGAAGAGAACAGTCTCCACTTCAGGGCATATAGTCTTCTCGTGGAGGGAGCTCTGGACTGGAGAATGGTTTCCACGACCTCGGTTGAGAGACCCGATTCTATGAGCTGGGCCCCCTCACAGTCCACAGTTTCCACAACTCCGGGCGAGGACGATAAATCGTGACCACTGATTGGGACAATAGGTCTCTCCTGATCGGAATCTCCATCAGAGAGCCGTCTAGAAGGAACACATCAGGTCCGAGAACCAAACTCGGACCGGCCAGTACAGGGCTACTAATAAAAGACGGGCCCCGTCCCGGCGAACCCTTTCCAGAACTCCTGGGAGCAAAGATATCGGAGGAAAGGCGTACAGGTATAGCCTTGGCCACAACTGAACCATCGCATCCAACCCCAGGGGAGCTGGATGCGTGAGGGAGAACCACATGGGACAGTGAGTTGTCTCTGAAGATGCAAATAGGACTACTTGTGCTTGACCAAACTTCTCCCATAGGAGCTTCACCACCTCAGGGTGAAGTCTCTATTCCCCGGGCCTCAGCCCCTGTCTCGACAAGATGTTCTGACCCACCACTGCAGGGGTCTCATGTACAAAAGGCTAAAAGTTATTAGGTTGGACGCAGCTGCCATAAGACCCAACAGTCTCTGAAACTATTTTACAGTGAGTGTCTGGCCGAGTTTTACCCCATTTACGGCTGAGAGAATTGATGCTATACGAGCAGGGGACAATTGTGTCTGCATCGTTGTTGAATCCCAAACCACGCCTGGAAAAGTGAGCCTCAACCCCAACTTTCTTATGTGAGACAGAACGACCTCTCGATGCAGGACTGTCATCTGCTCAGAGCTGAAATCAACCAGTCGTCGATTTAATTCAACACGCGAATGCCCTGGAGTCTCAGTGGAGCCAGAGCTGCATCCACGCATGGTGAAAGTGAATGTGCGGGGTAGGGATGCACCGATCCACATTTTTTCACTTCCGATCCGATCCCGATACCTGAATTTGGATATCGGCCGATACCGATACTATTCCGATACCAGAGCTGTGTTTGCTTTAATATTATTATTATCATTATTGTTTATTTTATATGATGCTGAAATAAACTCCTCTCAACAGGCAAGTATGATATGTAGGCCTACATATTTATGCATGTATGGTAAGTATAAGGTCAGAAAAGGAAGTCAGAAAAACAGTAAATCCTGTTAACAGGAAAAATCCCATTCTGAAAACAAATATGCAACTGTAGGTCATGTCAATATTTATTACATTCCCAAAATGTCAAATACTTGAGTCTTGAAATATAAGAAAAGTGCAAGTGTAAACATCTTACACACACACACACACACACACACACACACACACACACTCTCTAAAGGGTGATCCTCGCTCCGATGCTGTAACTCTCTCGATGAATGCTCGATCAACATCAGCCATGTGCAAACAGACAAGCGGATTTCGCCTCAGACGCGCGTCAATTTCGCTTCAAAGTTTTGCTTTTTACGAGCGTCAATTTCGCTCTGGGCGCGCGAATGGATTCAAAATATTCAAGCGTCCAACTAGACGCGGCAGACGCGAATTTGACGCGCTATTCGCGTTTGGTGTGAACGCACAGTAACGTGGTGCTTTTTTAAATGTTTGATTGCATTCGTTGTGTTGTACGACGCGAGGGAGCTTCAACGAGCTCTGAATTACGGCTTTGCAAACATTGCATTTTGCTGTCTTGCTCTGCGGTGTTTCCAGTGTGAAGAATTTCCACACAGCGGCCGCAAACTGCGGAATGGATTTCCTGAGCGGTGGCGTGTCTCATAACTCTGTGTCTCATTGAGCCGCGCCTCCGTTCAGGAAATCCATTCCGCAGTTTGCAGCCAGCTAGCAGACTACCCGGCTGGAATCACTTTTGGAGTCATTTCAGCAGACAACGTTAAAGCGCAGACATGACTCAAGGATATCGGATATCTCCGCAGGTTGGATCGGGAAAATCCGATACGTGAATTACGCTGGTATCGGTCCCGATACCGATACTGGATCGGATCGGCCCCATCCCTAGTGCGGGGTGATAAACCTAGGCCGAAGGGAAGAACACGATATTGGTACGCTTTGCCCCCCAAAAGCGAACCTTAGGAACTTCCTGTGATGAGGATGGATGGCTACATGGACGCGTCCTTCAAATCTATCGTGACAAACCAGTCCTCGGACTTAATCTGTGACACGATCTGTTTGAGTGTAGCATCTTGAACTTGAGTTTCTGAACCCTGCGGTTTAGTTGTCGCAGGTCTAGACTAGGACACAACCCTCCATCCTTCTTTGGATCAATGAAGTAACGGCTGTCAAACCCTGACTCCCTGCTAGGAGGAGGAACCCTTTCTATGGCCTCTTTTATGGGGCCATAGTGGCCTAGTGGTTAGGGAGTTGATCTGGTGACCCAAAGGTTGCTGGTTCGATTCCAGAACTGGTGGGAAATGACTGAGGTGCCCATGAGCAAGGCACCTAACCCCTAATCGCTCCCCGGGCGCCACACAAAGGCTGCCCGCTGCTCTGGGTTTATGTATCCACGTTTGCAGTGTGTGTTAACTACTCACTACTCTGCTCCTAATGTGTGTGCATTAACTTGGATGGGTTAAAAGCAGAGGTCAAATTCCAAGTATGGGTTACCATACTTGGCCGTCACGTGTCACTTTCACTTTCACTTTTTGTAGAAGAGTCTGAACTTCATGCTACATAACCAAAGCCTGCTCGGGGTCCACCACCGTAGGAAGGATCCCAAGAAATCTGGTCGGATGAGAACCGAACTGCGACCATGTTAACCAAGTTGCCGAAGAGGCCAGAAGGTGAGAGCGGAGTGTCCATTAGAACAGATCTATCCCTATCTTTAATGTTGGATAGATTTAACCAAAGATGTCTCTCCGTGGCTGCCATTGACCGGCCTACTGACTTAGCCGTCTCCTTGGTGGCCAGAAGAGACAAATATGTTGTGCACTTTTGTGCACTTTTGTGTCCTTAAACGCTTGTTTTTTGTGGTCGACAGCTTATAAAAACTTATTTCTGGGGTTTTTAGCTTGTTTGCTGTACACATTGTCACATAGCAGCTTTTAGACATTGATTTGTTTTTTGTTATAAGTCAGAAATGACAAGGAGGCAGCTTCTCGCAATACAAAGTCAATGGAGACTGTTGGAATGCGCTCTGTCTCTATACAGGCATCTTATTAAACATCACTGAAGATGAACACAGTGGATCAGGTGAACTTCGGACTGACCTTGGCCACTTTCCGTAGTTTAGCTCCAGCGAGTGCTGCGGCCAGACCTCCATCTCCTCCTAGTCCTCCTCCTCCTCCTCCTCCTCCTCCTCCTCCTCCTCCTCCTCCTCCTCCTCCCCCTCCTCCACCTCCACCTCCACCTCCTCCTCCTCCTGAGGGCGGGGGTGGGGGTGGTGGAGCTCCTCCTCCTGAAGGAGGTGGTGGTGGTGGTGGGGGCGGCGGGGGTCCTGGAGCAGGTGGAGGTCCGGGTGGAGGAGGAGGAGCAGAGGCCGGACCGGGAGGAGGAACAGGAGGCAGGGCTGGCGCCGCAGATGCCTGTCTCTCTCTCTCCAGTCGCTCTTGCTCCTGTCTCTCTCTCTCCTGCTGCTCCTGCCTGAACACACACACCAGTTACACTCAGCATCTCACTGACATCCACATGAGAACCATTTAAAATAGAAATTAATAAATGCACAAACAAATCAGTAAATGCACAAACAAATCAATAAATGCACAAATAAATAAATAAATGCACAAATAAATAAATAAATGCACAAATATAATTAACAAATGCACAAATAAATAAACACAAAATTAAATAAACACAAAATTAAATAAATAATTGATTTGTGTGTTTATTAATTTATTTGTGCATTTGTTAATATATTTGTGCATTTATTAATTTATTTGTTTGTTTATTAATTTATTTGTGCATTTGTTAATGTATTTGTGCATTTTTTATTTGTTTGTTTATTTAACAAATACACAAATAAATTAATAAACGCACAATTAAATTAATAAATGCACAAATAAATTAATAAACGCACAAATAAATTTATAAATAAATGCAGAAATAAATTAATAAATGCACAAATAAATAAAAGCACAAATATATAAATAATATATATTTTCACAAGGGGAAATACATAAATGAATAAATATATATTCTCAGGGACCAAAAAAATAAAATCTTCATTATATATATATATATATATATATACAAATAAATATTATACAAAAAGAAAAATACATTATATTATATATTTTCAGAGGGACTGATAAATAAATATATATATATATATTGTATATTCTCAGACAGTCAAATAAATAGAAAACTCGTATCGCTTCTGTAATGTAACGCATGAAACGCATGTTCAATGAGAAATAAATGTGGGCGGGACTTGATGTAATTGGTTGATGAATAAGAGGGATTGATAACATCAGCTGAGGAGGAAAAGTGTTACATTCTGATGAGTGAAGAATAAGATCACTGATGAATCACTAACAGTAAGTGAAGTGAATCAGGATTGATTTGGACTGTTGTGCAGGTCTGATCTAATGATGATGATGAAGATGATGATGATCATACCTCCTCTTCTGCTCTAACTCCTCAGCGCTCGGGCCGTTCTGAGCCGGTCGAGGAGGAGGAGGACACGCACCTGTACGACAGAAACCAAATCACACAGATAAGACCAAACTCTAAACATAAAGGTAATACGAGACAGTAATAATTCCTGATTACTGACCCGAATCCGCCTGACCACTGAGCACGTCGAGCGCGTGCATCATCCAGCTAGCGAACTGAGCCGCGTCTTCTTTACTGATGAAGTTTAGCCCCCACACCTGCCGCGAGTCCCGCCACTGGTGGAACGTGGGAGTGGCCTGGTTATATTTGATCCCGCGGACCAGAGGACAGTTAATGACCACCTGCACACACACACACACACACACACACATCAGAACACACTGGAGCTCCGCTTACAAACCCGTCGCTGCTCTGCATCACATTCACAAAGGACAGGATACATAAAAAATAAATCTGAATGACAACTAAACAAAATACCATGAGGTTCTGACAAAATGTAAATTTTTCCTAAAAGTCGTAATGTAATGTAATGTTCACTGTGATCGAACTCGGTTTAATAGACAGAGCGGAATCGTTGTCATTTAGGAGTAAGACTGCGTGGGAGTTTGAATCAAGATCTTTTAAAGATTAATCATGTTGCTCTAGCATATGAATGCAGTAGATGAATGCAATTACTCCTTACATTTTGCATGGCACCAAACTTTACGTTTATTTCAGCTAAAAAAGTAGTAGCCATCTACAGGGCAGTGAAGGTACTACATCTTGTGCGTTACTCGCCCTAAACTGGTCATCAAGGCCACTTCACATGATGCGCGTGCATTAGCAGGACGTTGCTGAAACGCAGGTGTTTCATATACGAGATGAGGGCATGATGAGGCCGAAACCAGTGACTATTTCATTTCACTTAACATTATTTTATTTATCCAATGTATTGAAGAGATGTTTTTGAGGCAAATTGGTTTACTTGCGCCCAGGGCCGGCGCTAGCCATTTGGGTGCCCTAAGCACAAATGCTTGGTGGTGCCCACCCACCAAGGGAATAACAACCATTCAGAATTTCTTAGTTAGGTTCTCTTTACTTCCAAAATAACTGCTGCAAATAAATCATTTTACATTAACAATGGCACCAAACATGAAAAGAAATAAATAATATAAAGGTTAAAATTATAAATACCAAATACCACCACAATTACTAAAAACACAGATTTGGAACTGAACAATGTAAACACAGAAAGTTAAAAGTGCAAAGGTCAGGCACAATATAATAATTCTGTACATAATTTGACAACTCTGTGAATATGAAAATATACAAACACTGAGATTGTGGGGTTTTTTTTTCTTCTAATTGCAGTTTCAAAGTAAAAAAAAAAAAAAAAAAAAGATTTTAGCCATGCAGGGCTAAAGCCCCGGATCTTTTGCACTACCCTGGACATGCATACGCATAGGCGTAATTTGCGGGTAGGACATGTCCCCACCACTTTTGAAACATCTCGCGGCACGAATGTACCAATACAAACAAACAAAACATCTCCAGTTAACCAGCAGAGCATTCATTTCATTCGTTTTTTAAATAAGAGTCGATCTAGCGCTGAAATGTGTTGTTTTTTTAAATCAACTGATCAAAGTGCTCGTTGCCGAGCGATCAGTGGCGCGGATACTATGTTTGTTTCTGGCTCGCGCACAGCCTTCACTCAGACGCGCGTTTCAATCCGTTGTGGAGAGACTCTCTATTCGCTCCGGTACAATTAGAAAACAAAAAGCACAAAAAGTGTCCCTGCCTGATATACAACCACTAAAAAACATAATCGGTTTTGATGAGAAAAAAAAAAAAAAAAAACTATATGAGTGCGGATTAGAACTCAGAACCTCTGACACGCTTGGCAAAAATTCTACCACTGGACCACTTAAATACACACCTAATTTTCGTCGGATCAACATATAATAGGCCTCATTGAACGACCACTTAAACCCAACATGCTTTAGACATATTTTATTTGTTATTTATACTAGTACCCTATTGTGATGATTTTTCACGACCCAGATTTTTTGGTGCCCCCCCAAGCACTTGGTGCCCTACGCGCAGTGCATGATGTGCGTGTGCGGAGCGCCGGCCCTGCTTGCGCCCTTTTGGTTTGTTGAGGACTAGTTCATCTTTGAGCCAACATTCAGCACCAGTAAAACACTTCAGTTCTGTTCACGTTACGTTTACTCAAGTTGCATTGGAATTAGTGACTTGTAACTCAAGAGATATTTTCGCTGTACATTTGCTCAAGTTTTGTTTTTAGGTAGTCTTTACACCTCAGACGGCGTGCATCAGCACACAAAACAATCTCACAGGAAATGAAAGACAATTCAGGAGCTGTGAGAAAACCACAGAGATCTGCAGCACACAACACTTTCCTACGATCCCCAGCATGCAAATAAACAGCAACGAATGCATTAACACACCAAACATGAAGATATTCAGTGTAAAACTGTACAGTATCTACAACACAATCTCTGTGACTTCCTCGTGCTGTGGCTTCACACACACACACTAAACTTCCCATGATTGTCTCACACGTTGAATGCCTATTTACCTGGTTTAAATGGCTTTAAAGGAGTGCTATTTATGGCCTTTTCACAAGATGTAAAATATGTCTCTGATGTCCCCAGAGTGTGTGTGTGAAGTTTTATCTCTAAATACCCCACAGATATTTTTATATAGCATGTTAAAATTGTCACTGTTTGAGGGTGAGCACTGTTTGTGTGTGTCCCTTTAAATGCAAATGAGCTGCTACTCCCGGCACAAGAGGCGGAGCTACAAGAGCATGTGTCCTTAGCCGCTTCGATTACCTCACACAGACATGCACTGAAAATTTCAAAAACTTTTAGCCTGTTATGTTCAAACTGAAGTCAGACAATAGGTGTGTTTCCATTACAGATTTGGGCAAAACTTTTGCGATTTTTTCTAAATGTCAACAAAAAACTATTGCGAAATGACGGCATTTCCATTAACCGATGTTATGCGACTAAAACGTCATTTTTTCCTCTCACGATAAGCCATTCCAAAAATCATGGCGACGGATGTTGGTAGGTTTACGTATATACCAGCCACCGCACTGGCCATTATAGACGTATGTGTGTTATCCAAGTATTAATGGCAAGGAAAGACCCGTATACTGGGAGCGGCTCATATGAGGAGTTCTGGGAGTTTCTCACTCAGTTCTGCTTCCAGGTCTTGATTGTGGCATTTCTTTGAGGTTTAGAATCCAGTATTTCTGTAATTCTTTTGTCTTTTATGAATTTAATAAATAAAGTCTCGTATTCTGTCCAATCACACCGCGCCTTCTACGTCAGCCAGTGCCGGTTCTAGAAACTGGGGGGGCCAGGCAGGGGCCACTTGTGCTTTTAGGGGGCACACCTTTAACATTCATCTTAACCTATTTTCAGTATTATTTCAAGTCATTTTTCACCATGTCATGTATGACTGCAATCTCTAGAAAAAGCTAATAAATTATATTAGCTAAGCTAAGCTAATAAAACAATTTCAATTCAAATTAATGTTTCATTATGTTTAATTGTAGTGTGATATAATGATCAATAATAACAAATTTTTAGCATCTAAGCACATCTAGGCACTTTTTTACACCTGGGGTGGGCGATATGGCAATAATATCATATCACGATTTTTTTTTTTCAGGAAAATCACGATTTTATCACGATTCTTTTTACATGTTGGTTTTACTATTTTGCAAGTGACTGAGCATTACAGCCAAACTAATGTCCCTATTTTAAAAACAAAGCCTTATAGGTAACAAAATATAAAATAAAAAAGAATGGCAGACATTTAGGCCAAAGGCGAAGATAAAAATCTTTGTCATTATTTTCTTTGTTATTAAAAATTAAGAACAGAGATACATATTACACATACACAACTTAAAGGGATACTTTACCGTTTTTTCATATTAAACTATGTTATTCCCTTAACTAAGACGAGTTGATACATACCTCTCTCGTCTCAGTGCGTGCACTAAATCCCTCTGTCTTGCGGCGAAACTTTGTTAGCCCAGTTCATTTAATATGGGCCAAGCAGAGAAGCTACCAAACACCTCCACGTTTTCCCTATTTAAATACAGTTACTCGCGAAGTGTAACTCGACCTAGGACGGTGACACAAAACAAAACGTTGCGCTTTTCTAAGCGTGTAAAATGGATAACTATTTTGTATGGCGGAATACCATAGCAAGTGCTTGTAAGCACTTCGACTTGGCGCAGTAATATCTTCACTCGTGGAAAAATCCTCTCACCGGCCCCCGCTCCCTCTAGTGAAGATATTACTGCGCCAAGTCGAAGTGCTTACAAGCACTTGCTATGGTATTCCGCCATACAAAATAGTTATCCATTTTACACGCTTAGAAAAGCGCAACGTTTTGTTTTGTGTCACCGTTCTAGGTCGAGTTACACTTCGCGAGTAACTGTATTTAAATAGGGAAAACGTGGAGGTGTTTGGTAGCTTCTCTGCTTGGCCCATATTAAATGAACTGGGCTAACAAAGTTTCGCCGCAAGACAGAGGGATTTAGTGCACGCACTGAGACGATAGAGGTATGTATCAACTCGTCTTAGTTAAGGGAATAACATAGTTTAATATGAAAAAACGGTAAAGTATCCCTTTAATATACAAATGAAATAAACTGCTTTATTTTTTCAGCTATAGGTGTATTTAACAGTATGAGAAAGTAATTAAATGAACAAATATGAAAATAAAACACAACAGACTTAAAGTTCTTAGTCAAGAGCAGTGAATGATTTCCTCTGTGTGTTTTGTTGTTTTATTAACATTAAAGGGATAGTTCTCCCCCCAACAAAGTCATATTTTCTCTCTTAAGTTGTTTTAAACCTGAATAAGTTTCTTTCTTCTGTTGAAAATAAACGTTATTTGAAAGAATGTGGGTAACCAAACAGCTGATGTAGCCTACCCCTGTGACTTCCATAGTATATATTTTTCCTACTATGTATGGAAGTCAATGGGGACCAGCAACTGTTTGGTTTTGGGTGAACTATCTCTTTAAGGACAAGCGGCAGCATGTTTATTATTAGGGCTACTGTCTCTTTAAGGACTGCACGCGACGCGTCTAATATACACGCATATGACAAGCAGATTTTAATTAATTTTCTCTGTTTGCTTTCACTTTAGACATAACCAACTTTGTTTATGTAAACATTGTCTGTATTTGACAGTATTAGCGCAATATAAGCCTCAAAAGATAACTTAGTCCAGTAACAGGCTTTTAGTGCATGTGCGCGTCGAGTGTACGCGCTCAGTAAAGCGCATATTTGAACAGCGCATCAGCAGCGAATGACATGTTTAACCGGCAAGGCTTTAAAGCACATGCAAATAATGAACTTTTGTGAACTGCAGTGTCCCGTTCCTCTGCGTTAACATTTGATGTGAATATACGTCGTGCTGCAGTGTAGCCTATAGATGAAGGCGCCGCAACTGATAAAATGCGCAGTTGTTTGGTGTGATTTTACGATTCCAAATTTAGGGGGGCCAGAGGGGGGCCAAGCTTGGTGACACGGGGGCACTGGCCCCCCCGGCCCCCCCCCCTAGAACCGCCACTGACGTCAGCTCACCTGTAAATGCGCAAAAACTGTTTCCATTGCAGTTTTGCGAAATATTTCACAATTTGAAGGTTCACGAGTTCACATATTAATGAAATCTGATGTAATATTATAATGTGTATTTGGCTTGCTGTCCGGGGGGAGGGCTCCGAGCTCGGAATTCGGCCCGACCCCAGAGTACTCCCCCCTATGAATGTATAGCTCGTAGGTATCTATGAGTAGACCCAGCCGAAAGTGAGGTGATGGGGAGGCGGCGGGATGCTGAGAAATGAGATCATGAGACGGGAGGTAAGGGAAGGCTTTATTTATACTGGCTTCTTCTTGTGCTGATTGGATGATTACCTGAACATGCTCCTCCCGAACTTTGTTACATAAAACTTAATGTAATGGAAACACGGCTACTGATGGAGAGACTCAAGAAGAAGTGACAACATGTAGACAACATTTCTGAATGGTTAGTTGATGAATTTATGTAGTTTATGTGTAGTTATCTTCTAGTCATGATAATCTATAAATCGTGTTCCGGGGGCGGGGTTTATGTAAATTTTAGGGTTTGTGATGTCACTAACCCGTGAAGAAGCTCACTGTAGTTCCTACCAGCCGTTTGTTGTAGTCCTTAAAAAATATCTCCCTTTGCTTTGAACTTTGAGCGTTGTAACTTTGCAGATGTTGTTTCTGCTCAAACAGCAACATTACACACTAACTAAAGTTAGAAAAGTGAAATCATAATTGACCACCCCTTTAAAGTGGTGTTGTTTGCGCGTCACCTGTTGATCCGCCTGCTGCTTGCGTCCCACCACCCTGAAGCTGTTGTTACTGGGGTTCTGGAAGATGTGGATCCGGCTGATGGCCTGAGCACCGGAACCGGCCGGTACCCAGCGCTTACTGCCGTCATCATACATCATCACCGTGGCCCGCGCCTGACAGATGCTCTGCTCACTGGAAGACACAACAGCAGATCACTTCAGAGTCAGGGGTTTGGGGTTAGGGAGAACTCAGGGGTTTGGGGTTAGGCAGCACTAAGGGGTTTGGGGTTAGGGAGCACTCAGGGGTTTGGGGTTAGGGAGAACTCAAGGGATTGGGGTTAGGGAGCACTCAGGGGTTTGGGGTTAGGGAGCACTCAGGGGTTTGGGGCTAGGGAGCACTCAGGGGTTTGGGGTTAGGGAGAACTCAAGGGATTGGGGTTAGGGAGCACTCAGGGGTTTGGGGTTAGGGAGAACTCAAGGGATTGGGGTTAGGGAGCACTCAGGGGTTTGGGGTTAGGGAGGACTCAGGGGTTTGGGGTTAGGGAGGACTCAGGGGTTTGGGGTTAGGGAGGACTCAGGGGTTTGGGGTTAGGGAGAACTCAGGGGTTTGGGGTTAGGGAGAACTCAAGGGATTGGGGTTAGGGAGGACTCAGGGGTTTGGGGTTAGGGAGAACTCAGGGGTTTGGGGTTAGGGAGCACTCAGGGGTTTGGGGTTAGGGAGCACTCAGGGGTTTGGGGTTAGGGAGGACTCAGGGGTTTGGGGTTAGGGAGAACTCAGGGGTTTGGGGTTAGGGAGCACTCAGGGGTTTGGGGTTAGGGAGCACTCAGGGGTTTGGGGTTAGGGAGCACTCAGGGGTTTG
>NC_138723.1:31914894-31917394 GCF_965113295.1 Leuciscus leuciscus | reverse complement strand
ACCCGTTCTTGTCTTAGGACAACTTTGATGAACTTTTTTGATCCACTTCAAATGTTGACTTCTGTACATATATATATAGGCCTACATACAGTAGTCAAAATTAGAAGTACATTTAGCCTACAGTAATTAAACTGCTGCTCTTTCACACATATACATGTATTTATATAGAAATAACTTATTTCCCGGATCCGTTTATCTGTTCACTAACTATATATAATATTTCTATATAAATACATGTATATGTGTGAAAGAGAAGCACTTGAATTACGGTAAACACGGCAGTCAGAAACACACTGCGACGGCTGTGGGCGTGTCCTTCCGCTCGGCTCATTTGCATACGGTGATCACAGCACTGACCTGAGAACGGAGTGATGTCATCAGTGTAAAGATCTAAAAGCGTTAGAATGAATGCAGAGATGATTATCCTTTCATTTGCACTTTGCATTTAAACAAAAACATAGAAAGCAAACACACGAAGTGCATTAAACCTAAAGAGCTGTGTGTGTTGCTCAATCTCACATTATTAGAAGCACATTCCCGCATTTGTCAGATGCTGTTATTTAAAGCAGCTTTATATGAGTTTCACCAGCCGAACATTCAAAACTAGTCCTGGTGTTTGACTCACTGTTCCTCTAGCGTAACCCTAACCCTATCCAAATGAGTTCTGCTGTTAGAGTCACACACACACACACACACACACACACACACACACACACACACACACACACACACACACACACACACACACACACACACACACACACACACACACACACACACACACACACACACACACACACACACACACACACACACACAGGGCTGCTGTAGTTACAGCGATTAATACAGAGATGTGGAGTGTGTCAGCGGGTGTGGTTCAACAACACAGAGACATTTAACAGTCAAACACGTGTTCCTCTTCATGTCTGAGCAGGTCAGCGCTCAAAGACACATGCAAATCAGTGTGTGTGTGGGGACTGTTTTTCATGTGTGTGTG
This sequence comes from Leuciscus leuciscus, assembly GCF_965113295.1. Lineage (NCBI taxonomy): Eukaryota > Metazoa > Chordata > Actinopteri > Cypriniformes > Leuciscidae > Leuciscus > Leuciscus leuciscus. The sequence goes on along the minus strand of NC_138723.1, from coordinate 31,916,397 downwards.
TGTGTGTGTGTGTGTGTGTGTGTGTGGGGACTGTTTTTCATGTGTGTGTGTGTGTGTGTGTGTGTGTGTGTGTGTGTGTGTGTGTGTGTGTGTGGACTGTTTCTCTTGTGTGTGTGTGTGTGTGTGTGTGTGTGTGTGTGTGTGTGTGTGTGTGTGTGTGTGTGTGTGTGGACTGTTTCTCTTGTGTGTGTGTGTGTGTGTGTGTGTGTGTGTGTGTGTGGGGACTGTTTCTCTTGTGTGTGTGTGTGTGTGTGTGTGTGTGTGTGTGTGTGTGTGTGTGTGTGTGTGGCTTGTGTGTGTGTGTGTGTGTGTGTGTGTGTGTGTGTGTGTGTGTGTGTGTGTGTGTGTGGACTGTTTCTCTTGTGTGTGTGTGTGTGTGTGTGTGTGTGTGTGTGTGTGTGTGTGTGTGTGTGTGTGTGTGTGTGTGTGTGTGTGGACTGTTTCTCTTGTGTGTGTGTGTGTGTGTGTGTGTGTGTGTGTGTGTGTGTGTGTGTGGCTTGTGTGTGTGTGTGTGTGTGTGTGTGTGTGTGTGTGTGTGTGTGTGTGTGGACTGTTTCTCTTGTGTGTGTGTGTGTGTGTGTGTGTGTGTGTGTGTGTGTGTGTGTGTGTGGGGACTGTTTTTCATGTGTGTGTGTGCAGGGCCGGCGCTAGCCATTTGGGTGCCCTAAGCACAAATGCTTGGTGGTGCCCACCCACCAAGGGAATAACAACCATTCAGAATTTCTTAGTTAGGTTCTCTTTACTTCCAAAATAACTGCTGCAAATAAATCATTTTACATTAACAATGGCACCAAACATGAAAAGAAATAAATAATATAAAGGTTAAAATTATAAATACCAAATACCACCACAATTACTAAAAACACAGATTTGGAACTGAACAATGTAAACACAGAAAGTTAAAAGTGCAAAGGTCAGGCACAATATAATAATTCTGTACATAATTTGACAACTCTGTGAATATGAAAATATACAAACACTGAGATTGTGGGGGTTTTTTTTCTTCTAATTGCAGTTTCAAAGTAAAAAAAAAAAAAAAAAAAAGATTTTAGCCATGCAGGGCTAAAGCCCCGGATCTTTTGCACTACCCTGGACATGCATACGCATAGGCGTAATTTGCGGGTAGGACATGTCCCCACCACTTTTGAAACATCTCGCGGCACGAATGTACCAATACAAACAAACAAAACATCTCCAGTTAACCAGCAGAGCATTCATTTCATTCGTTTTTTAAATAAGAGTCGATCTAGCGCTGAAATGTGTTGTTTTTTTAAATCAACTGATCAAAGTGCTCGTTGCCGAGCGATCAGTGGCGCGGATACTATGTTTGTTTCTGGCTCGCGCACAGCCTTCACTCAGACGCGCGTTTCAATCCGTTGTGGAGAGACTCTCTATTCGCTCCGGTACAATTAGAAAACAAAAAGCACAAAAAGTGTCCCTGCCTGATATACAACCACTAAAAAACATAATCGGTTTTGATGAGAAAAAAAAAAAAAAAAAACT
>NC_138723.1:31901368-31914694 GCF_965113295.1 Leuciscus leuciscus | reverse complement strand
CAGAATTGCGAGATATAAAGTCAGAATTGCGTGAAATAAAGTCGCAATTGCGTGTTATAAAGTCAGAATTGTGAGATATAAAGTCAGAATTGCGTGTTATAAAGTCAGAATTGCGTGTTATAAAGTCAGAATTGCGTGTTATAAAGTCAGAATTGCGTGAAATAAAGTCGCAATTGCGTGTTATAAAGTCAGAATTGCGTGTTATAAAGTCAGAATTGCGTGTTATAAAGTCAGAATTGCGTGAAATAAAGTCGCAATTGCGTGTTATAAAGTCAGAATTGCGTGTTATAAAGTCAGAATTGCGTGTTATAAAGTCAGAATTGCGTGTTATAAAGTCAGAATTGCGAGATATAAAGTCAGAATTGCGTGAAATAAAGTCGCAATTGCGTGTTATAAAGTCAGAATTGCGTGAAATAAAGTCGCAATTGCGTCTTATAAAGTCAGAATTGCGTGTTATAAAGTCAGAATTGCGTGAAATAAAGTCGCAATTGCGTGTTATAAAGTCAGAATTGCGTGTTATAAAGTCAGAATTGCGTGTTATAAAGTCAGAATTGCGAGATATAAAGTCAGAATTGCGTGAAATAAAGTCGCAATTGCGTGTTATAAAGTCAGAATTGTGAGATATAAACTATTCTGAGGTAAAAATAAATTAAAAAAAGTCCGTCTTTTTTCCCCTTAGAATTGGACTTTATATCTCACAATTCTGAGAAAAGATGTCAGAATTGCGAGATATAAACTTGCAATTATGTGTTATAAAGTCATAATTGCGAGATATAAAGTCAGAATTGCATGAAATAAAGTCGCAATTGCGTGATGTAAACTCGCAATTGTGAGATAAAAAGTCGCAATTATCTTTTAAAATGTTTTATTCTGTGGCGGAAACAAGCTTCCATAGAAAACACATGAATCTGAAATAAAACCTTTTTCACACATAACATCACTAAATAATATCTGTATATATTCCATGAAGGTAATATTGATGAGAGAATTGTCTCTTTTGAATGAAATATTCCTAAACGTCATGTGACTGACATCAGAGTAGTGTGAACATTGTGTGTGTGTGTGTGTGTGTGTGTGTGTGTGTGTGTGTGCTATTGTGTTTAGTTGCTCATGACTTTTCATTACTCTGCTATCACACTCACGTCACTCAGAGCTTCTCTAATACAGAAGTTGGTCAGTAATAAAGTTTAACTCTTTCATGTTTCTTCTAAAACTCACTGTTCTCTCTCCTCTTCTCTTCCTCTGTTTACTCACACTCGTGTCTCTCTCTCTCCTCTTCTCTTCCTCTGTTTACTCACACTCGTGTCTCTCTCTCTCCTCCTCTCTTCTTCTGTTTACTCACACTCGTGTCTCTCTCTCCTCTTCTCTTCCTCTGTTTACTCACACTCGTGTCTCTCTCTCTCCTCCTCTCTTCTTCTGTTTACTCACACTCGTGTCTCTCTCTCTCCTCTTCTCTTCCTCTGTTTACTCACACTCGTGTCTCTCTCTCCTCTTCTCTTCCTCTGTTTACTCACACTCGTGTCTCTCTCTCCTCTTCTCTTCCTCTGTTTACTCACACTCGTGTCTCTCTCTCCTCTTCTCTTCCTCTGTTTTCTCACACTCGTGTCTCTCTCTCTCCTCTTCTCTTCCTCTGTTTACTCACACTCGTGTCTCTCTCTCCTCTTCTCTTCCTCTGTTTACTCACACTCGTGTCTCTCTCTCTCCTCTTCTCTTCCTCTGTTTACTCACACTCGTGTCTCTCTCTCTCCTCTTCTCTTCCTCTGTTTACTCACACTCGTGTCTCTCTCTCTCCTCTTCTCTTCCTCTGTTTACTCACACTCGTGTCTCTCTCTCCTCTTCTCTTCCTCTGTTTACTCACACTCGTGTCTCTCTCTCCTCTTCTCTTCCTCTGTTTTCTCACACTCGTGTCTCTCTCTCTCCTCTTCTCTTCCTCTGTTTACTCACACTCGTGTCTCTCTCTCCTCTTCTCTTCCTCTGTTTACTCACACTCGTGTCTCTCTCTCTCCTCTTCTCTTCCTCTGTTTACTCACACTCGTGTCTCTCTCTCCTCTTCTCTTCCTCTGTTTACTCACACTCGTGTCTCTCTCTCCTCTTCTCTTCCTCTGTTTACTCACACTCGTGTCTCTCTCTCTCCTCTTCTCTTCCTCTGTTTACTCACACTCGTGTCTCTCTCTCCTCTTCTCTTCCTCTGTTTACTCACACTCGTGTCTCTCTCTCCTCTTCTCTTCCTCTGTTTACTCACACTCGTGTCTCTCTCTCCTCTTCTCTTCCTCTGTTTACTCACACTCGTGTCTCTCTCTCCTCTTCTCTTCCTCTGTTTACTCACACTCGTGTCTCTCTCTCCTCTTCTCTTCCTCTGTTTACTCACACTCGTGTCTCTCTCTCCTCTTCTCTTCCTCTGTTTTCTCACACTCGTGTCTCTCTCTCCTCTTCTCTTCCTCTGTTTACTCACACTCGTGTCTCTCTCTCCTCTTCTCTTCCTCTGTTTACTCACACTCGTGTCTCTCTCTCTCCTCTTCTGTTCCTCTGTTTACTCACACTCGTGTCTCTCTCTCCTCTTCTCTTCCTCTGTTTTCTCACACTCGTGTCTCTCTCTCTCCTCTTCTCTTCCTCTGTTTACTCACACTCGTGTCTCTCTCTCCTCTTCTCTTCCTCTGTTTACTCACACTCGTGTCTCTCTCTCCTCTTCCTCTGTTTTCTCACACTCGTGTCTCTCTCTCCTCTTCTCTTCCTCTGTTTACTCACACTCGTGTCTCTCTCTCCTCTTCTCTTCCTCTGTTTTCTCACACTCGTGTCTCTCTCTCCTCTTCTCTTCCTCTGTTTACTCACACTCGTGTCTCTCTCTCCTCTTCCTCTGTTTTCTCACACTCGTGTCTCTCTCTCCTCTTCTCTTCCTCTGTTTACTCACACTCGTGTCTCTCTCTCCTCTTCTCTTCCTCTGTTTACTCACACTCGTGTCTCTCTCTCCTCTTCTCTTCCTCTGTTTACTCACACTCGTGTCTCTCTCTCCTCTTCTCTTCCTCTGTTTACTCACACTCGTGTCTCTCTCTCCTCTTCTCTTCCTCTGTTTACTCACACTCGTGTCTCTCTCTCCTCTTCCTCTGTTTTCTCACACTCGTGTCTCTCTCTCCTCTTCTCTTCCTCTGTTTTCTCACACTCGTGTCTCTCTCTCCTCTTCTCTTCCTCTGTTTACTCACACTCGTGTCTCTCTCTCCTCTTCTCTTCCTCTGTTTTCTCACACTCGTGTCTCTCTCTCCTCTTCTCTTCCTCTGTTTACTCACACTCGTGTCTCTCTCTCCTCTTCTCTTCCTCTGTTTACTCACACTCGTGTCTCTCTCTCCTCTTCTCTTCCTCTGTTTTCTCACACTCGTGTCTCTCTCTCCTCTTCTCTTCCTCTGTTTACTCACACTCGTGTCTCTCTCTCCTCTTCTCTTCCTCTGTTTACTCACACTCGTGTCTCTCTCTCCTCTTCTCTTCCTCTGTTTTCTCACACTCGTGTCTCTCTCTCCTCTTCTCTTCCTCTGTTTACTCACACTCGTGTCTCTCTCTCCTCCTCTTCCTCTGTTTACTCACACTCGTGTCTCTCTCTCCTCTTCTCTTCCTCTGTTTACTCACACTCGTGTCTCTCTCTCCTCTTCTCTTCCTCTGTTTACTCACACTCGTGTCTCTCTCTCCTCTTCTCTTCCTCTGTTTACTCACACTCGTGTCTCTCTCTCCTCTTCTCTTCCTCTGTTTTCTCACACTCGTGTCTCTCTCTCCTCTTCTCTTCCTCTGTTTACTCACACTCGTGTCTCTCTCTCCTCTTCTCTTCCTCTGTTTATTCACACTCGTGTCTCTCTCTCTCCTCTTCTCTTCCTCTGTTTACTCACACTCGTGTCTCTCTCTCCTCTTCTCTTCCTCTGTTTACTCACACTCGTGTCTCTCTCTCCTCTTCTCTTCCTCTGTTTACTCACACTCGTGTCTCTCTCTCCTCTTCTCTTCCTCTGTTTTCTCACACTCGTGTCTCTCTCTCTCCTCTTCTCTTCCTCTGTTTACTCACACTCGTGTCTCTCTCTCCTCTTCTCTTCCTCTGTTTACTCACACTCGTGTCTCTCTCTCTCTCCTCTTCTCTTCCTCTGTTTACTCACACTCGTGTCTCTCTCTCCTCTTCTCTTCCTCTGTTTACTCACACTCGTGTCTCTCTCTCTCCTCTTCTCTTCCTCTGTTTACTCACACTCGTGTCTCTCTCTCCTCTTCTCTTCCTCTGTTTACTCACACTCGTGTCTCTCTCTCCTCTTCTCTTCCTCTGTTTTCTCACACTCGTGTCTCTCTCTCTCCTCTTCTCTTCCTCTGTTTTCTCACACTCGTGTCTCTCTCTCCTCTTCTCTTCCTCTGTTTACTCACACTCGTGTCTCTCTCTCTCTCCTCTTCTCTTCCTCTGTTTACTCACACTCGTGTCTCTCTCTCCTCTTCTCTTCCTCTGTTTACTCACACTCGTGTCTCTCTCTCTCCTCTTCTCTTCCTCTGTTTACTCACACTCGTGTCTCTCTCTCCTCTTCTCTTCCTCTGTTTACTCACACTCGTGTCTCTCTCTCCTCTTCTCTTCCTCTGTTTACTCACACTCGTGTCTCTCTCTCCTCTTCTCTTCCTCTGTTTTCTCACACTCGTGTCTCTCTCTCCTCTTCTCTTCCTCTGTTTACTCACACTCGTGTCTCTCTCTCCTCTTCTCTTCCTCTGTTTTCTCACACTCGTGTCTCTCTCTCCTCTTCTCTTCCTCTGTTTTCTCACACTCGTGTCTCTCTCTCCTCTTCTCTTCCTCTGTTTTCTCACACTCGTGTCTCTCTCTCTCTCTCTCCTCTTTCTGTCTGTCTGTGTAGAGAGCTTATTTTTACACGGAGGATCCACAATGACACACTGTAAAAAAACAACATTCATAATCAGTATGTCTTGAATTTCAGTAAAAAATCAAATGATCTTTTAAACAAAATAAATGACTTGAATTTTGTTGTGCCTGTTTTGACATTATGTGAAACATCTCTAAAGTACAGGAGTTTTTGCGGTAAACTAGAACACCAACACTGTTCATGAGGGAATCGGGTTTGGCATTATTTATGAAAACTGTATTTGAGTTCAGTGTGTTGAGGATCCTGAGAGATGACGTGTCGTCTGTCTCCCTCTAGTGGTGTGTTACACAACCACACACACACCTTCAGTCTCTCTCACACACACACACACACACACACACACACACACACACACACACACACACACACACACACACACACACACACACACACACACACACACACACTTTCAGTTACACACACACACACACACACACACACACACACACACACACACACACACACACACACACACTTTCAGTTACACACACACACACACACACACACACACACACACACACACACACACACACACACACACACACACACACACACACACACACACACACAACCACACACAACCACACACACACACACACACACACACACACACACACACACACACACACACACACACACAACCACACACACCTTCAGTCACACACACACACACACACACACACACACACACACACACACACACACACACACACACTTTCAGTTACACACACACACACACACACTTTCAGTTACACACACACACACACACACACACACACACACACACACACACAACAGCAGCATGTGACGAGGATGGAGAGGTCCGGCTAAACTTTTATATACATAATACAAATAGATGAGAAGTTCCTAAAGGAAACACCGGCATAACAGTAGAATACTGCCGGAGTGACTGATATCCGATTGTTAAGTCTGACGTCACGCGTGACGTTTTGGGTCCAAGCGCTCCTCTCGTCCAGAAATAACAACGGTGGATCCTGTACATTTATTTACGATCACGTCCTTCCCTTGGCGGTCAAAAAGGGTTTAAATTCCTTTAACACCAACAGAGTGGTTAGTGTAGCTCATCACTCAGGTGGCATAATTAAGGGTAGAGTCCAGGCATCAATGAAAAAGAAGATTTACGAGGTTGAAGTGAGTTTGCTCGGGACACGGGACACAGCACTGCGGCATTGTAAAAACACTCAATAATAACCAAAACACTAGCGAAAGCGGTAGGTAGGTAGAGAGGACCTGGACTTTGGACCCGGAAAGAGTATTGGTTACGTCACGACTTAACAACCGAATAAAGATGCAGAACCGGAGAAACAGAGAGTAAAGAGAGAAGGAGACGCGCAGATGTAAAACAGCTGAAGATCATAACTCACAATCACTCGCTATCACTGTCTGTGTGATCGCATTCATCATCACCTCTGCACTCATTAGGTCATCATCACTGGCATTAATCAACATATCATCAATGCATTCATTATCATTACAGAAGCGACAGGTCCTGCATGTGTGTGTGTGTGTGTGTGTGTGTGTGTGTGTGTGTGTTCAGCGTGTCGAGCCCTGTGCGGGAAGTGTGTGACATGAACCTTTAATCTCCAGAGCCGCTAATCCTGCTCTCGACCTGCTAATGCTCATCAGAGGGACAGAACACACACACACACACACACACACACACACACACACACACACACACACACACACACACACACACACACACACACACACACACACACACACACACACACACACACACACACACACAAATACTTACGTGTTTTTATGTGTGTTAATGTCATGGTATTCTTAGAAGTACCTAGAATACTATAGTAAATGAATATGATATTTATTCATTATCATGGTTTATATCAAAAAGTACCTTGGATGTTACCATCACCAGTTAAAGGGATACTCCACTTTTTTTGGAAATAGGCTCATTTTACAACTCCCCCAGAGTTAACCAGTTGAGTTTTACCATTTTCGAATCCATTCAGCCGAACTCCGGGTCTGGGGGTCCCACTTTTAGCATAGCTTAGCATAATGAATTGAATCGGACAGGACCATTAGCATCTCTCTTTAAAAAATGAACAAAGAGTTTCGATATTTTTCCTATTTAAAACTTGACTCTTCTGTAGTTACATCGTGTACTAAGACCGACAGAAAATGAAAAGTTGCGATTTTCTAGAAACTTTGCTGCAGTACCATGGGTGAAGCAGGAGTAATGATATGACGCAGCGCCTGCTGCCTGATAATAGGCTACTGAGCTGGGGACTATTATTCACCCATGGTACTGCAGCAAAGTTTCTTGATTATTACGCAGGAATGAGAGTATAGTTCCTAGCCATATCAGCCTAGAAAATCGCAACTTTTCATTTTCCGTCGGTCTTAGTACACGATGTAACTACAGAAGAGTCAAGTTAGGAAAAATATCGAAACTCTTTGTTCATTTTTTTGAGAGAGATGCTAACGGTCTTGTCCGGTCTTGTCTCACACACACACTTTCTGTCCTGCTGTGTCATTCAGTGACGCATGGAAACCTGTTCCCTCATTAGGATCTTACAGGGATTAAAGCTTTTCCTAGCGGATTCAACACTGACACTGCAAACACACACACACACACACACACACACACACACACACACACACACACACACACACACACACACACACACACACACACACACACACACACACACACACACACACTCACACACTCACAGCGTTCCTGTGAGCGTGAAGGTGAAGGCTCTCATTAGACCGTTTGTTGTATTTGTGTTTGGATGAGTAGAGAGTAACTGTAAGACTCTCTCTCTCTCTCTCTCTCTCTCTCTGTGTGTGTGTGTGTGTGTGTGTGTGTAGTGTGATGTCCACAGGTCCACAGGACTCCAGCATGGAGCAGCTTCGTCTGCAGAGGAGAGGAGAACACACGACACATCAGGTACTCACACACTTCTCACACACATCTCATATTAGACCAATCATTTGTCTCAGTTTGTGTTTCTCTGTGTGGATTCATGTTTGTTGGAGGTTTTTGTTAAACTAATGCTTGAAATGCTAAGCATCAAACGCATCTAATACATTTTTTAAAAGAAATTGTATAACACTAATTTCCCTGGAATAGCAACAATACATTTTGGTAACACTTTATTTTACAGTGTCCTTGTTACATTTGTTACATGTACTTACTATAGTAATAACAGTTAATTATGCATAATTACATGCAACTAACCCTCAACCAAACACTAACCCTATAGTAAGTACATGTGGTTAATTAATATTACTCAGGACTTAAATATATAATTACACTGTAACAATGACTCCTTAAAATAAAGTGTAACTCCATTTTTATGTCATGTAGATCTTATTTGCATGTCCATTGCTCTATCTCACCCTCATATGTATAAGCAAATATGCAAACGTTTGGAACTACAGTAAACATCTACACTTCTATGAGTTGAAGCATAAAGGAATTATTAATCACGTGTTTGGGCCAGATTGCTGTAATTTTGTGGAAAAAGATCAATAATCTGGTCAAAATAATTTTATAACAGTAATAGCCAGTAGATGCTGTGCATCATCTCTGCAAGTATTATTATGCTTAATAAATAATATACTTTTAGATATTTACATTTACATTTATGCATTTGGCAGACGCTTTTATCCAAAGCGACTTACATTGCATTATCCTATACATTTATACATAGGTATGTGCAATCCCCTGGGATCAAACCCACAACCTTGCGTTGTTAACGCAATGCTCTTACCACTGAGCTACAGGAAAGCTCAAAAACAGGAAAATATTTATTCCAGTTCTTTGTTTGTTTGTTCAGATTGCATATCTAGGCCTACAAAAAGAGTGATCCACTCAGAAAAGCTTATAAAGCATTTAAAAGTGCCTCTATTCTGCTGTTTTAAAGGTTTCTAATGTTATGTCAGAGTCTCCTACAACAGGTTCTCACGCATCCAAGCTCAGAATCACTGTAATGTCCTCATAATCTCCACTGCAGCGTCAGCTCTTTCCTCTCAGTGTCTGAAACAATTCCATTCCGCTTTCCTGTCAGCTTTCCCCGGAGCCGTCGGAGCAGATGAAGAGCCCCGCGGCGCGACTGAAGGAGCGTCTGCCGTCGATCGTGGTGGAGCCGTCGGAGGAGAGCGGAGAACACTCCGTCCCTGAGGAGGATGACCCTTTCCATGACCCCTGTGACCCCGCCGGCAGCGCTCAGCCTCAGGCCCATGTGGACGGGTCGGTACCGGCGTCACACCGGATTCTGTTACCTGTCGTTAAACACTCGATCACTGTCCCTGTCTTCAGCGGCTGCGTTTACATGCCAACAAATAATCCGTTAGTAATGCGATCGACGGCTCATTCGCACTGAGAAGCCTTCATGTAAACACATTAAAGGGTTAGTTCACCCGAAGATGAAAGTTCTGTCAGTAATTACTCTCCAATCCAAGACTGTCGTTCATCTCCGGAACACAAATTAAGATATTGTTGAGTAAATCTGAGAGCTGTCTCACTCCTCCATGGGCTTCTCTGTTACTGAAACTTGCCGGCCCAGAAAAGTTAGTAAAGACATCGTTAAAATAGTCCGAGTGACTACAGTGGCTCAACCTGAAGTTTATCAAGCGACGAGAATACTTTTTGTGCGCAAAAAACACAAAAATAACTACTTTATTGAACTCTTCATGTTCCTCCGTGTTTCTCTGAGTGAGTTCACGAGACGCATGTGCGAGAGCTGAGGAGAGGACGGAGACGGGTCTCGTGTTTAAAATGGTTCTAAAGTGTGCATTTCCTAAATGTCTGAATCTTGAGAAACCAACGAGAAAACGTAAAAGTGCCTGACCAATGAATGGCTCTCACACTTTCCCATCCAATCGTGAGCGTCCTCTTCTCAGTTCTGGCGCATATGTCTCGTGAACTCACTCAGAGAAACACACGGAGGAACATGAAGAGTTGAATAAAATCTTTATTTTTGTTTTTTTGCGCACAAAAAGTATTCTCGTCGCTTGCTAAACTTAAGGTTGAGTCACTGTAGTCACTTGGACTATTATAACAATGTCTGCATTAACTTTCTGGGCAGAATGAGATTACCTAGCAGTCTCTGGAGGAGTGAGACAGCTCTCAGATTTAATCAAAAAATACCTTCATTTGTGTTCCGAAGATGAATGACATATTTACGCGGTTGGAACAACATGAGGGTGAGTAATTACTGACAGAGTTTTCATTTTTGGGTGAACTAACCCTTTAATCGATCCGATTGAGATTTCAGTCGGATTGTAAGGGGTGGTTTATTAAGTTGGCTTGAGAAAGCCAACTTAATGATATTGTATTTAAACTTATTATTATTTTTCTGACCCTAAATCTGACTCTAACTCCTCCTAGAGCTTTAACTCTACATAATCCAAACTCGGGTCAGACCTTCAGACTGTTCTAACTTAGTGTGCTATATCTTTTCTAACTGATCCGACTTACGTTTTTCCTAAAAATGCCGACTAAAACTCGGGAAAATCCCATTGACTTTCATTGCAGAATGTCTAACTAATCTTTCTTTCTTTCTAACTAATCTTTCTTTCTTTCTAACTAATCTTTCTTTCTTTTTTCTTTCTTTCTTCCTTTCTAACTTATCTATCTTTCTTTCTTTCTACCTAATCTTTCTTTCATTCATTCATTCTTTCTAACTAATCTTTCTTTCTTTCTAACTAATCTATCTTTCTTTCTTTCTAACTAATCTTTCTTTTTTCTTTCTAACTAATATTTCTTTCTTTCAAACTAATCTTTCTTTCTTTCTATCTTTCTTTCTAACTAATCTTTCTTTCTTTCTAACTAATCTTTCTTTCTTTCTAACTAATCTTTCTTTCTTTCTCTCGTTCTTTCTAACTAATTTTTCTTTCTGTCTTTCTAACTTTTCTTTCTTTATAAATAATATTTCTTTCTTTTTTTCTTCTTAATTTCTTTTTTTCTTTCTTTCTAACTAATCTTTCTTTCTTTTTACCTAATATTTCTTTCTAATATATATCTTTCTGATGGACTGTATTGCCTTCAAACTATGCTTTTTCAAGACAACTAAAGTTTGCCAACAAACTTTTTTATCTAGTTCCTTTTTCTAATCGGATCGAGAGAACATGTAAACACAAGTAAACCGAAACTGAAAGGACTGCGCATGTGCAATGACGTAGAAATAGCATAATGACATGTGACACGCCGAACAAGCAGCACGATACAACGGTTCATACTCTCAATAGGTGTGTTGGACATCGGCTGTGGCTGGATGTAACCGATCGGCGAGAGTAGCCGCGTACAGGCGGGGAGGAGCTGCAAACGGAGACGTGAATTCGGACACTTTCTGGTTCCCGTAGTGACCGCTCACGTGGGGTTTGCATACTTTACCACAGCTGAAGTGAATTAAATGCAATATTTACCAAATACACAGATGTTTCAGAGACATTTTCATTCAATACTTTATGCACTGCTTCATACAGCGTCTGTTTAAACAAGAATAAAGTTCAACATAAGCTACTATCAATGAAGTGGAGTCTATGTTTTTTAGTCAGTTTTAATTTGATAAACATGACACAATATAACATCGCAACGACATGAAAAGAGTGTTTACTGTTATAAAAAACTGATTTGTGAGCTTAGAGGAACTGTGTTCGGTTCGAATAAACACGAAACACACTTGATCGTTGTCATGCGGTGAATCCGGCCAATAGTGGAACAGCTGTGTCTTCATCAGCCCACGTGCAGCCCAGTGCAGCCGCTCTTGAGAAGCTGCGCTGGCTGAGTTCTCCGGCTACTCTCGAATCGCTCTCGCGGTACTTTGATGGCATATGTCACAGTCACGTGGCGTCGGCGCTGTATCAAGTCGGACAAAATTTCTAACCGGCATGCACTGCTTCAAGTCAGCCGCCGATCGGTCTGCGCAGAGCTGCATGAAGTCGAACAAGCCTATAGAGACAGAGCGTATTTAGGCCACGCCCACACCCAGGGGGAAAACAATCAAACCGTCTCCATTGACTTTGCATTGCGAGAGGCTGCCTCCTTGTCATTTCTTGCTTCTAACAAAAGACAGAAAAATGCCTAAAAGCTGCTGTGTGACAAGGTGTACAGCAAACAAGCTAAGAAAAACAGAAATACGTTTGTATTAGCTCTCGACCCCAAAAAACGAGTGTTTTAGGACATAAAAGTGGATACAGGCAGTTGAGACAGAGCGTCACGTGTCTCATTACTCTGAGAACTAACGTACGGCCGCTGGAGGAGACCGTAATCGGCAACACAGGATAGTTTATCTTACAGAAATATAATATATAAAACTGACATTTGGATATTTGACTCACCAGTGACCAAATGTTTAACTTACTGCACACGTAGTGTATTTTTAGTGCATACTGAGTGTCAGGATCCCACAATTTACGGGGTCGACAGCTTATGAAAACTTATTTCTGGGTTTCTTAGCTTGTTTGCTGTACACCTTGTCACATAGCAGCTTTTAGGCTTTCTGTCTTTTGTTAGAAGCAAGAAATGACAAGGAGGCAGCCTCTCGCAATGTAAAGTCAATGGAGACGGTTGCACTGTTTTCCCCCCCGGTGGGCGTGGTCTTCAGATTATGACGCGTTGCGCTCTGTCTCTATTATCTCCAAATCATGACCAGAAAAGGAAAAATATTAAGTCTGCTGTTTAAAACAAATAAAGAACCTGTGTATGAGAATGGTTATTATGCACAAACAGCGTGAAACTATAAACGCGCACATTAACCCGATCACATGTTTAGTGTTCATGTAAACACTACGCTCAGATTCATCAATCGGAATGAATTGGGTCCGATTGAAACAAAAGCTGTGCATGTAAACGCAGCCAGTGAAGCTTTACTAGCATGTGAATAAATTAATCCACCTTCTTCTTTGTCTGTTCCAGAGTTCCTCACTTTAAACGTTCATCCATACCCAGCATTCAGATCGACTACAGCAGACTGACTCCGCCCCCTTCACCTACATCATCACGTGTAGCTCCGCCCTGTTTCCCCGGCTGAGAGACGAACAGAAACATCAGCACAGATCAGGATATTCACATTCAGTCACAACTGAAAAATATGGGATTTAAACCTAGTTATAGGCCTAAATGAAAAGTTTTAGGATTTTTACAAATATAAAACAAACAGATTGTGCTCGATTTCTATGTGACTAATTTCTAAGTGTCGTTGATCATGTGACTCTTTGTACGGACAGCCAGACTGAAGCTCTAGATGTTCTTTGGATGAATGTGTTAGTTCCATATTTCACTGAAATTGTAAGACTGATATAAAAAAAGAAAAATGCAAAATAAAAGCATTTTCTTCAATGCAACTAGCAACGCCAAGGTCATGGGTTCGATTCCCAGGGAAATGTACAGTATTCTTTCAATGCGATGTAAAAGCATCTGCTAAACGCATGAATGTAAATA
>NC_138723.1:31888868-31896368 GCF_965113295.1 Leuciscus leuciscus | reverse complement strand
AACACTTTACAATAAGGATCGTTAGTAAACATTAGTAAACATTAGTTAGCATGAACTAATAATGAACTGCACTTCTACAGCATTTATTCATCTTTGTTAATGTTAATTTCAACATTTACTAATACATTATTAAAATCTTGTTAACATTAGTTAATGCACTGTGAACTAACATGAGCAAACAATGATCAGCTGTATTATTAACTAACATTAACAAAGATGAATAAATATTGTAACAAATGTATTGCTCAGTGTTTGTTCATGTTAGTAAACACACTAATGTAAACTAATGAACCTTATTGTAAAGTGTGACCAGAAAAACTAATCCCAAATAAATAAATAAAAGTCTGACGTTCCCATTAAGTTATGAAAACATTATTTCTGAATGCTTTAAATGATTTGTTTCAGTTATATGAACATTAAGGGAACATTCCAATGTATCATTCCTCAAACATTATGGGAAGGAACGTTCGGAAACAAGTAACATTTAATAAAACATAAGATGAACAATCTGAGAACATTAATAAAGACTAGATAATTGTCTATAATTGTTACTGGAGGAAGGTTTGATCATAACTCTGAGGCGTTCCCTGTTCTCCGAGACAGTATATCAGTGAGAGAGAACAGTCATGTGACTCAAACTATGTGAACTCCCAGAATCCTCCAGCCCGGTCTGTGAATAGGCCTGTGTTTCTGCTCCAGCTGGAGCTCGTTATCCAGCGTCTCCGAGAGATGAAGACGTGTTCGACACGACACACACACTCACGCTTTCACAATCTCTACAAATAAACACACAAGAGCAGAGATATCCCATCATGCATCAGCAGAACTCGGGGATCATGGAAGACATTACTTTTGGATACTTTGATTTTGACCCCCAAAAAAACTTCTTGGCAAATTTTATATACATAAATGTAAAGTTTTTTTGAGAGAATTTGCAACAGTAACACTTTACATGAAGGTTCATTAGTTACAGTATTAAAGTATTAACTAACATGACCTAACCATGAGCAATAAATGTGCTAGTGTTTGTTCATCTCTGTTAACTAATACAGATGTTCATTGTTTGTTCATGTTAGTTCACAGTGCATTAACTTTATTAAAATAAACAAGATTTTAATAAAGTAATAATTTTTAATAAAGAATAATAATTTTCCTTCGCAGAGATTCATCAGCAAAACGTCTCAGGTTACGACTGTAACCTATGTTCCCTGAGAACAGGGAACGAGACACTACGTCAGAATGACGCTATGGGGAACGCCTCAGGCGTGACAGGTGTCTGAAATCACTATCAAATCACGGCAATCACAATGACCGGCGACAGCCCGTGAATCATTAACGTGAATGATTAACGTGCGACCTGCAAGTATAAAAGGGCGCCTTGCCAACATGACAAACATCCTATCGTCTGAAGGGACTGTTGCAGGCAGGCCCCGAGGCATGGCAGGAAGACGTAGTGTCTCGTTCCCTGTTCTCAGGGAACATAGGTTACAGTCGTAACCTGAGACGTTCCCTTTCGAAAGGGAACTCTACACTACGTCAGAATGACGCTATGGGGAACGATATGCCCAATGGCAGTGACAACTGTCAGAACCAGCAAATTCAAATGAAACGCTAGAACCACTCACCCTCAGGTCACACTGGGCTGTCAGTGACAGCACTCCCTACGGTCATAGCCCAAGCTATATGATACCACAGAAAACCTCCAAAAAACAAAGTTTAGTGAAAGGTCTACCTGGGCCTGCTCAAGGGCCTAGGACCACAACTTCAACTCTTTAGAAGGGGTCCCTTCTAGGGAATGTGGCTAGGGAACCCGAGGGAACCTCAGCCAGTCACTATTCAGGGGAACGTGCCACCTGAAATGCCACCAGGCAGGCCTGACCTGGTGTCACTACATAGGACACTACAGTCTGGCCACTTCCTGTCTGTCCGAAGACAGAGCCTCTGGACACTCGTCTTTAGGAAGGCATCCAACCCGAGGAACTGCGGAGCAGGCAGTGAACCACTCGGCCCGGATCTCAGAGACGGGATATCCTGGAGAGTATGACTCAGCATAGTGCTTTACAACCCTTGCCAGCGAGGGGAGTTTCTCTACTCGATCCACGGATCAACCCAGTGTTTGTGTTTCAAAACACTGAGCAGGCCTGTGAGGGCCTAAGGACTGATCTAACTGGGAGGCCTCATGAGAGGCCTACGACCGACTGACCAGCTTCAGGAGACCACATACTCATACTGACCCTCAGTGAGGGGAGCACTAGATCTACCTGGTAGGAAACCAGGCTGTAGCAGGATAAAGAGGTTCCAGGAGGGAACCCGTAGCAGAGAATAAAAACTTGAGTCAAGCCAGGGCGCAAGCTCACATTCGGTAGCTGCCTGATAAGGTCTGCTAAACTGAAAGTAAGCGGCCACTAGCTTACAAAACCCAGCACCACTGTGAAATTACTCTCAGAGAGACCTGGAGAGGCCTACTACCTGACAACCACAAAACGTGGGAGCTCACTTTCAGAGAGGCCTGGTGAGGCCTACTACCTGACAACCACAGTATGTGGGAGCTCAACTTCAGGGAGGCCTAGTGAGGCCTACTACCTGATAACCACAGTGCATGGGAGTTCACTTACAGAGAGGCCTGGAGAGGCCTACTACATGACAACCACAGAATGTGGGAGCTCAACTTAAGGGAGGCCTAGTGAGGCCTGCTACCTGATAACCACAGTGCATGGGAGTTCACTTACAGAGAGGCCTGGAGAGGCCTACTACATGACAACCACAGAATGTGGGAGCTCAACTTAAGGGAGGCCTAGTGAGGCCTGCTACCTGATAACCACAGTACATGGGAGTTCACTTACAGAGAGGCCTAGAGAGGCCTACTACCCTTTACCAGAAAACCACATTAAGTGGAAACTCAAGGTATGTTGGAACTCAACTCCAGGGAGGCCTGGTGAGGCCTACTACCAGAGAACCATGACATGAAGGAGCTTACTTTCAGGGAGGCCTGGAGAGGCCTACTACCTGAAAACCATAGCTGACAGTGGGCCAGACTGGTAGTCCAGTTGACTGTCTTTGAGGCTTTGCCTTCAAAAAAGCGGGAATCCAACCTCAGGGAGGCCTGTGGGGCCTGCCACCTAGTAACCACAGTATGTGGGATTCAGCCCTCAGGGAGGCCTAGTAAAGCCTACTACCTGACCACCACAAAAAATGTGGGAGCCCATCTTCAGGGAGGCCTGAAGAGGCCTACTTCCTGAAACAGTCTAATCAGCTGGATGTGACTGCTGCTGGGGACTCGCCTAACAGGGAGGCCTGGTCGAGCCTACTAGCTGATAGCGAGTCTATTCTGCTACCTCAACGAGCACTGCTGGAACCATACCATTAAAAAACTTTTCCTATAGTTTTGTACTAGTGTATGTTCCACAATGTTGTGACCCACCTCCGAGGAGGCCTGTTAAGGCCTACTACTCGGCAGTGAGCCTTCTGCCCGAACTACCAGGGCCAACCACCGAAGGTGAGCTGGCCTAGGAGCCATATGTAGGGGCTACCCGGTCAAGGAGGCCTGCTGGGGCCTACTACCTAACTGTGCAGCCTTCAAGGCAGAAAAACTGTTACTACAGCGCTTACCGCATCCTGGTACCTAATCACATTGCCAAAGGCAGTGTACTCAGCAAAAAGCAATACCCTTATAGCAGGGGAGTACAACATACGCCACTCTGTCTAGTGGAGGCCCCACTTTAAGGGCCCACCTACTATATCCATGGGCGTCAGCCCATGGCAATGCTCTGGCTTCAAGGGAGCGGAGTTCAAAAGACCGGAATGAAATGTAGTTAGAACTCCCTGCTCAACCGGAGCCATCGTGGTGTGAGGTAGATAATACAGAGCTGAGAATGGAATACTCAAAACTACCCTGAGTTAGCAGGGGAGTAACACCATATGCCCCTGAAAATTTAGACAGGGAGCGAGCCTGTAAATGGCTCCAAAGGGTGACAGGGATTTGTCCTGTGCCCAGCCTAGGGGAGCGGGGCTTGCTTGCAAGCCAACCAACTTTCACCCATCACTCGAGCGGTTCAGCTCAACGGGCTAAGTGGAGCCAGCTCAAGGCCTAATCATAAGTAGCTCTGTTCGGCAGGGTCTGGCAAACTATCGCATCGCAGAGCGAAAGACAGCCTAACCCTGCCTGAAGGATCATACCTCAACTACCACCCTGCATTACTCCATCACCCCTGAATGCAGTGAAAGGGGCGGGCCTTGGCCAACAACTCCCATTTAAGGGAGGAGGCTGAAATAAAGGGGAGGAAGCCTACACCTTGAATGAATACGGCAGCTATACTTAGCAGAACGCCTCCAAAACCCCTAGCATAGCCTAGGCCAGCTATAGAGGCGGCCCGGGTGAGGGCCGACCTACAAGCATAGATCTACCTGAGGGCTCGGAGGAGCCACAGCCTACTAGATTGAGAGGCTAAGAAACACTCACCTACTGAAACCTTAGAGCTCAGGGGAGCGAAATACTCAGGACACCAATGTCACAAACCGATAGGTAGGACATAAGATCTATCTGAAGCGCCAGCGTCAGTCTAAACCTAAAGCAAAAAAGCTCTTTTTTTAAATTTTTTTTTTTTAGGAAGACCAACTACTCTAACCCCTAGGTGGCTAAAAGCCCTGAGGCTAAAAAGAAATGAGTGGTGGCCCACCACGCATATCATATGTTATGACAGGAAGGCCATCACACTCAACACGGGAGCCAAATCTTTTTTTGAGCTTCTCCCTAAATCGTTCTAGCCACAAGCTGGGGGGAGGCTTCAGGGCCCTGAAGTCCAATACCTTACCTCATTGCTCCTCTAGGAATGACCCCCCTAGATCTATACAGGGAACAAGGTCTGTAGAAGAATACAAATCAGTGTTAGTATACACACAGAAATTTGTTTAAAAACCAACCAGTTCACCTGCGGCGTGCGGAGTGAAGACTCGCCAGAGAGTTCTTTATGAACCTGGGGTCCATCACCTTACATGCCTGAAAGAGGCGCTCTCACCAACCAAGCCGAGGCGGGCCATCAGAACTTTGTTCTCATCATAGGCCCAGCCCCAGGCCTGGTGTAAGAAACGCCTGAGGAGTCAGGAAAAAGAGGAGAGGCTGGGATTGTACCGCCCTCCAGATGATCCATCACTAACGCTTTGATCGTTTGTACTGGATCACCTCCCTCAGATCCTTCATTTTCCTGCGGGAGTCACGCCTCCTCTGTGACCTGTTCCTACATGGAGGGGGTGCACGAGAGGCGACACTAGCTCTCTGGCCCTGTCTACGGCCCTCAGGTCGTGAAGGGCCAGGCTCTCCCGCCTGTCTGGGCTCGGACCCGGATCTCAGCGGTATACAGGTCCTAAATGCAGCTGAGCGCGCCTTCGCCTCCCTGAACTTTCCGACCACCGCCTCCACGGAGGTGCCAAAAAGTTCAGAGGGCGAAACCGGTGCATCAAGGAGAAAGGCCTTCTCTTTCTCCCCGATGCCAGCCAGGTTCAACCACAGATGCCTCTCCGTGGCCACCATTGCCGCCATCGAACGACCGATCGAAGCGGCAGTATGTTTAGTGGCCCGGAGAGCAAGATCTGTGGTGCGGCGCAGCTCAGCCACCGCCTCAGGGGACAGCCCTGTCCCCTGGTCGAGATCCCCCAGCAGGTCGGCCTGGTACGCCTGCAACACCGCCATAGTGTGCAGGGCGGCACCGGCCTGACCCGCTGCCGTGTATGCTCTGCCATTCAGACGCGCTGTGGTCTTGAGCGGTCTGGATGGCAGGGCTGGAGCACTCAGCGTCGACGCCCGCCCAGACACGAGATGGTTCGCAAACGTCTCGTCAATGGGCGGCATCGACACATACCCATACTCGCCGATCCCCTCAACATCAGCGAAACTAGCCCGCTGATGTCAGTGGATCCGAGCAGAGTATGGGTTCTTCCATGCCCTCTCGATCTCTGTATGGAGATCGGGAAGAAATGGAAGGCTCGCCTGAGCTGGTGGTCTATGGCCGGGGAAAAATCGATCGTCCAGCCTGCCACGAGCAACTTCTCCCCTAACGCGCCGCCATGGCAGTTGCAACCTGTCAGTGGCGCGTTCCATTACATCCAGCAGCTCAGCATACACGGGGCAGGGTGGCTGAGAGGGTTCAGGGTCCA
The DNA here is from genome assembly GCF_965113295.1 of Leuciscus leuciscus. Taxonomy (NCBI): domain Eukaryota; kingdom Metazoa; phylum Chordata; class Actinopteri; order Cypriniformes; family Leuciscidae; genus Leuciscus; species Leuciscus leuciscus. The sequence goes on along the minus strand of NC_138723.1, from coordinate 31,890,218 downwards.
CCTGAATGACCTCCTCCTCATCCATCACCTGCCCGTCCTGAAGAGCATCTGTTGCAGGAATAGTCGGAGAAAAATCCTCTTCGTCATCCACCTGCAACTCACCCTCGTCATCCGCCGAATCATCTGAGAGGTTAAAGGTCCCATGACATGCTACTTTTTGTAGGCTTTAATATAGGCCTTAGTGGTCCCTAGTACTGTATCTGAAATCTCTTTCCAAAAATTCAGCCTCGGTGCAGAATTATAGCCACTACAAGCCAGTCCCAGAATGAGCTTCCTTCAGACAGGCCGTTTCGGTGTCTGTAGCTTTAAATACTAATGAGGAGGAGAAAGGCGGCGCGAGGTGGAGGGTGGGTGTGGCCTTGACCATCTTGCGCAACGGGAACGTGGCGTGCATGTTTACGTTGGATATAGCAATGGCAAGAAGACACGCACGCAGTCTTTCAAGCATTTCAGTTTGACCCAGAATCTGATCCAGATGGAGAAGCAACGGATGAAGAAGTTGCAACTCAGCGGCTCCAGCAGGACGTTTCCGAATGGTCAGTTTAAAATATTATGTCTGGATACGGTACTTTATTCGGATGGTTTAGTTATTATCATGTAGCTAACGCGAACCTACTGTTGCCTTTTCATGAGAGATCTGTAACGTCTGTATTTATCTTATTACAATATCATCAAGCTCTGCGATCTTGAAATGCGGATATCGCGCGCGCCATATAACCAACAGGAAAACGGTTATCCAAATAACAAAGACGTGTACAACACTCACGTTACAGTGTGTGTATTCACACACATAAACTGCATAGCTGCATAGCTAATGTTACAGCCACATTCTACGTGTAAAATCTAGGTAACGTTAACCATAAACAGTAAAGCAACACACTTATATATCATTAGTTGACTTACTTGTCCGAGGTGTGTAGCTGAGCCAAAGAGAGTGATCCAGACTTTAGTTTCAGACGTTCAGCAAGCCCAGCTCTGTATTGACCCTTCGGTGTTCATTTGTACATCCAATTATTGAGCAATTGTTATGCTTCGCTCGCTCAAAAGCCATGATATCTCTCGTCTCGTGGACAAACTAAAATCGCGCGCGCGCGTTCCTACTTCCTAGCGCATTTTCTCATGGGCGGAAAATCTCTGGGCGGGCAAAGCAGAGACAGGGGAGGTAACATTTCCTCCTTATGACGTCATAAGGAGGAGATTCAAGATCAGCGCGTATGAACCTCCATTTTCTCAAAGGCAGAGAAAGATAGCAAAAGCTCGATTTACACCGATTGAAATTTTTAGAAACTTGGGGACCATATACAGGCTAGGGGAACTCATATTAATGTTAAAAAACCTCAGAAAGTGAAA
>NC_138723.1:31768868-31883868 GCF_965113295.1 Leuciscus leuciscus | reverse complement strand
CGTGTTTCCATTGTGCGTCTTTTTAATTCGCAATTTCAATTTGCGCAATTTGAAGGGTAGCCTAATGGAAACGCGGCTAGTGTCTCTCCACAACTTGCAATGCGCATAAGCCGCGTAACCTTGTTCTCCGCAAGGCGACTTCGCTGCTTCGTCTTGATCCGATTCTGCTTTTTCTCCGGTGGTGGTGGAGCTGTCTGGACATCTGAGGCTTCAGGCGTTCCTGATTCACCATCGTCCGTCGCGTCTGGCCTCTGAAAAAAGCTTTTACGGCTAGTCTGCCTGGGCCTGGCCATATTTGAAACGTCTCACTCATTCGTTCGTTGTTTAGGTCTATATTACAGCCGTTTTAGGCGTGCGCTTTATTTGAAATGCAGCATGCGATGTTGTTTAATAACTTTCAAACGGTAGAGCCTGTTCCTTTATAACATAGCCAAAGGTCGGTGTATTTTTGTTTTATACATTTTAGGCTTATTCTCAAATTCAGATTGTGTTAGGGGGGCGGGATTATTAGGTAATTTTAATCGGACAATTTGACCGGAGAGATTTAATTTTGTCGGACATTTCATTTTTTTTCCGGCCAATGTCCGGTAATTACCGGACAACGGAAACCCTGGTGTGTGTGTGTGTGTGTGTGTGTGTAATGGGTAGGTTTAGGAGTCAGGTTAGTGTGTGTGTGTGTGTGTGTGATGGGTAGGTTTAGGAGTCAGGTTAGTGTGTGTGTGTGTGTGTGTGTGTGTGTGTGATGGGTAGGTTTAGGAATCAGGTTAGTGTGTGTGTGTGTGTGTGTGTGTGTGTGTGTGTGTGTGTGTGTGATGGGTAGGTTTAGGAGTCAGTTTAGTTTGAGTGTGTGATGGGTAGGTTTAGTAGTGGTGTGTAGGGCTGGGCGATAAATCGGTATCGGTATTTATCAACGGAACACCATTGTCGGTAACAAACCCCCCCCCCCATATTTTCATTAAAATGCGAGCGCATCGCCCGTAGATCTTAGGGGCTGTTTTCATATCGCATCTAAAAACGTGGTTAGTTGCATGTAATGTGTTAGGGTTAGTGGGCTAAAATGCTACTCATTATTTATTAGGGGTGTAACGATACACATATTCATATTGAACCGTTCGGTACGAGGCTTTCGGTTCGGTGTTCGGTACGCATTTTCAAACCGAATGGTTCGTTGGACCTTTTTTCCTGCCGACCAAAATTTCGTTATTTCAAATGTAGACGGGTCACGCGTGTGGCAAGCGCGCTCATAAGACCACAACATTGCCCAACATCAAATGGCAAACGTAAAGCAAGCGGAACGAAACTGCTCGTTATTGTGTGGTTGACGGACCGTTTATCAGTTTGGACCAGTGCAGCGCGAGCTGATCGTGATCATGTGACACTGGTAATACACAGCGCTAATAAGAGATCCAGTAAAGAAAGCATTTGAATTCCCCACAGAAGTAATAACATCGCTGCGAGATCTAGTGAGAAACATTGTGCCATGAATGAACTATCCAGTGTCCACAGATCATCATTCACCGTGGATTTACTGTAGTAACACTAACTGCACCCATGGAAAGGTTGGCAGTAATCGTACAATATTACATTTCATGTTTTCCAAGGAGCTGTTTTGTTTTATATGCTCCTAAGAAGAGTCAATTATAGCTCTAGAATTGCTCAAAGTAAAAAAAATATCATACTTAATGATGTTAGTTTGAATAAATAAAAAAAAATAAAAAATTAAAATCAAGGAAATTTCTCTGGCATTTCTTTCTTTTTGCTGTATCAAACGTACCGAACCGAACCGTGACACAAGTGTATCGAACCGAACCGTGAATTTTGTGAACCGTTACACCCCTAGTATTTAGTGCTTCACGCTCAGTTTGAGTCACTTTTAATAACTCTTTTTTTTTTTTTTTAAATCAAGGAAATTTCTCTGGCATTTCTTTCTTTTTGCTGTATTGAAAACATACAGAACCGCGACACCACTGTCGTATCAAACTCAACCGTGAATTTTGTGAACCATTACACCACTACTCTTTGACTGCTAAAACTAATATTTGTTATTTGCCTTAATAATGTGGATAAATAATAAAAACAGTGGTTTAAATTCAAACTTTCCTTTAAAAAAATGGTTATAAAAAATTTCAATAATTATCGATACCGAACGATATGAAACATTATATCATGATCATTGTTTAGCTTTATCGCACAGCCCTAGTGGTGTGTTTGTTGTTTTGAATGAGGTGATTATTGTTGTTATTGTTTTGTCTTGTGTTATCTATTTTTTGTGTATTAGGACCTCCTTGACATGTTGCTTCTCCAGTAAATGTATGGATTGAAGAAAAGAAAGAGAAAAAAAAAACGATATAAAAATGACAAAAATAGGGGTCGGGTTAGTATAAGGGGACAGAATATACAGTTTGGACGGTATAAAAACCATTACGTCTATGGAGGTCCTCACAAGTATAGCTAAACAAACCTGTGTGTGTGTGTGTGTATGCGTGTGTGTGTGTGTGTGTGATGGGTAGGTTTAGGGGTCGGGGTTAGTGTAAGGAGACAGAATAAACAGTTTGGACAGTATAAAACCATTACGTCAATGGAGAGTCCCCATTCAGACAGCTAAGTAAACGTGTGTGTGTGTGTGTGTATGTGTGTGTGTCTCATACGGTGGTCATGACTTTAAGGGAACCAGTTCTGAACCTCAGGATCTTCTTCTTGAGCGCGTGCGACGCCTTGATCTTTACGAAGGCTTTGGGTTGCAGGGCGTTTCCAGGCTGAGTGGGCGGAGCAAGCAGAGTGGGCGGAGCCAGTTGCTGTGGCCAGACCAATCCGCTGCTGTTTCCAGGCTGAGTGGGCGGAGCTAGCTGCTGTGGCCAGACCAATCCGCTGCTCCCATCAGAGTCGCTGGACCGTGAGCTGGACCCACGCGACTCGGCCTCGCTCAGACTCGATTCGGACTCGACTCGGTACACGCGAGGCTTACGGGAGCGTCTGATTGGCTGCTCTGCTTCATCCTGACTCAGTTCTAGCGTGGAGCGCCAGCGCCGGTGAGCGGATCCGCGGCGTGTTTTAGCCGTGACGTTCCTCTCCGCCGTGTTGTATTTGCGCTCTAGGTTGTTCTCAGATTGTGCGCGGCAGGTTTTTCTTCCGGGTTTCTTCGCCACGATCTTTTCCTCCGTGAAACGGCACTTCTTCGGCTTCCTCTCGGGTTTGTGCTCTAGAGCGCGACACGGCTGCGCTGGGATGTACTGCGCGTTCACCAGCTCGTCGGAGGAGTGTGTGTGTGTGTAGACATGCTGTGGGGATTCCACTTCGCTGCTGCTGGGAAAATCCAGAGATGTGGAGCGAATCCCGGCCCGGCTAATGCTACTCTGCCGGATCACTCTGGTTTCGGGACCCATGCTAGTGCGCGGAGGTTTGCTGGGTCTAGCATGAGGCGAGCGGCGCTGGATTAGCCCGATGATGTACGTCTCCACACGCTGAGCCTGTCTGTAGTCCTCAGCGCTGGGCTCTTCATCGGGCCAGACCCACGGCTCGTCTTCACTCACGCCCTCCAGCGCAGGAGAGGCTGCTGGGAAAGAGGGAGACACACACATCAGACCGACACAATGGCAGCCCAGCACACAATAGTCATCATTTCAGCGTCTAGATTAACTATAGACCCGATATAGTCTGGCTGTGAGTCACACACTTCCATCCAAAATAACCTTGAATTTGGTTACATGTCGTTTTTGCCAAAATAACTTGAGATTTATGATATTCCATCATGTAAGTCAACAGTGATCACAAGGTGTGTGGTTTCATTTCTTTGACATGTTATGTAACTGATGATAGTGTATTCTCGGGCGATGGGTTAGACGTCTATTAAATCTCCACTGACAGCCCAAACGTTGCCTTGTTCTAGTCTACACGTCTGGCTGTTTTTGGACGCTATTAGACGTCTTTTAAAGGGATACTCCAGGCGTAATGATATGACGCAGCGCCTGAAAATAGTCCCCAGCTCGGTAACTTCCAACGTGACCGGGACTAAGTTTGTCTAACCTATTAGACCTATTTTCAGGCGCTGCATCATATCATTACGCCTGCTGGACTCATGGTACGGCAGCAAAGTTTCTTGATTATTACGCAGGAATGAGAGTATAGTTCCTAGCCATATCAGCCTAGAAAATCGCAACTTTACATTTTCCGTCGGTCTTAGTACACGATGTAACTACAGAAGAGTCAAGTTTTAAATAGGAAAAATATCGAAACTCTTTGGTCATTTTTTTGAGAGAGATGCTAATGGTCCTGTCCGATTCAATGATCTATGCTAAGCTATGCTAAAAGTGGTACCGCCAGACCCGGAGATCGGCTAAATGGATTCGAAAATGGTAAGACTCAACTGTGTAACTCTGGGGGAGTTGTAAATTGAGCCTATTTCCAAAAAAAGTGAAGTATCCCTTTAAACGCAGAACTGCATGCTGGGAGGGAGAATCTTTATAATACTGGAAACAACTAAACAACACGACATCCTCACACTGAATGAATCACAGCTACTGTCAAACACTTTATAAAGCACATCTCATACACTAATGGAAAGTGCTTTACATAATAATAATAAAACAAAATGTGTGAGTGTGTGTCTGTGTGAGAGTGAGAGAGTTTGACTGTGTGTGTGCGTCTGTGTGTGTGAATGTGTGTGTGTGTGTCTATGTGTGTGTGTGTGTATGAGTGTGTCTATGTGTGTGTGAATGTGTGTGTGTGTGTCTATGTGTGTGAGTGTGTTCTCTAACAGAGCGGGTCTTTCTTCTCCTCAGTGTCACAGGTGTGTATATTCACACTGAAGCTTAAAGATCTCATGACTCTGTGTGTGTTTTCTGCAGTCTCTGCTTTAACCATTTCACTGCCAAAAAAAAACCCAGTTTACATTCTGGAATGTTTTAAAAAGTTGTCTGAAATTTTCGAATGCGTTTTTTAGTATTCGTGATTTGGTGGCTCGTTTGCGAAAACCGCAGAAAATCGAACCCGATCCAATTTTTTTTATGACAGACGACAGTTTCGGAGGCAGTGTGTAAACGTGATTGACACAACGTGAGGTCGTATTTATTTTTAAACTTACAAAAATTTCTGACTCACTTGTTTAGCGTTCATGTAAACACTACATTCAGATTCACCAATCGTAATGAATTCAGTTAGATTGAAACAAAAGGTGTGCATGTAAACAATGAATGGCGACTGCAGAAAGCAAAAGCCGAATCCCAGACATTTTGGACGATCTCGACGGTGTCCGGGAAAAAGAGGATGGTAACCCCGCTTTCTCCACAGAACAAGAGCCTGCTAGCTTAGCTTCCAAAGAAAGACGGCTGATACTATGTGTACATTCAGTGAGTGAGATCCCCCTATGGGCGGGCTGAACACATGCGGGACAGCTCCTCCTACTGGCTGTAGTCTCTCGCCTCTGGCCAAAAAATCCTCCGATGACGCAAAATGACGATTTTTGCGTCATCGGAGGATTTTTTCCAGACAAAAAATACATAAATCTCTCGTCTCAGGGGGATATGAGGGTATAAAGCACGGTAATTTGAAAATACTACAGGTTTTCTACTAATACAAAGCTTAATGCTAAATCCTGAAGTATACCTTTAAGAATGTTAAGCTATTTGTGCTGGAAAACAAGACAGAAACACTGAGGAAGAAAATATTTTCTTCACATTCAGTGAACTGGATCTCTATAACATTTGTGTGTATGTGTGTCTGTGTGTATTTATCTGAGTGTGTGTGTGTGTGTGTGTGTGTATATATGTGTGAGTGTGTGTATGTGTGTGTGTGAGTGTGTGTATACGTGTATGTGTGGGTGTGGGTGTGTGAGAGAGAGAGAGTGTGTGTGTGTGTGTGTGAGTGTGTATTGTGTGTATATGTGTGTGTGTGTGTGTGTGTGTGTGCGCAGAGCTGGCAGACAGGCGTGTGTGTGTGTGTGTTTGACGGGTGTATGAGTATATTTGGGTGGTCCACTTACCAACAGACTCGTGTCTCTCAGAGAGCCGGACGGGGCCGAGAGGACAAGGACCCTCAGTGTGTTCAGAGGAGCCTGATACACACACACACACACACACACACACACACACACACACACACACACACACACACACACACACACGTTACAGAGAAAACCCCTGAGTATATGAGATAATATACAGTCAGGCATTATTACAGAAGAATAAACTCTGATGATCAAGACACTAAAGTGAGCTTTTATCACCCTGAGGGGGATTATCCTGCATAACGACTGTACATAATCCCGCTTATTAGAGATATATTTACCAAATAAACAAATGAATGAATGTGAAATATTGATTAGAGTATAAATTATTTCGTTCTGTGAAAAGAGTCTGTCGAGAGACATGGGCTGATCAAAAACCCCAGACAGCGACAGTCAAGCTCCAAAAAACACACAAAAATATCATAAAATCACCATAAATAAATATGTTTCTGCACTGTGTTCCTGGACTGACGAATGGGGTTTCGCTTAGAAAGCCTATCACCTTCGAGTATTAGAAAACGAGCGGTGATGCTTTGGCCGGTGGCCAGGGTGAGCTGAGGGTTACGGTGTGGAACAACGCCCCGGCGATGCTTCCTCAGGCCACACCCCCCCTCCTGCGCCCCGCAACCCGTGAGTCTTCCGAGTCCCCTGATTGGTTTTTGGGGGCAGTCAGCACACCCCGCCAGTTCCTATGTTCCCCGTGTCTCATTCGGGGCTCCAAACAAGGACATGCACGGGGGTAGAGCTGACCCAGGGCTCTTCGATGAGCTCGCTCTCCGGGCGACGGAGGTGACTGCACGCTCCCTGGGTCAGGTGATGTCCACAGCAGTGGTCCAGGAGAGACACCTATGACTCAACCTGGCCGATAAGAGTCCGAGCGAACCCGTTTCCTCGACTCTCCCTTTTCGGCGGCGCGGTGGAGGACTTCGCCCAACAGTTCTCTTGTTAATTTATATGATAATATTATAAATCAGGAAACTAGATGAGTCAATGCGTACGAGTCGACAGTGTCTTGATTTGAGCTTATAGGTGAAACTGCAATGATTCTGATGACATGACAACAATCATTACAAGTTTGAGAAAAATAAACTGATTATCGGTTTAACCATCATCAAGCATGACTAAAATATAACAGGATAAGTTGACTAAATATGATAATAAAAAAATAAAAAATAAAAAAAGCCTGACAAAATTAACACTATTTTTAAACTGAGCAAGAAAAAACTAGTTGTGTCTGGTTGCATAAACTGCTTAGACTAGTCTTACTAGTCCTCTAATTTTCTCTTCAAGACTGGTCATAACTGTTTTACGTCAGTTACAATAAAAGGGTAGATTTGTCTAATTAAACGTAGAAGTGATGTTCCTTAATTTTTATTTTATTGTATTTTTTGTGATGTCTTGTTATATTTGTATTATAATGAAAATTCAATAAACAGAATTACAAAAAAAATACTGATTAGCTCTAACGAATTGCTAGTTGGTCTTATCAGCTGTGTTTGTGCAACTGGTATTGGATTTGGAATCAGTATCAAAGCAGCGAATCGAACATAAAAAACTGATATTGAGCCGTTCATATTCCATTCCCACCGTCAACCTCATCGATCACAGTAGTTTAGTGGAGAAAATGAATGGGATTTTGACTGTTGCGCTCTATCAAACCACAGAATGACCCCAGTGGCCAATCACATTCAAGCATCAGTAGGCTTTCCTGGAGCTCAGACAGTAGAGCGTTGGTGCTTGCAACACCAAGGTTGAACAAAAACAAGAACTAATAAGAACATAAATGTGTACCTTGACATGCAATGTAAGTCGCTTTGGGTAAAAGCGTCTGCCAAATGCATAAATGTAAATGTAAGCATCAGTGAGCGACATGTGATGATGTGGTTCTTGAGCCGTGATGTGGATGATGTGGTGTGTTTGGTACCTGAGCCGGGTCGAGTGTGTGACGCTTCAGTGAGAGTCTCGACGGCGTCCATCTTTAGCTCTCCGACCTGATGCTGCAGGAGCTTCATCAAACTCCACACGCCCTCCTGAAACACACACACACACACACACACACACACACACACACACACACATGATTTCAGGACAATCAGCTCACACACACATGATGAACCGGCCTCCTAAACACTAACAAGTCAAGTCACCTTCATTTATACAGCGCTTTAACAATACAGATGTTTCACAGCAGCTTTACAGAGATAATAGGAGATTACAGTAACAGAGAGTGTTTAGGCTTTACAGCAGATCGGTGGCCAGGTGGCCACTCGCTCACTCGCTCACTCACTCACTCACTCGCTCACACACACACACACTCACTCACTCACTCACTCACTCGCTCACACACACACACACACACTCACTCGCTCACACACACTCACTCACTCACTCGCTCGCTCGCTCACACACTCACTCACTCACTCGCTCGCTCACACACACACACACTCACTCACTCGCTCACACACACTCACTCACTCACTCACTCACTCGCTCGCTCGCTCGCTCACACACACACTCACTCACTCACTCACTCGCTCACACACACTCACTCACTCACTCACTCACTCACACACACACACACTCACTCACTCGCTCACAAACACTCACTCACTCACTCACTCACTCGCTCACACACTCACTCACTCACTCACTCGCTCACACACACACACACACTCACTCGCTCACACACACTCACTCACTCGCTCACACACACACACACACACACACACACACACTCACTCACTCACTCGCTCACACACACTCACTCACTCACTCGCTCGCTCGCTCACACACTCACTCACTCACTCACTCGCTCACACACACTCACTCACTCACTCACTCGCTCGCTCGCTCGCTCGCTCGCTCGCTCACACACACACTCACTCACTCACTCGCACTCACTCACTCGCTCGCTCGCTCGCTCGCTCGCTCACACACACACTCACTCACTCGCACTCACTCACTCGCTCGCTCGCGCGCGCACGCACGCACGCACACACACACACACTGTGAAACGAGCAGGTTTATTAAACTCAGATGAGTGCGGATGCAGAATCGGTTTCTGGGAACGAGGAACGTAACGTCCTGCGTGTAATTAAACGTGAACGTCTACATCTATGATGTCAGAGCCAAAATAAGTTCAGTTTAACTTGAAGAAATTAGGACAGAAATATATTACTGTACAGTAGAATGTACTAATAATGTAATAATAATACTGTTCATTAAAACATTCTTTTTTCAGGAATATCACAATTTTTCGTATGACTAAACCGACCCACCCTGAACATGATCTCTAGCACTTCAAGACTAGTTTAGTTTCAGACTCTGATTAATTAAAACCACATCAGCAGATCTAATCAGTACAGAAGTGTGTGTGTGTCCGACAGCTGACGACTGTGTGTGTGTGTGTGTGTGTTTTGGGGGAAGTGTTTACAGGTCAGATGTCAGTAGTGTGTGTGTGTGTTTACTAATGTCTCCTGGGCCCCCAAATAAGATCATGCTAAGGCTGTTAGCTTAACCTGATGAAGCGACTCATCGTCATGGAAACAGCGGCCGCATGAGATCCAACCAATCTGACAAAAGCATTTCACTGTCAATTATTCATATTGACTGATTTACTCAAGGACACAATCACACTAGAGATGTGACGGTGATAACATTCTCCCACCGGTTAATCGACTCGTGATATAAAATGTTTTAAAAAAAACATGCTTATCAAAAGCTGGTGCGGCCGTGTGCATTTTACTTTCACTTTTAAATTAGCATCAATTCACCCTTTGCAGGGGGTTTGATTGACATGCGATCTGACCAATCATAATCCACCATTTTGTCCAAAGCAGTCAGGAGAGTTAGAAGATTAACGTCGGTGGATTCACAAATCTATATGATCATTTAAGATTTTATTATTATGAGGACACTCGACGAAACGGAGATTTTAGCATAATTTGTGTGTTCTGAGAACTTGATACTGACGCTTGAATGGTTTAAAAGCATCTGCATTAATAAGAGCATGATCATACAGCGCTAGTCAACGGGTGACAGAAAAAAACGGAGATTACGTTAATTGCGTTAAATATTTGTAACGCTTTAAACTAACGCTTTGCGTCTGAACACCGTGGAACATCGGTAACACAGACTATTGTGGCAAGCCTAAATCACACTGAAGGTTGACAAGAGACACACACACACACACACACACACACACACACACACACACACACACACACACACACACACACACACAATCACTCAATCATACACACGCTCAGTGTTTATTCCTGGCATCAGCGCTGACAGCAATCTGACACAAGACAACAGCCGGAAACACTTGCCCTCGTTTCATCTGTGTGTGTGTGTGTGTTGTATAAACACAAGTGTGTGTGTTAGTGTAGTGCTGGTGGTCTCTGTGTGTGTGTGTGTGTGTGTGTGTGTGTAGTGCTGGTGGTCCTGCGCTCTGATTGGCTAGTTCTGCTGTAATTAACGGCTTGTGTTTCTCCTGCAGATTCAGAAGTGAAGGAATAATTGCAGCGTTCAAACGAGAGTGTGTGTGTGTGTGTGTGTGTGTGTGTGTGTGTGTGTGAATAATTGATGAGAAGAAAAGGTTAAATTGCTGAGGAGCTCGGCTGAGCTTCTCCTCTGACTGTGATCTGTGTTTTATCTCGTTATATCAGCTTTATTTCTGCAGCGCTTTAACAGTACAGATCATGTCAAAGCAGCTTCACAGAAGACATCAGAGTCGTAACTCAGATCAATTCAGTTTCTTTAGATGTTAATGTATTAACAACTGATTCCCTCCGTCTTAATGCTGCTTTACTGTCTGAAATAACTGTTCACAACATCGTGATCATTAATGAATGATGTAATACTTCTACTGTAATAAATATCACCTGTTCCCAGAGATTTCTCTTTCAAAGCTCAGGCCATTTATTTGAGTTTTTCATTATATTTCATTCCTGTATCAGCTTTGTTGCTGAGTTAAAAAAAAAAAAAAATCAAGACTGATCAATATGACTATATAGTTGTCATCCATATGAAATGGTAACACTGTGCAAGTAAGTTTGTACAGTATAAGGTTCCATTTAACATTAGTTATCAATGATAAATATTTCCAAGCACTTATTAATCTTAGTTTAAGTACAATATTAAAGTGTTATTAAAAAATAACATTTTTAAAATCATAAGTTGTATATGTCAATATTATTTAATTTACCTTACTTAGCCTCTGTGTGTGTGAGTGTGTGTGTGTGTTGTCTTCAGATCCAGAACCCTCATCAAACACCATCAGATCAAATCACATAAACAGACTCAGGTTGGGGAAAACTGACACTGACACAAACACTTAAAGGAGTCATGATGTTCATTTGTTTCTTTTAATGGCAGCAGTGAATATATTAACTGAACAATTTATTCGATTTTTTATCTTTTTAAAATTTTGACTTTTGCAAATAACCTTTGTTAAATTTATAGAAGTATTTGTTAATATTAATGGACCAGAGCTTAAATAGTTGTATTTTTTAACTAACAACAATTTTTTTTTTTTATAAATACTAACAAATATATTGCTCATTCATTGTTCGTTAATGTTAGATAATACATTTATATGATAAACAAATTTTAAATGGGCTTTTTTTGTGAGACGTTTTTTTTTCTATGATGCATTTATTGGAGAGAATAATCCTGTCAGACGCAGCACTGCTGTGAACATCATCATGTGCGCAGGACATTCCCATATAACACAGAGCGGCCTGCATAGTGTATTAAATATCTCGTCTTATTTAATCAGCAGATTTACAATGTCCTGACTAAAAACATTTTAAACACACATATGTAAATAGTAAGCGGCATGTAATTCATTAATATACATTTTATTGTTAAAGAAATTACAGGTTTCAGTTACCCGTCATGTAATTACCACAATATATTATGAATAAGTTAGGCCGTACGTCATCCGGTGATGACTGGACTGGACTTTTGATGCTTGTCAGGGGCAGGATGTGCATGTTTACACTGTCAGTGAAATGTGACCCAATTCCGATTTTTTGCTCAAATGTGACACAGATCCGATGTGTTCTATGACCGTGTAAACAGGAAAAAAACGCATGTATTCGGATATTTCGAGATCGGTTTCAGGCCTCATTCATATGTGGAAATAAATCGGATATGTGCCGATGCAACTGTCATGTAAACGGGCAGATCGGGTTTTCTGAGGCATTAGGCGACGTCTCCGCGGTTTAATGACGAGAGAAACCCCGACGCGCATCTGCAAAGGGACGGATGGCCCGACGAAACGCTGTGTCGTTGTAGGAGAGGAATGTGGACAAACGTTGACACAACATATTGTTGTACACAACAAAATTTCTGACCCACTGCTCCTCATTAAAGCCAATATTTAAAGCCAATATTCTCCCACCAGTCCTGAGATCTCTCTCTCACACACACATTAACTGAAGCATGTGTGCAATGATGGCACTTTTCGTCCTCCTTTGCCTCATAATCATGGTGATGTTTGGCGGACTTCGCATATATCGCAGAGCTAGCATCTAACATATTTCGCGTCCGCCCATCTGTGAAAGAGAATTTAACCCGTTAAGCATGCGCGATGTTTCAGATCGTATGGCAAGTGTAAACACATGAACCGGATATGGGTCACAGTTGAAAGAACGTGTAAACGGACGGTCAAAAAAATCGGATAAAGTAACAAATCAGAATTGGGCATCAAGACCTGCAGTGTAAACGAGGAGCAGGAGAGCTACTCCGGCTGCTACTCGCAGTAGAGCGAGTGTTGCCATCTTCAGTTCCCTGTGTTTAAAAAACGCAAATATTTTTGTCTGGTTTTCATCTGGTTGACGTGACATATTTCCCGCCGCGAGCTCTCTGTCCGCTAGTGCTCATCTGTATGTGACGCAAGTGTTTGTTTGTGTGTGAGTGTGCGCGCGTGCGCACTCATTGGGATAATTGTAAACGCGCAAACACAGACAGAAAAGACATGTCATCGTGGAAATAAGATAAATAACATATTACTTAAGGGCTATTTAGTTTGTTTAATAAAATAACAAATTGTTAAAGAAAAATAAAGAAAATCAAATCAAATTTACTTGACCTTCAAGGGGGGCGGGGCGAGCCGTTAGGAGGGCGGGGCACCCCCCTTATATAATGGTAGGGGAAACACCGAAGCCACGTCCCAAAACACAATTTTATGAAGCCGATATCACAGCACAAAACTGAATTTTCCTTATTTGAAGTGATTCCAATCATATTTCAAGCAATTTAAAGCCATCATGTTGAACAGTGCGCATCTGAAGTGTCTCAGCTTAAGGAAATAATACATTATTTATCGGCTTTAATATATCGGACAAATTTTCGGCCGATATCGATATGGTGGCCGATATATTGTGCATCTCTTTTTTTAACTAATGTAGTAAACTAATGCTAACAAATATAACCTTATTTTAATGATTATTGAAGAGCAGGACCTGTGAAAGATTCAACCAAACACTTTCTGTGGCTCAACAATATGAACATTATTCTTATATTATGCTTATGATATTCTTCACACTTTAGTCTGGGGGGAAAAAACAACAAATTTCGCGAATGATCAAGACAATTGTGTTCTGCTTTCCTGTAGGAGAATAAACTCATGGCACTAAAACACACTATTACTAAAGCCGTAAATATAATGGCGGGTTGTTTCAACGGTCAAATATGGACAAACCCAACCGTTGGTTTTAAATTTTAAATTAAACTTTTGAATCCAACGGGTTTGTCCATATTTGACCGTTGAAACAACCCGCCATTTTTTATAGTGTTGTTTTTTATAGGAAATTAATATTTAAGGCTTTATACTTAATATAACTCTCGTTGTTTCAAATGTGAAAACGGTTGAAAACGGTTTCTACACGTTTCTTGTTTCGACGGTTGGGTTTGTCCATATTTGACCGTTGGAACAACCCGCCATTTTTTAGAGAGTTGAGTTTAGAGGAAATTAATATTTAAGTCTTTATACTTCAAATTATGTGTGGAATTTATGAGTGAAAACAGTTTCTACACCGTTTCTTGTTTCAACGGTTGGGTTTGTCCATATTTGACCGTTGGAACAACCCAGCATGTTTTAGAGAGTTGAGATTAAAGGAAATTAATATTTATTTTATGTCTTTATACTTCAAATTATTTGTGGAATTTCTGAGTGAAAACGGTTTCTGCACGTTTCTTTTTTTTCAGTGTAGGAGAACACCACAAAACTATATTAAAAAAATCGTGTTTTCTTTAAGTTTTTTAAAAGGATTAATATGTGAAGATTCGTTATGAAGCCTAAAACATCTCCCTCGCGTATTTAACAAATTAAACTCCTTCTCCAGTGTTTCTAAAGTGTATAAAGATATCCGTGAAGAAGGCTTACCGGTGGCGGGCACCTCGGGTTCGGGTTCGGGTTCGGTTCCGGTTCGGGTGCGTGTAGCGCGAGCGCGCTGATGACCAACGCCTCGTGCCTGCGCTTGAGCAGCTCGAGCTCGCAGATTCCCGCCAGGCTGAGCTCGAGCCGCTGCTTCTGTCTCCCGCGCTCCGACGAGAACAAACGGAACATTATTAACGACTCCTTCACCGCAATCACATCTAAAGAGGAGGAAAACCGCACACTTAATGTTACACTACACCGACAGCCGTTTTTAATGAAGTAAATGTGGTATCCATGATGAAATCCTGTCAGTTTGAGAGTTGAGAGAGTTAACGGTTCCTCTCCTCCTCACGAGCTGCAGGATTCCAGACTTTCCCGTCTCACAGCTGTCAAGAGCTCATTAGCATATTCTGACCTTGCGCTTTTCATTGGCTGCAGACTTTCTCCGCAAATTAATATTTTTAATAGCCCCGCCCTCTTGAGGACCCAGAGCCGTTAAAAATAAATAAACGTATCCAACTTTATAAAACATATAAAATTAATACATTTATAAATAAATATATAAATGCGATAGTAAATAAATACATGAGGGAATAAATACATAAATATAAATTAAGGCATAAATACAAAAATACATGAAAAAATAAATGAACGAGCAAATAAAAGTTTAAATAAATTAAGAATAAACACAGAAAATAGCTACTAAATAAAGGAATAGTAATGCAAAAATAAAACCGGGATTATATTTAATTAAAAATGAATTATATTTGTGTGGTCAAGTCATTTATTTCTTTATTTATTTTCCTATATTCAATTCAATTAAGTTTATTTTTATTTATTCTGGTTTGGAATGAAAATACTAATAGATGCCAGATACTGATATTAAAATGACATGTGGATAAAAATCAGTTTCTTTATATTTAGATAATTATTTTACATTTTCATTTCCTTTCCTTTTACTGAATGGTATGAACGTTTAAAACATGACAAGTATAATATCAAATAAATGAATAAAAACAGCGGATTAAAAACATTATATCTAATTCATGAAGAAATGTAATGTTATGTGACTGAAGTTCGCTGGTGGTTTATGGTGTCATAGCGCCACCTATCTGAATCACATGATCATTACAGAAATATACACTTACATAAAACCAGCATGATCTCAGAGTAATGTATGTAGAACAACATTTACAGTTTATAATAATAAACACAAAATGTGTTCAAGATAAATATACTGCAAAATCAATGTTCACGACACAAAATCAGCAATACGCTTGAAGCATTTGAATTTATGTTGCTCTGATTTCATCAATATTTGTATAAGAGTATTCATTTTATTTAAAGATCTCAATGAGAATTAGCATTTCTGTTAAATCTTTATATTTTTAGCTAATTTATCTAGTCTTGATATCAGATAGACTGATATACTGTATTTATTATGTACATATAGGCCTATTAGTTATTTCACTGTTAGGATGCAATGACTAAGGATAGGATAAATGATGCATATTGCATTTAAATTAAAAATATATATTTTAGTAATATCATGACATTCCCTTCAGCCAATAAAGTGACAATTTAGTGATATCAGAAAATACGTTCAATAGTAAGAAAGGAATGAAGAGGAATGTGAGTGAAGTTTCAGACAATTTTCCAATAGGACAAAGTCAGTTACAAATGATGCACGCTAAAAAATGTGATCTGTGATCTCATCATTTTTGACACACACACACACACACACACACACACACACACACACACACACACACACACACACACACACACACACACACACACACACACACACACACACACACACACACACACACACACACATGTGGTTTGCTTTTCTCAGTCAACTCATAGTGGGTTTGCATCTACAGAGTGTTACTCCAGGTCATGGTGATGGTGGCTTTGATGTGTGTTGGCGCTCTGCTTTTCGTGTTCCTCAAGTCCTCAAGCACAGCAGTGGCAGTAACTCAGTGTTGTGTGTAACGCGTTACAAAGTAACGCGTTACAGTAACGTAACTACTTTTTTGGGTAAAAAGTAGTGTAACGCGTTACTACAAAAAATTTGGTAACGAAACGTAGTTCCTTTTTCAATTCGGCGCAACGTTACTTTTCCCATGGATATATTTGACAGCGACACTGCCTCAGCTGCGCGCTTGAGAGAAGAGAACTGTTGAGAACTGAAGAAAACTATTTAGTTTCATATTTATGTTTAAATTAAATTAAATAAAAAAATTGCGCAATATATCGGGAGACAAATGGAGTGTGGAGACATGATTTTGACCACTTTATTAAGTTTGTTTTTGTAGAAAACCTGTATTTAAAGTGAATTTCGTTTTGTATTAATTGTATCTTAATTTTAATCAATGTTTTATCAACCAGTTGGCTGAATTAAATAAGAAGTAAATTAAAGAAAACTATTTAGTTTCATATTTATGTTTAAATAAAATAAATAAATAAATAATTTAATCTATGTTGATTATATGAAAAGTGAAAAGCGTGAGTAAGATCATAATTTTGTGCAATATATCGGGAGATAAATGGAGTGGGCAGACATGATTTAGACCACTTTATTAAGTTTGTTTTTGTAGAAAGACTTTCTTTAAAACGAATTTCGTTTTGTATTAATTGTATCTTAATTTTAATCAATGTTTTACCAACCAATTAATTGCCTGATTTTAATAAATAAGTAAATATGGCATGCAAAATAATCATGACGGCACCAGCGCGTGAACTGGAGCTCCTCTCCATACTGTAAATTAACCGAAACTCATAAGCTACTTGTCTCACAGACCTGAGAAATATATAGAAAGCTTGAATATGTATACTTAAAAAAAAAAAAAAAAATGTTTCTCTCAAAATCTCTTTTTTTTCTCCTACTCCCTTGATAGAGTGAGTCGTATGTCTGAAAACTAAGCTTATGTCTTCTATATCATTTTGTCCTATGTTATCAAGACGCGATTCGCACCGGTGTTAGAGAGCAGGGAAGCTTTATAGGCTGTTGCCGAAATTTAAAGTTCGGTGGATAGGGGAAGCGGAGCGGAGAGAAGTGGCGCGAGCACACGGCTCATCGCGGAGTGTCGCACTCTACCCCATGATGCAGAGCCGGCTGAGAATAAAAGTTGCCGCACACAGCAGTGCAAATGAGAAGGACTTTTTTTCTTTTGAAATTGATACTATTTTTTATAATAAAGAGCACAAAATAATTACCTGTTAGCCTATGTCCTCCATTGTATAACTTTATGTCTACATATTTAGGAACAGATATTGGGTTCTGCCCAAAGTCAAGCAACATAAAAGTAACGTAAAAGTAACGAGTAACGTAAAAAGTTACTTTCCAAATGGGGTAACTAAGTAAAGTAACGGATTACTTTTTTAAAAAGTAACGAGTAACGAGCAAACACTACTTTTTAAAAGTAACTTCCCCAACACTGGGTGAGATACAGCGCTAACAGAACATGTCTTTCTTCAAAACATCTTCTGTTGAAGTTCTGCAAGAGTTCAATAAATCGATAATTAAATCGCTATGTTCTTATCAGGTTCTGCTCCTCACCGAAGGACAATATCAAACCCAGTGCAGCGACGACAGCAAATCTCATTCATAATTAATAACGTTGTTTTAACATCAGTGTTATTTTAGAATCATTGAGATACTATTTTTATACACATCAGGGCCATATTCCAGGATGACAATATCAAGATTCATCACTTAATGGAAATAAATGTTGTGATGTTTTTGGTCAGGATCTTGTATTGACAAGAGTCCAGCACTCTATAAAGTCTCCTCCAGCACAACCTAAAGACTTTTAAACTCTGGACTCAGAGGAGCCGATCCATGTGTGGAAATGATTCTTCATGCTCCTCCAAACCATTCTTTCACAATCTGAGCCTGATGAATCTTGACATTGTAATCCTGGAATATGGCCATGATGTGTCTTCCTACATGTTTAAAAAAAGGAAAAGCTACACACTCCATCAATTAGGGTTAGAAAGGGTTGATCCAATATACACACACCTAAAGGATTATTAGGAACACCTGTTCAATTTCTCATTAATGCAATTATCTAATCAACCAATCACATGGCAGTTGCTTCAATGCATTTAGGGGTGTGGTCCTGATCAAGACAATCTCCTGAACTCCAAACTGAATGTCAGAATGGGAAAGAAAGGTGATTTAAGCAATTTTGAGCGTGGCATGGTTGTTGGTGCCAGACGGGCCGGTCTGAGTATTTCACAATCTGCTCAGTTACTGGGATTTTCACGCACAACCATTTCTAGGGTTTACAAAGAATGGTGTGAAAAGGGAAAAACATCCAGTATGCGGCAGTCCTGTGGGCGAAAATGCCTTGTTGATGCTAGAGGTCAGAGGAGAATGGGCCGACTGATTCAAGCTGATAGAAGAGCAACTTTGACTGAAATAATCACTCGTTACAACCGAGGTATGCAGCAAAGCATTTGTGAAGCCACAACACGCACAACCTTGAGGCGGATGGGCTACAACAGCAGAAGACCCCACCGGGTACCACTCATCTCCACTACAAATAGGAAAAAGAGGCTACAATTTGCACGAGCTCACCAAAATTGGACAGTTGAAGACTGGAAAAATGTTGCCTGGTCTGATGAGTCTCGATTTCTGTTGAGACATTCAGATGGTAGAGTCAGAATTTGGCGTAAACAGAATGAGAACATGGATTCATCATGCCTTGTTACCACTGTGCAGGCTGGTGGTGGTGGTGTAATGGTGTGGGGGATGTTTTCTTGGCACACTTTAGGCCCCTTAGTGCCAATTGGGCATCGTTTAAATGCCACGGCCTACCTGAGCATTGTTTCTGACCATGTCCATCCCTTTATGACCACCATGTACCCATCCTCTGATGGCTACTTCCAGCAGGATAATGCACCATGTCACAAAGCTCGAATCATTTCAAATTGGTTTCTTGAACATGACAATGAGTTCACTGTACTAAAATGGCCCCCACAGTCACCAGATCTCAACCCAATAGAGTATCTTTGGGATGTGGTGGAACGGGAGCTTCGTGCCCTGGATGTGCATCCCACAAATCTCCATCAACTGCAAGATGCTATCCTATCAATATGGGCCAACATTTCTAAAGAATGCTTTCAGCACCTTGTTGAATCAATGCCACGTAGAATTAAGGCAGTTCTGAAGGCGAAAGGGGGTCAAACACAGTATTAGTATGGTGTTCCTAATAATCCTTTAGGTGAGTGTATTTGCCTACTTAAATCCAAACAGTGACTTTTTTTTTTTTTTTTTTCAGGCAGTGTATATTATATATTAGCCGTTATCTGCTTATAATTTATAAATTATATTTATTTATTTTAGTATGACTACCAGAGAATAAGGCTTGTATAGAATAATTTTTCTAATTTAATGTTTTATTTGAAAAGGAATAAAGAGAAAAATCTGTCACGTGGACCCTTTAATACACAGATAAAATGTATAAATGATTACAGAGACAACTCTAAACTCATTTATTAATTACACATTGACTATTTATTCATGTCACATGAATATAATCCATTATTTCTGCAAAATGGAAACTCTTACAATGCGTTTCATTTTTCATTGGTAGTTGTGAGGTGGATGTGTCCAGCGATGGGACAAAAGTTTAGCTTGTGCTTCATCTTACTGTGGCGTCTTGCTGTGGCTACAACAGAAATAATACATTTACATAAATCAACACTACAAATGGTACAAATAATCTCAGAAAAAAATATATATTTCTGTCAGTGAAACGACTCATATAATCCATCTTGCAACAGAAAGAAAAGACTGTTTAGTATCTGTTGACTAGTTGATTGACTACTGAGGACATTATTTTTTATTTGCTGATGAAATTGAGAAGACTTGAGAAACTTACTGACAGATTCTTATATTCAGAAGAGCCCGACTGGGGAATAGCAGGTCTGGGATGGACAGTCTATGGCAAAAACACATTGATTATTTATTATCTGACTTTTGAATGCACAAACTCTTTTGCACATGTAGATTTTGATATTACTCTTACTGTGAGTGTGTCGTAGACGTCAGATGATCTGGACTTGAGGTCAAGAGCTGCATATGTGCCTTCACTGGGATCAGGTCTGGGATCGTTCTACAGGAGAACAGAGAGAAGGATTCACCATTTAAAATTTTGGAAAAAAAGGGGAAAAAATGAATGTTAAAAATTATAAATTGTTACCATGACAATCAAAAGTGTAATCACTCCACAGTCTCTACTCATCAAACCATGTACAATCCTGAGTATATATATATATATATATATATATATATATATATATATATATGTATGTATGTAATGATCACCAGTGAGAGTGCCTGGGATTACCATCAACCAACCCGGACAATCACCACACATCCACAGACTCCATTCCCCATAATCCTCAGCTCAGACTATCATCCATTATCACTTTCACCTGTGTCTCATTACCTTGTTTACTCACCCTATAATAGCCTGGTTTTCACATTCATTCTCTGCAAAGTCTTGTTTAGTGTTTGTACTGCAATTCTGAGCGTTTGTTATTCCCGTGTTCTTGGTTTTGATCTCTGCCTGTCCTTGGATTTTCCTTTTTGCCTGTGTCCCCTGTGACCCCTGTGTCCCTGTTACCCTGTGACCCCTGTGATCCCTGTGTCCCTGTTACCCTGTGTCCCCTGTGACCCTGTTACCCTGTGACCCTGTGACCCTGTTACCCTGTGACCCCTGTGACCCTGTTACCCTGCAACCCCTGTGTCCCTGTTACCCTGTGACCCCTGTGACCCTGTGACCCCTGTGACCCTGTTACCCTGTGTCCCCTGTGACCCTGTTACCCTGTGTCCCCTGTGACCCTTGTGACCCTGTTACCCTGTGACCCATGTGACTCTGTTACCCTGTGTCCCCTGTGACCCTGTTACCCTGCAACCCCTGTGTCCCTGTTGCCCTGTGTCCCTGTTACCCTGTCCCCTGTGACCCTGTTACCCTGCAACCCCTGTGTCCCTGTTACCCTGTGACCCCTGTGACCCTGTGTCCCCTGTGACCCTGTTACCCTGTGACCCCTGTGACCCTGTTACCCTGTGTCCCCTGTGACCCTGTTATCCTGCAACCCCTGTGTCCCTGTTACCCTGTGAACCCTGTGATCCTGTGACCCCTGTGTCCCTGTTACACTGTGTCTCCTGTGACCCTGTGACCATGTTACCCTGTGACCCCTGTGACCCTGTTACCCTGTGTCCCCTGTGACCGCTGTGACCCTGTTACCCTGTGACCCCTGTGACCCTGTTACCCTGTGACCCCTGTGTCCCCTGTGACCCTGTTACCCTGTGACCCCTGTGTCCCTGTTACCCGGTTACCGTGACCCCTGTGATCCTGTGACCCCTGTGTCCCTGTTACCCTGTGTCCCCTGTGACCCTGTGACCCTGTTACCCTGTGACTCTGTTCCCCTGTTCCCCTGTGACCCTGTGACCCCTGTGTCCCCTGTGACCCTGTTACGCTGTGTCCCCTGTGACCCTGTTACCCCTGTGACCCTGTGACCCTGTTACCCTGTGTCCCTGTGACCCCTGTGTCCCCTGTGACCCTGTTACCCCTGTGACCCTGTTACCCTGTGTCCCCTTTGACCCTGTTACCCTGTGACCCCTGTGACCCTGTGACCCCTGTGACTCTGTTACCCTGTGTCCCCTGTGACCCCGTTACCCCTGTGACCCTGTTACCCTGTGTCCCCTGTGACCCTGTTACCCTGTGACCCCTGTGTCTCCTGTGACCCTGTTACCCCTGTGACCCTGTATCCCCTGTGACCCTGTTACCCTGTGACCCTGTGACCCCTGTGACTCTGTTACCCTGTGTCCCTGTTACCCTGTGACCCCTTTGTCCCTGTTACCCTGTAACCCCTGTGACCCCTGTTACCCCTGTGTCCCCTGTTACCCTGTGACCCTGTTACCATGTGTCCCCTGTGACCCTGTTACCCTGTGACCCTGTGACCCCTGTGACTCTGTTACCCTGTATCCCCTGTGACCCCGTTACCCCTGTGACCCCGTTACCCTGTGTCCCCTGTGACCCTGTTACCCTGTGTCCCCTGTGACCCTGTTACCCCTGTGACCCTGTTACCCTGTATCCCCTGTGACCCTGTTACCCTGTGACCCTGTGACCCCTGTGTCCCCTGTGACCCTGTTACCCCTGTGACCCTGTGACCCTGTGTCCCCTGTGACCCTGTGACCCTGTTACCCTGTGACCCCTGTGACCCTGTGACCCCTGTGACTCTGTTACCCTGTGTCCCCTGTGACCCCGTTACCCCTGTGACCCTGTTACCCTGTGTCCCCTGTGACCCTGTTACCCTGTGACCCCTGTGTCCCCTGTGACCCTGTTACCCCTGTGACCCTGTTACCCTGTATCCCCTGTGACCCTGTTACCCTGTGACCCCTGTGACTCTGTTACCCTGTGTCCCTGTTACCCTGTGACCCCTTTGTCACTGTTACCCTGTAACCCCTGTGACCCCTGTGACCCTGTTACCCTGTAACCCCTGTGTCCCCTGTTACCCTGTGTCCCTGTTACCCTGTGATCCCTGTGTCCCTATTACCCTGTAACCCCTGTGACCCTGTGTCCCCTGTGACCCTGTTACCCTGTAACCCCTGTGTCCCCTGTTACCCTGTGTCCCTGTTACCCGGTTACCGTGACCCCTGTGATCCTGTGACCCTTGTGTCCCTGTTACCCTGTGTCCCCTGTGACCCTGTGACCCTGTTACCCTGTGACTCTGTTCCCCTGTTCCCCTGTTCCCCTGTGACCCTGTGACCCCTGTGACCCTGTTACGCTGTGTCCCCTGTGACCCTGTTACCCCTGTGACCCTGTTACCCTGTGTCCCCTGTGACCCTGTGACCCTGTGACCCCTGTGTCCCCTGTGACCCTGTTACCCCTGTGACCCTGTGTCCCCTGTGACCCTGTTACCCTGTGACCCCTGTGACCCTGTGACCCCTGTGACCCTGTTACCCTGTGTCCCCTGACCCTGCGACCCTGCGAACCTGTGACCCCTGTGTCCCCTGTTACCCTGTAACCCCTGTGACCCCTGTGACCCTGTTACCCTGTAACCCCTGTGTCCCCTGTTACCCTGTGTCCCTGTTACCCTGTGACCCCTGTGTCCCTATTACCCTGTAACCCCTGTGACCCTGTGTCCCCTGTGACCCTGTTACCCTGTAACCCCTGTGTCCCCTGTTACCCTGTGTCCCTGTTACCCGGTTACCGTGACCCCTGTGATCCTGTGACCCTTGTGTCCCTGTTACCCTGTGACCCTGTGACCCTGTTACCCTGTGACTCTGTTCCCCTGTTCCCCTGTGACCCCTGTGACCCTGTTATGCTGTGTCCCCTGTGACCCTGTTACCCCTGTGACCCTGTTACCCTGTGTCCCCTGTGACCCTGTTACCCTGCAACCCCTGTGTCTGTTACCCTGTGACCCCTGCGACCCTGTGTCCCCTCTTACCCTGTGACCCCTGTTACCCCTGTGACCCTGTGTCCCCTGTTACCCTGTGACCCTGTGACCCCTGCGACCCTGTGACCCCTGTGACCCTGCGACCCCTGTGACCCCTGTGACCCTGCGACCCCTGTGACCCCTGTGACCCTGTGACCCCTGTGACCCTGTGACCCCTGTGTCCCCTGTGACCCTGTGACCCCTGTGACCCTGTTATTGTTTGGACTGATTACCCGATCTTTTTTTGACCTCTTGCCTGTTTTCTGGATTATGTCTTTGGATTACCCTCTGTTCAAACAAACTGCATTTGGATCCTCAAGCTTCGTGTCTCAGAGCAGTACATGACAATATATGTGTTCTACATGTACAAAGAAGCTGTAATTGATTTATTAGTATCATTCTGTGGTTCTTTGGCCATCTCACCTCATACTCGTGTATTGCAGATCTACAGTTTATCCTTTTCTTCCGACTGTTAAAAAGAAACCGAAACAAGTCATTTCATTGTTTTGTGCAATATTCAAATGTACTTTTGCATTAGTCTAAAAGCAAATTATATTACTCTTTGTTGATACATTTTTATTTACATTGCATATAGTATGATGGTGATCATGATAGTGAATATTGCACATGCCACTGCGATCACTGCCCAGACGAGCAAACCAACATTACTATGATCTGAAAGAGGGAGAAGATCATAATTAAATCTACAAACTAAGAATGACACTAAGAAATTCTGTGGAAGGTCTAAAGCAGAAATCACAGTCAATGTTTAGAGGATTTAATGTCACAGTTACTGAACCATCATGAACTCACACATGACGTTTAAAGTCACAGCATCAGAGTATTTCTCTCCATGTTCATTGCTGGACTTGCACTTGTATTCTCCACTGTCATCAGAGCTGATCTTTGAGATGCTGTAGATTCTTCCAGATCCTACAAGCGTTCCTCCTTTAATCCAGCTGATTTCTGCAGGAGGGTTTGAGTCACTGCTGCAGTTCAGAGTCACTGAATCTCCCTCCACTATTACTCCAGATGGACTGATGGAGATCTCAGCATTCACTGGAGGATCTACAGGAGAAATATTTGAAATTTCATTTTTAATCTTCAGACTTCAGACCACAGACTTCATACCCGTCTCAGAATAGCTCAGAAGATAAGGACAGATTGTCCTCTTGTAATCTGCAATTGGTGAGTAGCTACTTTTGTGGCTTTAGCCCCTGATTATTGTCAAATGCCCCTGATATTTGTGAAGATTCATTCATATTATAAATGTCAAATAATATAGATTTTAATATAAAATCTTGCACTTAAAATAAATTCTTCACCCTACTGAAGTGGTGATGAAAAATTGTTGTTACAAAAAATACGTTTGTTATCTATTGATGCATTTAAAAATGTTCTTAGCACCCCCTCTGAACTGTACAATTTTATTATACACTAAAGAAAACACACTCACACATGACATTGAGCTGAACAGCAGGAGAGATGAGAGTGTGTCCGTCTACAGCACAGCTGTATCTGCCTGAATCCTCTCTTCTCACTGGGTTGAGGAGGAGTGTGTTACTGAGGTTAGTTAATATCATCTGTGAGTTTCTGTACCAGATGAATGTGTCTCTGTCAGTCGGAGCGCAGCTGCTTTTACATCTCAGATTGACTGGATCTCCCTCTGTCACTCTCTCAGGAGACTCCACCTGAAGATCTGAACACAACACACACATTATATCTAGTGCTGCGGTCATACACTGATTATTATTCAACATAATGCAGAAGAAGAGATAAAACTGCACCTGTGACAGTAAGAGTCACTCCTGGATAACCAGTATATTTTCCACCAGGTTTATCAGTGATGAATCTGAAATAGTACATGTGTGAATCCTTCAGTGTCACATGACTCAGTCTGACGGTGCAGTTCTTCTGTTTATCTCCCAGATACTGAAGCCTCTGACGGTATTCAGGGTCCTCAGACAGATCTGGAGGCTCTTTATCATCTATTACCGGTGTTTTGGTCCAGAACACTTTCTTGATCTGATGTTCTCTAGGGTATTTATAAGTGCATCTCATAATCACTGTTGAGTCATTTACTGCACAGATGTGTGACATATATCTGTATCTCACACCCCAATCAGCAACATCACTGAAAACTCCTGAAACACACATTAAAGGGATAGTTCACACAAAAACGATTGTTTCATATTTACTGACCCCTCGTGTTCATTACATTCTTCTTTTTTTTTACACATTAAACACATTAAAAACATTAATATAATCATTATTGATGCATGTATATATTGTACATTAATCAGAAGAATTTAAACATTTATCTAAAGTTATTATTCTTTTTCATTTTAGCTCTGACTGCCTTTATTTTTTTACTTTATTTGGATGATTTTTTCTTTCACAGAAATTTGTTTGTGAAAGGGGTTTGAACAGGGGGGTCCGCACTCATGATTTGAAAGAAAAGTGACTAAAGAACAATAAAATCTTCTCCGGCATGAGCGACTCACCGTGAATCATGAGCAGAAACACCAGAGGAAGAGGAGGAGCCATCATCAGTGACATCACTACAAGAACACAGGATCACACACACACACACACACACACACACACACACACACACACACACACACACACACACACACACACACACACACACACACACAGTGAGCATTATAAAAACAATCTTTAGCTTTAAAAACATTTCCATAAACAATTTTTCATTGAGAATATTTCCTTTTGATTATGTGAGTGGTTTCTACAACAGTAAATAGACTATAGACTGACTATATTCACTCAGTAACCAGCGTAACTCTTACCGTGTTCTGGCGAGTCTCTCAGGCGTTATACTGATCAAATTCTCATGGTTAACAGTGTTTATTTCCAAATGCTTGCACAGTAAATGTTTCTTCCTCTTTCTTCACTCATGCCCACACAAGCAACTTTAGACAACATGATCCAATGGCATTTATTGATATCTAAAAAGTCATTAAACTCAACATGTTTAACAATATGAAGAAGTTTGTCCACCACTTTGGTTGGTCTAGTACAAAGATTTATTATCATCTAGGACGTATTTACAGTTTCACTTGAATTTCCACATTTTAAGATTAAAGGGATGTTCAGATATAAATGGAATAAAAATAAACGTGTTTTTTTTCTTTTTTTAACTACGTTTTTATAGTCTTTCTTCCTGGAAACATTTTCTGAAGAATTATTTAGTAAGACACTCAATATAGGCAGAACTTATATTGAGTAAGACTGGATATCGACACTTTGACCGCAGACAGACAAGTTATATTTTGTACGTCGTCTCTTTGGTCGTGTGTTGGCCATATCAAAATTCTCAAGAATATACATACTTAATGTTAGTCGTTGTTAGGACATCTCTCCTCTAGCTAACTTCCCTCTTCATGCTTCTCTCTCCTCCACCCCCCACACCCCCCTTCATGTGCAAGCACACTAACCCCCCACCCCCACCCCCCTTCATGTGCAAGCACACTAACCCCCCACCCCCACCCCCACACCATTCTTGTCGGTTATTGGCTGGAACACTGTTTGTTATGTTTCGTGGTCCAGGCTGGGCCAGTTTGTTTTTCTTGCCGTTTGTGGAGCCTGGGCTGTCTACAGAGACCGCAATTTTTTACAGTGTGTTCAGGGGACAGGCAGCTAGCGGATAGTGAGGAGATGTTTGCTGGATGTGAAAAAAAAAGTTTTGGCCTAAAAAAACGTGTGACATCACTTAGAGCACCTTTAATATAATTGAAACGGATGAGTTATACCCGAAGTTTTCCGAATTTCAACTTTCGTTTGACATTGTTTGACCTAACAAAGACTCGTTTTCTGAAATCACGGGACTTGGACAGTTTAAGATACACTTTAAAGCACAGATTTAAAACAGAATGTTGAATTTTCGTACCTTTTTATCATTTAATGTTTTATTTGAAAAGGAATAAAGAGAAAAATCTGTTACATGGACCCTTTAATACACAGATGAAATGTATAAATTATTACAGAAACAACTCTAAACTCATTTATTAATTACACATTGACTGTTTATTCATGTCACATGAATATAATCCATTACTTTCTGCAAAATGGAAACTCTTAAAATGCGTTTCATTTTTCATTGGTAGTTGTGAGGTGGATGTGTCCAGCGATGGGACAAAAGTTAAAGTTTAGCTTGTGCTTCATCTTACTGTGGCGTCTTGCTGTGGCTACAACAGAAATAAGACATTTACATAAATCAACACTACAAATGGTACAAATAATCTCAGAAAAAATTATGTATTTCTGTCAGTG
The DNA here is from genome assembly GCF_965113295.1 of Leuciscus leuciscus. Lineage (NCBI taxonomy): Eukaryota > Metazoa > Chordata > Actinopteri > Cypriniformes > Leuciscidae > Leuciscus > Leuciscus leuciscus. The sequence goes on along the minus strand of NC_138723.1, from coordinate 31,855,723 downwards.
AAACGACTCATATAATCCATTTTATAACAGAAAGAAAAGACTGTTTAGTATCTATTGACTAGTTGATTGACTACTGAGGACATTTTTTTATTTTCTGATGAAATTGAGAAGACTTGAGAAACTTACTGACAGATTCTTATATTCAGAAAAGCCCGACTGGGGAATAGCAGGTCTGGGATGGACAGTCTATGGCAAAAACACTTTGATTATTTATTATCTGACTTTTATATGCACAAACTCTTTTGCACATGTAGTTCCCTTTCGAGGGAACTCGAACTGCATCGAATGACACTTTGGGGGAACGCCCCTAACGTACGCGGTGGTTCTCGAAGGGTTGGTTGAGGCCCCCTTCAAACCTCTGGGCTCGGCTGACGCCAAGAACCTTTCCCTAAGATGGCTTTTTTGTTGCCCATTACTTCTCTAGGAGAGTAGGAGATCTTCAGGTGCTCTCTATATCCAATGGGTGCCTGGAGTTTGCTCCAGGCGACATTAAAGCCATCCTACATCCCAGGCCGGGCTATTTGCCTAAGGTGCCATCGAATGTGGCACGGCCTACGGTTCTGCAGGCTTTTCATCCTCCACCTCACGTGACGGTGGATGAGGAGAGACTTCATCTGCTCTGCCCTGTCAGAGCTCTTAAATTAGATATTCAGAGGTCCTCTTCACGGCGGAAGTCAGACCAGTTGCTAGTGTGTTTTCGGGTCGCCCAAGAAGGGGCTTCCCGCTTCCAAACAGACCATTAGCAACTGGATTGTTCAAGCTATATCTATGGCCTACCAGGTGTGCAATTTGCCTTCACCTTTGGCCGTGAGGGCTCATTCAACCAGAGGCATGGTGTCCTCTAGTGCCCTCCTCTGAGGGGCCCCGATCCAAGCAGTCTGCAATGCAGCAGGATGGGCCACCCCTCACACTTTCATTAGATTTTATAGCCTGGACATTCCATCTACACCTGGCACCCTTGTGCTCTCATCCTAAGTGTGCCTGTGCGCAGCTTCACACTGGGACAGTCAGGGCTCGTTGTGGCGTAGTGGGTACTCGTTCCCCCAAAGTGTCATTCGACGCAGTTCGAGTTCCCTCGAAAGGGAATGTCTCGGGTTACGACTGTAATCCTTGTTCCCTGAGAAAGGGAACGAGAACTGCGTCCCTTCGCCACGCCTTCCCCTGCCTGGGAGCGCTTGCTTCATCACAGAAGCTAACTCTATTGTGTGCCGGCATCCTTTTGTAGCTTCCGCTTATGCTGTCACATGTTACGTCATGACGCAACACCAATTGCGCTACGCTGAGGGGCGTTCCCCCAGTTCTCGTTCCCTTTCTCAGGGAACAAGGGTTACAGTCGTAACCCGAGACGTTTTTGATATTTCTCTTACTGTGAGTGTGTCGTAGAGGTCAGATGATCTGGACTTGAGGTCAAGAGCTGCATATGTGCCTTCACTGGGATCAGGTCTGGGATCATTCTACAGGAGAACAGAGAGAAGGACTAGCAACATTTAACATTTTGAAGAAGAAAAAAATGATTGTAAAAGATTTTGAATGTAATGATAACCAGTGAGAGTGCCTGGGATTACCATCAACCAACCCGGACAATCACCACACATCTACAGACTCCATTCCCCATAATCCTCAGCTCAGACTATCATCCATTATCACTTTCACCTGTGTCTCATTACCTTGTTTACTCACCCTATAATAGCCTGGTTTTCACATTCATTCTCTGCAAAGTCTTGTTTAGTGTTTGTACTGCAATTCTGAGCGTTTGTTATTCCCGTGTTCTTGGTTTTGATCTCTGCCTGTCCTTGGATTTTCCTTTTTGCCTGTGACCCCTGTGACTCCTGCGACCCTGTGTCCCCTGTGACCCTGCGACCCTGTGTCCCCTGTGACCCTGTGTCCCCTGTGACCCTGTGACCCCTGTGACCCTGCGACCCCTGTGACCCCTGTGACCCTGTGACCCCTGTGACCCTGTGACCCCTGTGTCCCCTGTGACCCTGTGAACCCTGTGACCCTGTTATTGTTTGGACTGATTACCCGGTCTCTTTTGACCTCTTGCCTGTTTTCTGGATTATGTCTTTGGATTACCCTCTGTTCAAACAAACTGCATTTGGATCCTCAAGATTCGTGTCTCAGAGCAGTACGTGACAATATATGTGTTCTACATGTACAAAGAAGCTGTAATTGATTTATTAGTATCATTCTGTGGTTCTTTGGCCATCTCACCTCATACTCGTGTATTGCAGATCTACAGTTTATCCTTTTCTTCCGACTGTTAAAAAGAAACGGAAACAAGTCATTTCATTGTTTAGTGCAATATTCAAATGTACTTTTGCATTAGTCTAAAAGCAAATTATATTACTCTTTGTTGATACATTTTTATTTACATTGCATATAGTATGATGGTGATCATGATAGTGAATATTGCACATGCCACTGCGATCACTGCCCAGACGAGCAAACCAACATTACTATGATCTGAAAGAGGGAGAAGATCATAATCAAATCTACAAACTAAGAATGACACTAAGAAATTCTGTGGAGGGTCTAAAGCAGAAATCACAGTCAATGTTTAGAGGATTTAATGTCACAGTTACTGAACCATCATGAACTCACACATGACGTTTAAAGTCACAGCATCAGAGTATTTCTCTCCATGTTCATTGCTGGACTTGCACTTGTATTCTCCACTGTCATCAGAGCTGATATTTGAGATGCTGTAGATTCTTCCAGATCCTACAAGCGTTCCTCCTTTAATCCAGCTGATTTCTGCAGGAGGGTTTGAGTCACTGCTGCAGTTCAGAGTCACTGAATCTCCCTCCACTATTACACCAGATGGACTGATGGAGATCTCAGCATTCACTGGAGGATGAATGCCAAGTTAAAGCTTTAGCTCATCTTGACACGCTGCGCTTTTTAAAATTTTGTTCACATTTTTAAAAGCACAAACATGTAAATGTATAGCTTTATGGTTTAATGGAAAATACATAAAATGCAATAAATGCAGGGTGTTTAAGTTATTGATGCATTTAAAAATGTTCTTAGCACCCCCTCTGAACTGTACAATTTTATTATACACTAAATAAAATAGACACTCACACATGACATTGAGCTGAACAGCAGGAGAGATGAGAGTGTGTCCGTCTACACCACAGCTGTATCTGCCTGAATCCTCTCTTCTCACTGGGTTGAGGAGGAGTGTGTTACTGAGATTAGTTAATATCATCTGTGAGTTTCTGTACCAGATGAATGTGTCTCTGTCAGTCGGAGCGCAGCTGCTTTTACATCTCAGATTGACTGGATCTCCCTCTGTCACTCTCTCAGGAGACTCCACCTGAAGATCTGAACACAACACACACATTATATCTAGTGCTGCTGTCATACACTGATTATTATTCAATATAATGCAGAAGAAGAGATAAAACTGCACCTGTGACAGTAAGAGTCACTCCTGGATAACCAATGTATTTTCCACCAGGTTTATCAGTGATGAATCTGAAATAGTACATGTGTGAATCCTTCAGTGTCACATGACTCAGTCTGACGGTGCAGTTCTTCTGTTTATCTCCCAGATACTGAAGCCTCTGACGGTATTCAGGGTCATCAGACAGATCTGGAGGCTCTTTATCATCTATTACCGGTGTTTTGGTCCAGAACACTTTCTTGATCTGATGTCCTCTAGGGTATGTATAAGTGCATCTCATAATCACTGATGAGTCCTTTAGTGCACAGATGTGTGAAGGACTGTAACTCACACCCCACTCATTAACATCACCCCACACGCTACAAACTCCTGAAACACACAGTAAAGGGATAGTTCACACAAAAACGATTGTTTCATAATTACTGACCCCTCGTGTTCATCACATTCTTTTTATTTTACACATTAAACACATTAAAAACATTAATATAATCATTATTGATGCACATATATATATATTGTACATTAATCAGAAGAATTTAAACATTTATCTAAAGTTATTATTCTTTTTCATTTTAGCTCTGACTGCCTTTATTTCTTTACTTTATTTGGATGATTTTTCTTTCAACAGGGGGGTCCGCACTCATGATTTGAAAGAAAGACTTTGAAAAGTGACTAAAGAACAATAAAATCTTCTCCAGCATGAGCGACTCACCGTGAATCATGAGCAGAAACACCAGAGGAAGAGGAGGAGCCATCATCAGTGACATCACAGGTGAGAACACAGGATCACACACACACACACACACACACACACACACACACACACACACACACACACACACACACACACACACACACACACACACACACACACACACAGTGAGCATTATAAAAACAATCTTTAGCTTTAAAAACATTTCCATAAACAATTTTTCATTGAGAATATTTCCTTTTGATTATGTGAGTGGTTTCTACAACAGTAAATAGACTATAGACGGACTATATTCACTCAGTAACCAGCGTAACTCTTACCGTGTTCTGGCGAGTCTCTCAGGCGTTATACTGATCAAATTCTCATGGTTAACAGTTTCACTTCAATTACCCATTTTAAGATTAAAGGGATGTTGAGATATAAATGGAATAACTATGTTTTTATAGCCTTTCTTCCTGGAAACATTTTCTGAAGAAATATTGAGTAAGACACTCAATATAGGCGGAACTTATATTGAGTAAAACTGGATGACGATACTTTGACCGCAGACAGACAAGTTATATTTTGACATCCTTGAGAGAATTTTTGCCTTCAGTTTATTGGCGAAAAGAATAGCGACAGGAAGTGGTGGGCAGTCGAGGTGTGAGGGACAGGAAATGACCTCATCCAGAATCAGTTCCCCCACACATAAGCTCCAGCCCGTAATGAAGAACACATGCACAGCCCAATGTGTCTCAATGTACGTCATCGATCAAAATGAATTCTTAGCTAATATTGCTTAATACAAAACCCCTAAAAGGACATGGAGATTCAAAAGTATGAGATGGGGGGAGAAATTATATTTCAATGCTCGCAAAAGTTGCATGCATGAGTAATGCAAAGGATTTGAGAGAAAACGCAAAAGCATAGAAATATAATTTCCACCATCATGTGACTTTAGGAGCTCTGGAAAATGTTATTTTAGTCAACCGTATTAAACCAACATGACTGACCTCGTCTTAACACACGTACACAGAAGTTGCTCTACAAATAATCATCACTGGAGACTTTAATAGACTGAGGTGTTCATCAAAGCTTTAGTTTTATCCACTGTTGCACATTTCCAGAGTTTGTTAGGAAAGCCCAAATATTAAAGATGCTCTAAGCGATGCTGGGTGACGTCACTTCTTGTGGACGTTCAAAGTATTTAGAGTACTCCTCCTCATCCCCAAAATTCTCAAGAATGTACATTTTTAACATTAGTCGTTGACGTTGTCTAGGACATCTCTCCTCTAGCTAACTTCCCTCTTCATGCTTGCTTCATTTTCAAAAAAAATGTTGGCCTAAAAAACGTGTGACATCGCTTAGAGCACCTTTAAAATTAACCCAGCTATCACATTTAGTAGATTACTCTGAGTTAGGTCTTCAATGACCCAGAAATGACCACACACAAGCATGAATTTGGTAAAACTGATATGGTCTTTTTATTTGCTTACAGAAAACACATAAAGTCAAAAGTTGAAAAGATTTTAAAGTAAACATGTGTTGTTGGTTCTTGGCTCTTTCCTTTGTATTCTACTCTTGTAATGAGAAAAAGATCACAGACACTGCGTTCCTGACGTCTACCGTAAAACTTCAAATAATTGGCGAGTCCCAGATAGACGCCTGTCTCTTTTACACGCCTGGTGTGGCCACAGGTTTGGATAAATAAAGGCCGGTCTCAAATAGAGGCCTGGTCTGTTTTTTAGTTTCGGGTTGCATTTAATCTTCTAAAACCCGTCAGATCGTCTGTTTAAGCCAGTTATATGGAGCAGATTGCACACACTAGAGAGCCCTGCACATCAGGGCTGGAGCTGTTAGCGCAAGCAAGGCAGAGCTAGCGGAGGCAGAGCTAGCGGAGGCAGAGTTAGCGGAGGCAGAGTTAGCGGAGGCAGAGCTAGCGGAGGCAGAGTTAGCGGAGGCAGAGTTAGCGGAGGCAGAGCTAGCGGAGGCAGAGTTAGCGGAGGCAGAGCTAGCGGAGGCAGAGCTAGCGGAGGCAGAGTTAGCGGAGGCAGAGCTAGCGGAGGCAGAGTTAGCGGAGGCAGAGCTAGCGGAGGCAGAGTTAGCGGAGGCAGAGTTAGCGGAGGCTGGAGAGGGAGAAGTGGAGGAGAGCGAGGAGGAGGAGGAATTCGCTAATGAACTTGTAGTTGAGGATCGCGGTGATGATAATAGTGATGAATAGGGTCATTTTGTATCACATGATTGCAGTTGTTTTACAGAGTAACCTTCATTCTTTCTTGTTGATGTGTTTCTGTCAAAATCGTTTCGTTTTTTTAAGCTGCCAATAATCTAAAGGGTGTCGCACACCGTACGAGAAGTGCAGCGCCGCGTCATGTCTAGGACAACTCGAGGTATCGCACACCGGAACGCGCACTTTGTCAGTTTATGGCCAGCAATATAGTTATGTTTAAGGATATTATGGAATTAAGATCATGTCTGTACTAGGGGTGACCCCGAATAGTCGAAGATTCGATGCTTCGATAGGAGGAGCCTGATTCGACTACCGATCTCACGGTCGAATCTTCGCAGAGGTGTTATGAAACGAGGATCATGCCACTTTGGCTATATGAGGGCGCTCAATGTCTGATTTCACATAGAACTAGCTTTTATGTAAATACGTTAATATTCAGCCTATTATGATAATGCTGTAGGCCTATATAAAAATGTGCAAAGAAAGAAGCTTTTAATAAATATTTTTTAACGTGCGTGAATAAATCCAAACACCCCGTGACAGATTTAAGTTTCACTTTCAATCCGTGACCGACAGAGGAGCGTCTTCGCGGCAAGGATTTAAATCTTTAACAATGTCTGGGATAAGAAAATCTAAAGTGTGGATGTACACCATCAGAAAGGATATTCTCCAAGGCTGGATTTAGCATCAGGAAAACCATGATCGCACTTCTGCCGGCCAACGTTAACATGTTTCACGCATAGACTGGGTTTCACGTTAGAATGTATTTTATCCGCGCGCACAATTTGAAAAGACTCCAACGGACAGACAGAGTGAAAGACGTTCAGGATTTGTTCTCTCGATCAGGTACAAGTGATTTCAAAACTTTTCAGCCGGTTCTAATTTTATTTTTGGATGCTGTGAACATTATTAGCTAAAAAGACTGCCTCTCCAGTTTAGCATTTATTGCTGTTTCTGCAGTTAAAAAGACAAAGTTGAAAATTCTGGCTACTATCGTTATTTTTAATAATTTCTTTATTTTTATTTTATTTATTAATCTGTCAGGGTTATCTAATCTAACTATTTGTGGCTTGTGTTTTGAATATATGTTCCCCTGCACTTTAGGCATTTTGCACACATTTGCTCCTCATCCTGTGACTTGAATCTGATTTATTTCGTTTTGTATTTTTATTTATTAGAAAGGTATATTCTGTTCTAATTTAATTTAGTAAATTAATTGTTTATTTTTTCGGTGCATCGATGTTGTGCTGTAGGCTGGCCTGCTCGCACAGGTAATTTAGCCGATTTAATTTGATTTGCATGTGAAATGCAAATCTGCAGTGTGGCCTTTCTGGAGTTATTTATGTTATTTCTTAGTTTTATTGATCAAAAATGTTTTTATACATTTTCTTCTATATCTTTGTGTGATTTTCTGTACATCGCGGCTTTGAAACGTTAAAGCCCCGCCCCCATACACATGATTCGACTATTAGTCGACTATAGGCAAGACATGACGATTCTGATTCGACTATGAAAATCCATAGTCGGGGACAGCCCTAGTCTGTACTATGTTATGATTGTACTGTACAATTAAATACAATCGTTGCTTAGTCTGCAGTCTGAATTCACTTTACCTCAGAGCGTCCGTTAACTGAATGAATTGAGACTATCACCTGAAAATCCGATAACATCAGCAATTTTCATTCAAGCAGCTGATTTCTGTTAATGAATGTAAAACTGCATGTATATTGCAGCACAGGGTGAAGTCAGTATATACATTAACGACGATTTGAGGCAATGTACACTCATAGAGAATAATGTGTTCGAATTTTAAAGACGTGGCGCTGCACTTCTCGTCTGGTGTGCGACAACCTTTAGACATACAGAAATATAGTAGGCTAAATCTGACATTAACTGATCTGTTAAACACAAACACAGATATGATAACCTCCTACTGTCATGCTCGTCTCAACACTAAATTAAAGGCCTGTCTCATATAGACGCCTGTCTCAAATACAAGCCGGTGCAGTTCGGCGATTTGGGAAAATAAAAGCCGGGCTATTATTTGAAGTTTTACGGTATTTACCTGATTTAATGAACAATAAATAACTGAGTGAATTAGCATGCTAAATTGACATCCCTACTCTCAGAATATTGTTCATTGTTTTGGCCTTTGTCTTCATGATGGTCTCGTTCACTCATTTGACACGGCTGTAGATCACAGACGCCTCTTCCACAGTCTGCACATTTGATCGCCTAAAGAACATCAAATAAAACAACAATCATGTTATGGATCAGACTGTATGATGATAAAAGTCATTAAACAATTCAGATGTTTCTGAAACATCAGTGGGACACAAAGTTATTAAAGGGATACTTCACCTCTGGAAAGATGAATGTGTATTTAAAATAGGTCATTTATGTAGAAGAAATGTGAAGAAATGTTTTAATTTGGAGTTTTCTAGACTGAGAAAAGCCAGAAAATGTATTTTTGGCTTATGTGGATGAAAGACAACAACTCCCAGAATGCACTTGTTTCGCTGCCCTAGGAGGCCACTCCCAAGCCACGCCTACTGGTTACAGAGCGCAGTTGAAAACAACAAGGCTAGGCTACTAGTGAGTCTCCGTGACGAGTTTGCCCGGGATTTCGAGATCGCCCAAAATGTCCGGTATTCGGCTTTTGCGTTCTACAGTCGCAATTCATTCATCATGTTTACTGTGGCGAGCAGGACAAGGCTGAGGGGCGCGGGAGAACGGCGAGCAGGACGAGGCTGAGGGGCGCGGGAGAACGGCGAGCAGGACGAGGCTGAGGGGCGCGGGAGAACGGCGAGCAGGACAAGGCTGAGGGGCGCGGGAGAACGGCGAGCAGGACGAGGCTGAGGGGCGCGGGAGAACGGCGAGCAGGACGAGGCTGAGGGGCGCGGGGGAACGGAGAGCAGGACGAGGCTGAGGGGCGCGGGAGAACGGCGAGCAGGACGAGGCTGAGGGGCGCGGGAGAACGGCGAGCAGGACGAGGCTGAGGGGCGCGGGAGAACGGCGAGCAGGACGAGGCTGAGGGGCGCGGGAGAACGGAGAGCAGGACGAGGCTGAGGGGCGCGGGGGAGCGGCGAGCAGGACGAGGCTGAGGGGCGCGGGAGAACGGCGAGCAGGACGAGACTGAGGGGCGCGGGAGAACGGCGAGCAGGACGAGGCTGAGGGGCGCGGGAGAACGGCGAGCAGGACGAGACTGAGGGGCGCGGGAGAACGGCGAGCAGGACGAGGCTGAGGGGCGCGGGAGAACGGCGAGCAGGACGAGGCTGAGACGCACCGGTCTCGCATCTCTCAGGAGCGAGAATTTTCTTAGCAATGTTAAAAACGCACATCAACCGATCACTTGTTTAGCATTCATGTAAACACTACATTCAGATTCACCAATCGGAATGAATTCAGTTAGATTGAAACAAAAGGTGTGCATGTAAACAATGAATGGCGACTGCAGAAACCAAAAGCCGAATCCCGGACATTTTGGACGATCTCGACGGCCGGACATGGGAAAAAAGAGGATGGTAACCCCTACTACTCAGCTTTCTCCTACTACTCAGCTTTCTCCACAGAACAAGAGCCTGTTAGCTTAGCTTCCAAAGAAAGACGGCTGATACTATGTGTACATTCAGTGAGTGAGATCCCCCTATGGGCGGGTTGAACACATGCGGGACAGCTCCTCCTACTGGCTGTAGTCTCTCGCCTCTGGCCAAAAAATCCTCCGATGACGCAAAATGATGATTTTTGCGTCATCTGAGGATTTTTTTCAGACAAAAAATACATAAATCTCTCGTCTCAGGGGGATATGAGGGAGGAAAGCACGGTAATTCGAAAATACTACAGGTTTTCTACTAATATAAAGCTTAATGCTAAATCCTGAAGTATCCCTTTAAGAAAACAAATTCCAGATTTAAAGAACTATAAATGCTCCTTTCATCAACATGAGGGTGAGTAGACGGCAAATGTTTTATTTCTGCGTGAAATGTCTCTTTAAGCTCGTTCTTCTCACCTCAGGACAGAATCAAGCTGACCAATCCTGATATTGTCGTAGTGGCTTTCGTTCTCCTCTGCTCTCTTCGTCTGTTTGTTTCTGTGATGTTGGACAGTTGCGTACTGGATCTCCTCAGTCTCTCTGCATTCAGGAGCATTTGTGTCTCTTCTGGGTTTGCTGGAAGTAACACTGGCGTACTGAGCGTCATCACAATCGGCTGATTCAGAAACATGAACGTCTCTCCCTGTAACGGTAGAGTACAAATTGTCCTGAAACAGAAGAAAATTAAAGGGGTGGTTGATTATGATTTCATTTTTCTAACTTTAGTTAGTGTGTAATGTTGCTGTTTGAGCATAAACAACATCTGCAAAGTTACGACGCTCAAAGTTCAAAGCAAAGGGAGATATTTTCTTGAACAGAAATGGCTTTTTAAGGACTACAACAAACGGCTGGTAGAGACTACACCACATTCCTCCAGGGTTAGTGACATCACCAACCCTAAAATTGACATAAACCCCGCCCCCAGAACACAATTTATAGATTATCATGACAGAATATGCTTATCAATGACTAGAAGATAATGTAGCACAGGTGTCTAAGTCAAGTCACTCAGATTTAGCCCCATCATTAAAAAAAAACCACAATACACAACAGTGTTTTAATTCATTTTATGTTGATTTCATTCATTTTATAATTCATTTATATAAAAAGAAGAAGTTGAATCCTCCATTTTGTGACGAGGTGCCAGAGGAGAGCTGCTGCTGCAGATAAATGTGCTTAAAGATCGAACTTTGAGATTAAATATTTATAAAATCAAAAGTTTTAAAATTTACAGTGTATGTCTGTGTGAGGTAAAAGGACACAAGCTCTTGAAGCTCCGCCCCCTATGCCAGGAGCAGCAGCTCATTTGCATTTAAAGGGACACACACAAAAACGGTGTGTTTTTGCTCACCCTCAAACAGTGACAATTTTAACATGCTATATATAAATATCTGTGGGGTATTTTGAGCTAAACCTTCACACACACTCTGGGGACATCAGAGACTTATTTTACATCTTGTGAAAAGGGCATTATACCACCCCTTTAAATATTATTTATTATTCACATTTAAGGGCTGTACACACAGAACACGTTTTTCCATGTCAGTGCTCTACTTTTCATTGTTTTTCTATGTTTGACCGTTATAAAACACGGCACTCAAATTAAAAGGCGATAAACTTTCTTTGTTTTTTTTTGTCTCTCGTTCCACTGACTGTCTCTCACGTTCTGTGTGAATGGCCCCGTCTAACTAGACTATTCACATGTTGTGTCCGGAAGATTTACCTGTTTTTCGGTGAGGTCTTCAGCTTTAGCAACTCTTCGTTTTCTCCTGATTTAACAGACATTAAACTTGTAAGCTGCATTTTAAAGATTAATTACTAATCACATCACATGAGGCATTTCCACCTGCACTAGTCTGAAAGAGAATTGCATTCACTCACTGTAATTGAGAATGATTTTAATCAAACTTACATTATAAACAGAATGATGATGATGATGACGATGAAGAATCCTAAACACGCCACAGTGATCCCCAACCCGACGAGCCAGCCATGACCAGGATGCACTGAAAGATGAAGAATTTGAGTTCAGATTAACTCTCAAAGCTGCATAACTGTCTTGAACTCTTTATACAATAAAACCTTCATCTGTGACAGTTACAGCGTCTGATCTCTGAGATGTTGATTGTGAGCCTGACAGTAGAAGTGTCCACTCTGTATTAGGGCTGGGAATCTCTAGGAATCTCACGACTCGATTCGATCGCGATTCTGAGGACTGCGATGATTAAACGATTATCTTTTTTTTCTATACAGATTCTCTTTTTTCTCACTGTGTGACTACTGGGTACTTTTAAAACAAAGTATTTGTAATGATACATAATGAATTTACTTCTAATATATTTTAATAATTAAACAAATGGAAGTGATTTGGCAATAAATGTTGCGATAGAGTTTGTAATTGGCTTTGCCTTTTCCGAGTTGGGTGAAAGCTTCTAAGGTTGTCCTGGTTTTAACATCAGCGCTGTTTGATCTGACATGTGTGGGTTATAATATAATTTGAATGCTTCCAATTAGATCTCGCTGCGATATTATTAATTCTGCTGTGAATTTGAACACTTTCTCACTGGATCTCCCAGCGCTGTGTAATAACAGTATCACGTGATTGCGATCGGCCCATGAGTAAACCTGTTCTGAGCTCGCGCTGCACTAAACGGTCCGCGCGCCACAGCTCAAAACAAATAGCGCAGTTTCGTTTCACTTTCGTTTGCCGTTTGATGTTTCTCATATGTGACAGAAGTTGCAGCTCTTATCAACTGCACAACGTGGTGGTCACACCAGTGCGACTTCTTGTCGCCATTTGGTCGCAGTCTGGATCTCTACTTGCATAAAGTGTGGCTCTTGTCCAGGTCCTTTTCCCCTTCAACTTCATAAAGCCAAAGTTACTATTTAAACGCAGAGGGCGCCGGTCGGATTTCTCACTCCACCATCACGCGTCTCTGTTATGCGCACACCAAAGACTGTCCGGCGCCTTTGCGTTTTGTCAATATTACGTTATCAATTAACATTTAGAAATTAGATTTTTGACTATTGTGATTCGATTCAGAATCATCCACGTCCGCATCGCGATGCATCTAAGAATAGGTTTGAGGTTTGAGTCACTGCTGCAGTTCAGAGTCACTGAATCTCCCTCCACTATTACACCAGATGGACTAATGGAGATCACAGCATTCCCTGGAGGATCTACAGGAGAAATAAATAGCATCACCCGTCACTCACCCCACCAAACACTTCTATTTTTGTTCTTACATACAGTTGATACGGGCAGAATTTAGCATAAACAACAGGAATCCATGGATCCTTGTGTCAACAGGTCATGTCACTTATTAAGAAATATCCAAAACGAAATAAACAGTACTTTTGTGTGTGTGTGGTAGTCAGTAAATCAGTGCTGGATAGATTACTTACAAACTATAGTCAGTTACTGATTCCAAATTACAAAACAAAAATTTGTAGTTAGTCACATAATTGTTAGGTGTAGCTGTAGAAAGCGCTAGTGATGTTTGGTTCATGAACGAATCGTTCTTTTGAGCCGGTAGGAAGTAACAGGTCAAGCTGGTTCATTAATCAAACTGAATCGAACTTTAGTTCCGGGTTAATGACGCAAAACACACAAGACAATTGTTATCCAATATAGGTGATGTCGGGCGCCAAAAAACCTCAGAATCTTTCGACTGAACGAGAGCTATTGAGGCTGAAAAGCTTTTCACACGGCAGTTTACGTAATGTCTCGTTCCCTCCTCTCAGGGAACTACGGTTACGTGAGTAACCAGAGATGTTCCCTTATCGAGTCGGTCCCTCGACATTACGTATGGCGAACGTATAAAATCCCCGCCGTGTGAAAAATTGTCGGCCCAGCTCGCAGCACGAGCCCCTGTAGAGCACAAGCACTAAGCCCTCAGACTATAGTACATTAGCACTAGGCCGGGTACCGGACCTGGTTGAACACCCAGATGTACTCTGGCACAGAGCCAACTCGGCGCCCACACCATCAGTATCTCCCCGTATCCAGTTAAGCAACACTGAACTGGTGTGATATGGGGGAGAATGCAACAATATATTGGTGCTTGAGAATACTGCCGGCTTATGAACGCGGGCATAATAAAAGGGAGGTACATCATATAGTTAATGTGATTATTATCAACCTCAGCCATTACTATTGTAACTCGCGCTGTCTATACGACCTGGTTGAAACCATGATTAGAACACGCGCCAGTCGGGGCGTGTCTCCATGCGACTTAGTCACCCAATGGCTGCTCAGCTCTCTCCTCCTGCACTGACAGAACGTGTAGTGCAAATGAGGGAATGTCCAAGTTATAAAATCTCACGAACGTGTTGTGAGATGACCAGCCCACTGCGATGTCCTGAATAGACATGCCTTTCGCCCAAGCCCATGACGACGCCAAACTCCTTGTGAAGTGAGCGCGCACCCCCAGTGGGCAATCGGTTCCTCGGGAAGCATAAGCTAGTTGCACAGCTTCCATAATCCAGTGTGATAGCCTCTGTTTTCGACAGTGCGCTGCCTTTCTTGGTGCCCGCGTAGCAGATGAAAAGCTGCTCCGAAGTTCGAAACTGGCTAGTCCTGTTCACATAAGCACGCAGCGCACGCACTGGGCATAAAGCACACTTCTGTGATACTGAATTAGCGTCTAGTTCAGCGGGGCAAAACGCTTCAATTGTAACCACCTGAGCTCTGAACGGAGTCGAGAGCACCTTCGGCGTGTAGCCGAGTCTGACCATGCAATCGTCCGGTCCGAACTGCATACTCGCGCTGTTCACTGACAGGGCATGCAAGTCTCCCGCTCGTTTCCCGCAGGCTAGCGCGGAGAGCACTTTAAGGTCGCTAGATTCAGCTGGTTCGAAAGGTGGATCGGACAGCGCACTGAGCACTAACGATAGGTCCCAAACTGGCATCTGACGAAGGCGGGGAGGATTAAGCTGCCTCGCCCCCCGGAGAAATTCGATATCAGGGTGTGCTTCCCCACCGAATGACCATCTAGCACGTCACAAAAGGCGGCGATAGCGGCCACGTATACTTTCGCTGTAGACGGAGAGCTACCAGCGTCCAGACGTTCCTGCAGGAAGGTCAGAATAGTGGAGATATTACAACCCTTTGGGTCTTCCCGTTTGTCAATACACCAGTTAGCAAACACCTTCCATTTCAGAGCATATAAGCGTCTCGTCGAAGGGGCTCTAGCCTCTGCTATTGTCTGCAGCACTCGCTGTGACACTCCGCATTGATCTGCCACACATGCAGGTCCCACAGCTCCGGGCTGGGGTGCCACATGGTGCCCCTCGCCTGGGATAAAAGGTCCCTTCTCAGCGGGACTCGCCACGGGGGGAGCTGCGACATGTTCACCAGTTCCGGGAACCGCTGGTTGGGCCACTTGGGCGCTACCAGAATCAACGCACATCTCTCTTCCTTGATCTTTTGCAGCACTAGCAGCATTATTTTGACCGGGGGAAATGCATACTTCCGCCCCTTGGCCCAGCGGCTCGACAGTGCGTCCCCTCCCAGAGGAGCCGTTGTCAGTGAGAAGTACAGCGGGCAGTGGGCGCTCTCCTCTGAAGCAAAGAGGTCGTTCTCCGCCTCGCGCAAAGAGATTCCAGATCATATTTATAGTTTGAGGGTGTAGTCTCCACTCTCCGTGCACAATGCCATCCCTGGGTAGCATGTCCGCGTCGCAATTCAAACTGCCCGGTACATGTACTGCTCGGATCAAAAGAAGTACCTGATCCGTCCACAAGAGCAGCTGCCTCGTTAAGCCCTGCAGGGATCGCAACCCTCCCTGGCGATTGATGTACGCCACCACCGCCGTGTTGTCCGTTCTGATGAGAACATGATGGTCTTTCACGAATGGAAGGAAGCTCTGCAGAGCTAGACGAACCGCTTCAATCTCCAAGCAGTTTATATGCCAGCGTTTCTGGTCCCCCGCCCACGTACCGAACGCTGGTCTGCCATCACAGAGAGCTCCCCAGCCTGATAGTGATGCATCCGTAGTGACCACTACCCTCCTGACCACTCTGCCCATAGCAGCACCCTGTTCGTACATGGTCGTGCCGGACCAAAGTGCCAGAGTCTCGAGACATGAACGCGTTATGATGAGGCGTTCTGTCCCCGCTCTCCACACCTGCGGCTGCACTCGGTTTTGCAACCAGTGCTGCAGTGGTCTCATGTGCAGCAAGCCCAGTCTGCAAACGGAGGCTGCGGCTGCCATCAGACCCAGTAGCATCTGAAACGTTTTCAAGGGGATGGCTCTGCCTTGAATGAAGAGGGCTAGTGTATTGTGAATGGACTGGATCTGGACAGGATCATCGTGCGCGAGTCCAGAATCATACCCAGGAATGGAATCGACTGACACGGCTGAAGCATGTTCACAGACAGTCCCAGGCATGTCAAATGGGTGAGGAGCCTGCGTCTTTGTTCCTTGAGAGTGCTTCTCGTTTGAGCGATGACTAGCCAGTTGTCGAGATAGTTCAGAACGCACATTCTACTGAGCTTCAGGGGTGCGAGCGCTGCATTCATGCACATTGTAAACACGCGGGGGGCTAGAGCCAGCCCGAACGGCAACACTTTGAATTGGTATGCGACACCTTCGAATGCAAAACGCAGAAAGCGCCTGTGATGCCGGGCTATCTGAGTGTGAAAATACGGATTCTTCAGATCCACTACAATGAAGTAGTCCTCGGGCTGAATATGCTCGAGGATTTGCTTCACCGTAATCATCTTTAACGCGCGTTTCGCAAGCGCTTTGTTTAGTAATCTCAGATCCAAGATGGGACGCATACCTCCGTCCTTTTTCGGGACTAGAAAATAACGTCTGTAAAACCCGCAATTTCTCTGTTCCCCGGGCACTATCTCTACTGCCTGTTTGACCAGGAGGGAGGAGATTTCTGCCCGTAGCAGCGGAGCGCTCTGTTCTGATACCTCTGACATAAACACACCGCCGAAGCGGGGTGGTCTGCGAGCGAACTGAAGCGTGTAGCTGCGTTTTACAGTGTTGATTACCCAATCTGACGCCGCTGGGAGCGTCAACCACGCGCTCAGATGACTCGACAGAGGGGGCATTAATGCATGCTGCGGAGGGGGCTGCGCGCCAGCCGGCAGAGAAGCATTGACAGCTATATGAATGGCCAGTGACTCGTCAGTCGGGGACGCGCGCCTAGAGTATCCAGCTGAATGCTGAGCAGAGGACGATCTGCAAAAAATGCTTTTCTTACTTAGTATTTTTGTTTTGTTTCCAGTCCAAATATCAAAAAATTCTTAAATCAAGAAGCATTTACTAGAGAAGTAAAATGACATAAGAAATTCTATTTTGTTTTAAGGTAAAAAGAAAGTACTTTAAGTAATTTTGGCTTAAAACAAGCAAAATTATCTGCCAATGGGGTAAGCAAAAAAATCTGAATAAGAATGGAAAACAAGAAAAAAAATCTGAATTAAAAAAAAAAACAAGATTTTTTTGCTTACCCCATTGGCAGATAATTTTGCTTGTTTTAAACAAAAATTACTTAAAGTACTTACTTTTTACCTTAAAACAAAATAGAATTTCTTATGTCATTTTACTTCTCTAGTAAATGCTTCTTGATTTAAGAATTTTTAGATATTTGGACTGGAAACAAAACAAAAATACTAACTAAGAAAGCATTTTTTGCAGTGTAGACCTCGCTCTAGGGGGGGCTTGAGACCGTTTCGGTAGAAGACCTGTTTCAAGGTCTCGGCGTACTTCTCTGAAAAAGCCTCAACCGCGACGCCAAAAAGACCCGGTGGGCTTACCGGGGCGTCCAGGAACTGCTTCTTCTCTGCATCGCGCATCTCTGTCAGCGTCAGCCACAGATGGCGGTGCAGAACATCGAGGCTGCCCATACTGCGGCCGATTCCCTGGGCGACCTTTTTAGAGGCGGCCAGAGCCAGATCCGCCGCCGTGCGCAGCTTCCTTCGGAGGGCGGTAACTAGCCTCAGCGTAGGTGAGAGGTTCTGACACGTGAGGGCGGCATGGGCGTTGGGCCGACGCTAACTCCTCAACAGAGTCCAATGACGGAGCTTTCTGCAGTCTCCCGGTCCGCGGCTCGACAGCGGCGGGCGGAGGAGAAGCAGGAGTCATAAGGCCATCGCAACGGGTAACAGCTAGCCTTGCGCGAAGGATCTTGATGGGAAGTTCCTCACAGGCTCGACAACCTGATCCTTCGAGCAACGCTTCTGCGTGGGCCCGACCCAGACACAGCACACACTGCTCGTGTGCGTCCGGGAAGTCGATTGGACCACCACACATGTGGCAAAGACACATTTTCTTTTTTGGTTTCCTAGCAAAAAATCTGCCGGAATGCGAGAGTGGATAATTCCACGTTGTCCACTCTGTTTGCGTGAATTTATGGCGAAACCAGGCTCCAGGTGAGTTTTTTTGGCGCCCGATGTCACCTATATTGGAGGCTGCCAGCCAAATTGGCTATTTGTAAGCAAAAGAGTTATTCAAATCAGGCTTCAGCATTGAGGAAAATGGATTTCCCCATACGTAATGTCGAGGGGCCGACTCGATAAGGGAACTAACAATTACAGGGAACTCATATAAACAGGATCAGAACCAAAAAAAAAACCCTGAACATAACCCCGAACAGTAATCTATTACATTACACACATTACATTGTTTATCACATTCATTTGAATAAGATATGCTTGGTATAAATACATAATTAGTTACTACCCAGCTCTGATTGTATTATGCAACACAGTTTTTTTTTTTTTTTTTTTTTTTGCATAATACTGATTACCACACACAATTAAAAGTATTGTATTTTAGTTTTGTTTTCTTTAATAAAGAGAAGAAAAAAATGGTGAGGAACTTACAATAGAAGTGAATGGGGGCTAATTTTGGAGGATTTAAAGGCATACATGTGAATCTTATTATTTCATAAAAGCATTTACAATCAGTATTTTGTTAAAATGTGTGAATTATTTGAGCTTTAAAGGTGTTTAAACCATTATTTGAACAGCTGTTTTAGTGTGTTGTGTTTATGGCGTGGCGTGGCGTTGCCATGACAAGGGACTTCTAAAACTGAATATAACTGAATATAACATAAAATGTTACAATCAAACATATTGTTCATGTTTTGTGACTGTACTATTGAAACAGTGAGCATTTAAGTGTTTTAAAGATTAGCCCCAATTACTATCATTTCTAAAGAAAAGGAGGGACGAGTGAACTCTACTGGCAAAGAAAACACACTCACACATGACATTGAGCTGAACAGCAGGAGAGATGAGAGTGTGTCCGTCTACAGCACAGCTGTATCTGCCTGAATCCTCTCTTCTCACTGGGTTGAGGAGGAGTGTGTTACTGAGGTTAGTTAATATCATCTGTGAGTTTCTGTACCAGATGAATGTGTCTCTGTCAGTCGGAGCGCAGCTGCTTTTACATCTCAGATTGACTGGATCTCCCTCTGTCACTCTCTCAGGAGACTCCACCTGAAGATCTGAACACAACACACACATTATATCTAGTGCTGCTGTCATACACTGATTATTATTCAATATAATGCAGAAGAAGAGATAAAACTGCACCTGTGACAGTAAGAGTCACTCCTGGATAACCAATGTATTTTCCACCAGGTTTATCAGTGATGAATCTGAAATAGTACATGTGTGAATCCTTCAGTGTCACATGACTCAGTCTGACGGTGCAGTTCTTCTGTTCATCTCCCAGATACTGAAGCCTCTGACGGTATTCAGGGTCATCAGACAGATCTAGAGGCTCTTTATCATCTATTACCGGTGTTTTGGTCCAGAACACTTTCTTGATCTGATGTCCTCCAGCGTATGTATAATTGCATCTCATTATCACTGATGAGTTCTTTAGTGCACAGATGTGTGAAGGACTGTAACTCACACCCCACTCATTATCATCACCCCACACGCTACAAACAACTCCTGAAACACAACATTCACAAGGAAACAATGATAGGAAACTTACACCTATAGATGGACTCACACACATGCCCATCTGAGAGTTAAAGAGGGCCATAAACGTTTATTAAAACCTTTTTTTCTTTACAAAACTGTTGTTTATAAATAAAGAATTACACTTGTGATGCGATATGTGTAAAACCTACAGCCATCAGACAGAAGGTGATGAAATGCAGGAAGCAGAACATTGAACACTGACCATGAAAACCATTCTCTAAATGTTAGCAGCTTCAGAGTTAGCATTAGATCAGCAAAATCCTGAATAATACAATTTACTTTGGAAGCAACAAATAAATCACAGAAATGTCCCTACATCATAGTAAATATTTTACCAGTGCTATATTTTCCTGTGGCTAACAGCAGGGCTAACCGACCCATGCTAACTAGCCAAAACCTTGTTCTCTTAGTCAGTGATGAACTGGTGTGTGATTTACAGGAGAGACTGACCTGGAATCAGGAGCAGAAACACCAGAGCAAGAGTTATCAGTGACATCACCACAGGATCTAAATCATTACACAACAGAACAATATGTCATCATTCATTTCATAAAAACTATAATAACAGCCGTTTATTGCGTTATAAACACTGCAAAAATGATAAAAATACTTCCACGGTTGAAACTCATTTAAAGACAACGTTAGGAACACATGAGCTCCGGATGTTCAGAGGCTTTTATGAGAGAAAATGTTTACTAAGTTACTAATGTAACTTCATTAGTTAGACAATATTAATGACTGAACAAGTGCATCTCTCACCGTTGTGTAGTTTCAGCCGCTGCAAACACACTCAAGGAGAGTAAACTGCAAATACACACTGATAACTATTATATAGTTTTTTTCCTTCCTGTTTTTAAAGTATAAGAACTGCCCCATGCCGAGACAGGGACAACCCACATGAAACCACTTGCTACCAAAAGATAAAACAGTCTAAAAGTATCTAAAAGCACGACCACAGAGCTTACATAACACATATCAAATGCAACTTTCAGTGTGAAGGAAACTTCCTGTCATGGATGGATGAAGGTTTAGACGGATGGATGTTTGAATGTGTAGATGGGTGGATTGATGAATTTGTGGATGGATGGAAGAATAAACAAATGAATGATGGATGGTGTAACATTGAGGATGGCCAGACTTTACCTCCACTGCCCTGAAGAGGGAGCTGTTACTCAGATCATACATCTGACACTGTGTTTGTGATTATCCATGTGCATTAGGGACGTGTAACTTTATAAACACACACACACACACACACACGCACACACACACACACACACACACACACACACACACACACACACACACACACACACACACACACACACACACACACACACACAAGCACTCTCTCTCTCTCTCTCTCTCTCTCTCTCTCTCTCTCTCTCTCTCACACACACACACACACACACACACACATTCTTGTACATCTATCTTTATGAGGACATTCATTAACACAATGCAATCTCTAGCCGCTACCCTAACCTTACCCATCACAACTAAGTGCCTAACCCGACCTCTGACCCTAAACCGACCCTTAACCTCATTATAACCTTATCCCTAAAACCAAGTCTTGACCCTCAAACAGGCCTTTAAAGGCTCTCAGAAACTGAGGACCGGCCAACATGTCCTTTACGCTCTCTGTCCTCACTCCACTGGTCTAACACTCAAACTGGTCCTCACAAAGATAGTTGTACAAGTACACACTCTGTCTCACACACACACACACACACACACACACACACACACACACACACACACACACACACACACACACACACACACACACACACACACACACACACACACGTGGTTTGCTTTTCTCAGTCAACTCATCGTGGGTTTGCATCTACAGAGTGTTACTCCAGGTCATGGTGATGGTGGCTTTGATGTGTGTTGGCGCTCTGCTTTTCGTGTTCCTCAAGTCCTCAAGCACAGCAGTGGCAGTAACTCAGGTGAGATACAGCGCTAACAGAACATGTCTTTCTTCAAAACATCTTCTGTTGAAGTTCTGCAAGAGTTCAATAAATCGATAATTAAATCGCTATGTTCTTATCAGGTTCTGCTCCTCACCGAAGGACAATATCAAACCCAGTGCAGCGACGACAGCAAATCTCATTCATAATTAATAACGTTGTTTTAACATCAGTGTTATTTTAGAATCATTGAGATACTATTTTTATACACATCAGGGCCATATTCCAGGATGACAATATCAAGATTCATCTCTTAATGGGAATAAATGTTGTGATGTTTTTGGTCAGGATCTTGTATTGTATTGACAAGAGTCCAGCACTCTGTAAAGTCTCCTCCAGCACAACCTAAAGACTTTTAAACTCTGGACTCAGAGGAGCCGATCCATGTGTGGAAATGATTCTTCATGCTCCTCCAAACCATTCTTTCACAATCTGAGCCTGATGAATCTTGACATTGTAATCCTGGAATATGGCCATGATGTGTCTTCCTACATGTTTAAAAAAAGGAAAAGCTACACACTCCATCAATTAGGGTTAGAAAGGGTTGATCCAATATATTTGCCTACTTAAATCCAAACAGCGCCTTTTTTTTTTTTTTTTTTTTGCCAGTCAGTGTATATTATATATTAGCCGTTATCTGCTTATAATTTATACATTATATTTATTTATTTTAGGATGACTACCAGAGAATAAGGCTTGTATAGAATACTTTTTCTAATTTAATGTTTTATTTGAAAAGGAATAAAGAGAAAAATCTGTCACGTGGACCCTTTAATACACAGATAAAATGTATAAATTATTACAGAAACAACTCTAAACTCATTTATTAATTACACATTGACTATTTATTCATGTCACATGAATATAATCCATTATTTCTGCAAAATGGAAACTCTTACAATGCGTTTCATTTTTCATTGGTAGTTGTGAGGTGGATGTGTCCAGCGATGGGACAAAAGTTTAGCTTGTGCTTCATCTTACTGTGGCGTCTTGCTGTGGCTACAACAGAAATAAGACATTTACATAAATCAACACTACAAATGGTACAAATAATCTCAGAAAAAATATATATTTCTGTCAGTGAAACGACTCATATAATCCATCTTGCAACAGAAAGAAAAGACTGTTTAGTATCTATTGACTAGTTGATTGACTACTGAGGACATTATTTTTGTTTGCTGATGAAATTGAGAAGACTTGAGAAACTTACTGACAGATTCTTATATTCAGAAGAGCCCGACTGGGGAATAGCAGGTCTGGGATGGACAGTCTATGGCAAAAACACATTGATTATTTATTATCTGACTTTTGAATGCACAAACTCTTTTGCACATGTAGATTTTGATATTTCTCTTACTGTGAGTGTGTCGTAGACGTCAGATGATCTGGACTGGTCAAGAGCTGCATAGGTGCCTTCACTGGGATCAGGTCTGGGATCGTTCTACAGGAGAACAGAGAGAAGGATTCACCATTTTAAATTGTGGAAAAAAAGGGGAAAAAATAAATGTTATAAATTATTACCATGACAATCAAAAGTGTAATCACTCCACAGTCTCTACTCATCAAACCATGTACAATCCTGAGTATATATATATGAATGGGATTACCATCAACCAACCCGGACAATCACCACACATCCACAGACTCCATTCCCCATAATCCTCAGCTCAGACTATCATCCATTATCACTTTCACCTGTGTCTCATTACCTTGTTTACTCACCCTATAATAGCCTGGTTTTCACATTCATTCTCTGCAAAGTCTTGTTTAGTGTTTGTACTGCAATTCTGAGCGTTTGTTATTCCCGTGTTCTTGGTTTTGATCTCTGCCTGTCCTTGGATTTTCCTTTTTGCCTGTGTCCCCTGTGACCCCTGTGATCCTGTGACCCCTGTGTCCCTGTTACCCTGTGACCCCTGTGATCCTGTGACCCCTGTGACCCTGTTACCCTGTTACCCTGTGACCCCTGTGACCCTGTGTCCCCTGTGTCCCCTGTGACCCTGTTACCCTGTGTCCCCTGTTACCCTGTGACCCTGTGTCCCCTGTGTCCCCTGTGACCCTGTTACCCTGTGACCCCGTTACCCTGCAACCCCTGTGTCCCTGTTACCCTGTGAACCTGTGACCCCTGTGACCCTGTTACCCTGTTACCCTGTGTCCCCTGTGACCCTGTTACCCTGTGTCCCCTGTGACCCTTGTGACCCTGTTACCCTGTGTCCCCTGTGACCCTGTTACCCTGCAACCCCTGTGTCTGTTACCCTGCAACCCTCTTACCCTGTGACCCTGTTACCCTGTGACCCCTGTGACCCCTGTGACCCTGTGTCCCCTGTGACCCTGTGAACCCTGTGACCCTGTTATTGTTTGGACTGATTACCCGGTCTTTTTTGACCTCTTGCCTGTTTTCTGGATTATGTCTTTGGATTACCCTCTGTTCAAATAAACTGCATTTGGATCCTCAAGCTTCGTGTCTCAGAGCAGTACGTGACAATATATGTGTTCTACATGTACAAAGAAGCTGTAATTGATTTATTAGTATCATTCTGTGGTTCTTTGGCCATCTCACCTCATACTCCTGTATTGCAGATCTACAGTTTATCCTTTTCTTCCGACTGTTAAAAAGAAACGGAAACAAGTCATTTCATTGTTTTGTGCAATATTCAAATGTACTTTTGCATTAGTCTAAAAGCAAATTATATTACTCTTTGTTGATCATTTTTTATTTACATTGCATATAGTATGATGGTGATCATGATAGTGAATATTGCACATGCCACTGCGATCACTACCCAGACGAGCAAACCAACATTACTATGATCTGAAAGAGGGAGAAGATCATAAATAAATCTACAAACTAAGAATGACACTAAGACATTCTGTGGAGGGTCTAAAGCAGAAATCACAGTCAATGTTTAGAGGATTTAATGTCACAATTACTGAACCATCATGAACTCACACATGACGTTTGTGACGTTTATAATGTTTGTGTATAACGGGCATTTCCACCTGCACTAGTCTGAAAGAGAATTGCATTCACTCACTGTAATTGAGAATGATTTTAATCAAACTTACATTATAAACAGAATGATGATGATGATGATGATGAAGAGTCCTAAACATGCCACAGTGATCCCCAACCCGACGAGCCAGCCATGACCAGGATGCACTGAAAGATGAAGAATTTGAGTTCAGATTAACTCTCAAAGCTGCATAACTGTCTTGAACTCTTTATAAAATAAAACCTTCATCTGTGACAGTTACAGCGTCTGATCTCTGAGATGTTGATTGTGAGCCTGACAGTAGAAGTGTCCACTCTGTATTAGGGCTGGGAATCTCTAGGAATCTCACGACTCGATTCGATCGCGATTCTGAGGACTGCGATGATTAAACGATCATCTTTTTTTTCTATACAGATTTTCTTTTTTCTCACTGTGTGACTACTGGGTACTTTTAAAACAAAGTATTTGTAATGATACATAATGAATTTACTTCCAATATATTTTATTAATTAAACAAATGGAAGTGATTTGGCAATAAATGTTGCGATAGAGTTTGTAATTGGCTTTGCCTTCTCCGAGTTGGGTGAAAGCTTCTAAGGTTGTCCTGGTTTTAACATCAGCGCTGTTTGATCTGACGTGTGGGTTATAATAGAATTTGAATGCTTCCAATTAGATCTCGCTGCGATATTATTAATTCTGCTGCAGGGCCGGCCCGCGGCATAGGCGGAATAGGCAAATGCTAGGGGCGCCAAAATGAGTGAATGAGTGATTTTTTTTACATTTTGTTAAAAAAATTGTTTTACTAATACTATTTTAATCTTCCTCGGCCCAGCGAGTGCTTGAAGTGCGTCAGAAACAGAGCACGCGTGATCAGTTGTTGGTCATTTGTTGTGTAGCGTCGCCTCTCGCCACATCCACTGTAGACAGCACTGCTTCTGTTTGAGGGCGCTTTACACACTCAGGCTCCCCTGTAGAACCGGGCCTGGCAGCTCGCGCCACGTCTAGACACGGTGAAAGTTCCTGATTGTGACGGATGGCCGAATTTACATGACACAATATAAATGAGCATTATAGTCTGCAATAGATACAGTGTCAAAAAGAAGAGAAGAGGATAAAAGGGGATAAAGACAGAGGTAAAGTGATGGAATAAATGAACAGTTTATATAATTGCATAGTAGTAAGACACTATAATTTAATGGCAGTTATTTTTACCTGAAACTTTATGCTAGCAGTTGTTGCGAGTTCTCCAGAGGCCACAGACAGTGTGATTTTGTCACAATCATGTCAGTTTTTTAGACACATTTAGGCCTAGCCAGAGCCATAGAGAGAAAGAGTTGCGACACTCCCATAGACCTCCGTTGTAAAAAATGGCGGCGCTTTTAACCGCCTACTTCCGGGATATGAAGATCGGATTAGTTCCAAACACTGTCATTTGGGCATTGGACACCATTCACTTACATTGCTGCGCGTCGAGTTGTTCCAGAGTTAAGTTGCCGAAATATCGACCTCTTTTGAATTGTCAACTGTCTATATTGTATCAGAGGCCCTTTGCTATGCTTATAGGCCTACTGGTCTTCATTTGTACATGCACAGGGTCATTATTTATATTTTATGTTGGTTGTTTCAACCAATTTTCAAGCACTGCCTGCTAGCTAGCGCGACTTCGTCAGCTGTGACAGTAAGAGTTCGGTAATGAGTCGCTACCACCTTTATAGCAACTTTTATTTAATTTAATTTTTTGGGATATACTAACTTTTCATTATGTTTTGTTGTCTTGAGTGAAGCGGCTTGTGAGAACAATGCTGGACCTTTAGGATTGTTATGGCCATCACCAGTCCTGTCTGTTTCATGGATCACCTGCCCCTGGTTTTTGTTTTTCTTGTTCACACACACTCACACAAGCACACATTTTTGTTGTCTGCCATTGTTTAATAAAAAATATTTTATTTGAAAACCTTCATTTGTCTTCAAGTGTTTTGTTAGTTAATTGCTTAAGTTACTTGCTACCCTTACTCTTAGCCTACTCTGTACACTAACCCAGAGCCATAGAGAAGAATCTTCACTCTTTACTTATATATACCCAAACATAAAAGCGTAAATTCGTTTTTAATCTGTTATAGTTTTGATAATGTGTATGGCTTAATCTTAAAATAATATTCTTAGTCTTAACATGATCATGTTTCACGTTGTGGTCCTGGGGGTGGCCACTTTCATCAGATGAAGTGAGCTAGCTTCTAAGCGAATTCTGAACGGACCGCCACGGCAGACCTCTTTGTGTGATCATGAAGGTAGGCTAATGGCTGAATCGGAATTTATAAGCAAAATCACGGGAATCAATAGCCTAATACAGCCCAGTTGTGCTAAAATAAATATCATGAGACGTCCATCATCAGATGAATGATATGGAAAAGTTAAGTTAGAGCCGCTAAAGCCAGTGCTACTACCCATGCGAACATGAACACTAAGCTTTTCCCTCCAAAAATATAGCCTAAAACTTATCTCCAAATGCAAAACTGACATTAACAAAATGCAATAATGCAATAACAGCTGAAAAAGTACTTGGGTGTGTGTTTTATTTTATATTTACCGTTCAATAATGCAATCGCTGCTGTCTGTCCCATAGAAGAACATGACAGCCAGCGTACGTTTTGGAACTATTGGGGCTTACATGAACCACGTGACAGCCATAGCGGCGACATCAAAGAGTGTCGCAACTCTCTCTCTCTATAGCTCTGGGCCTAACGTTACTATCACTTTTAGGGGGGGAAGGTTATATGGCTTTTTTTCTTCTTTTTCTTTTCTTTTTTTTGTTGCCAAAATTTGTAATGATATTTATATACAGGTTTATGAAAATTTCACATTAAAGAAGACATTTCTCAGTTTCATTCATGGTGAAAACATGAAACATGCCATAGTTTAGTGGAAGATTGCTAACATCAACTGGAAAACAAACACTTTTGCTTTTGCTCAATGAATAGTTTGTGCATGAATGACATTTGGACGATGACATCACTGTTTTATCCAGAGTGCTATATATAAATGAACTAAATTAATAACTTATTTACAACAAAAATAAACCATCACTGAACTTACTTAAGCTGGACTATGACACTATTTTCTTCTAGATCTGCTGTACAGGAGAAGCAAACTTTTTTTGCGTTATTTTCCTGTTATCACTGTAAAGCTGCCTTGAAATAATCTGTATTATAAAAAGCGCTATATAAATAAAGGTGACTTGACTTGAATGCTAGATGTAATACTCTTGCTATTTGTGTTTAGGCTGTAATGTGTATATATATATATATAGGCTAAATAATCATGAACACATGACGGGGTGAAATGGGCTGTGATGCATGAGGCACCAGGTAAAGTCTTGCCTAGGGCAGCAAATTGTGACAGAAGTGGCAGCTCTTATCAACTGCACAGCGTGGTGGTCACACCAGTGCGACTTCTTGTCGCCATTTGGTCGCAGTCTGGATCTCTACTTGCATAAAGTGTGGCTCTTGTCCAGGTCCTTTTCCCCTTCAACTTCATAAAGCCAAAGTTACGCTATTTTAACGCAAAGATTTTTTTTATCTTATTACACATTTTTAAAATTACTAATATGGACTGAATTTATCAAAACAGAAAATTTGCATCTTATGTTTTATCATGAACTCACACATGACGTTTAAAGTCACAGCATCAGAGTATTTCTCTCCATGTTCATTGCTGGACTTGCACTTGTATTCTCCACTGTCATCAGAGCTGATCTTTGAGATGCTGTAGATTCTTCCAGATCCTACAAGCGTTCCTCCTTTAATCCAGCTGATTTCTGCAAGAGGGTTTGAGTCACTGCTGCACTTCAGAGTCACTGAATCTCCTTCCACTATTACACCAGATGGACTGATGGAGATCTCAGCATTCACTGGAGGATCTACAGGAGAAATATTTGAAATGTCATTTTTAATCTTCAGACTTCAGACCACAGACTTCATACCCGTCTCAGAATAGCTCAGAAGATAAGGACAGATTGTCCTCTTGTAATCTGCAATTGGTGAGTAGCTACTTTTGTGGCTTAAGCCCCTGATTATTGTCAAATGCCCCTGATATTTGTGAAGATTCACTCATATTATAACTGTCCAATAATATAGATTTTAATATAAATTCTTGCACTTAATATAAATTATTCACCCTACTGAAGTGGTGATGAAATATAGGTTGTTAAAAAAAAAAAATTAAGCTGTAAGCAGCATTTATCGGGGTTCAAGCAGTTAAGGCCTTTAAGCACAAAAGCATCAAAAGTTATTAAGTTTTATTTAGCAAGCATGTAACCACTGATATAATAGATGGAAAAGACCATTTACAGCCAATACAGGCAGTGTACCATAGGAAATATATGGTTTTAAAGCTTTTTAACAGTTATAGCGCCACCTATGGTCCGATATACATAAAACTTTAGATGCTTGTTCAGGATGTTATCTCACATATGCTCACCAATTTTTGTGAAGTTCTGAGTTTTCCTTTAGGATTTATAGGCTTTTGAGTGTATTTTGCCACGCCCTTTTCTAAATGACCCTGTTACAGCCACCCAAATGCAAAAGTTCAACTTTTTTTCGATAATTATTGATCTGGAGAGTCCAGAGAATTGTCCTAGACTGGTTTGGTTCCGATCAGGCGAAAAGCCAGGGACTAGTTCGCAAAAGTAGGTTTTGGACACATGTTGTCTGCCTCGAGCCAGGGATCACAGTGGTGTAAGACACTTGAGACTGGGACAAACGGTCTAAGAGTTATGAGCAATTTTGTACTTTTGGTTGCTGTAGCGCCACCTATGGGCCAATCGGGGTCATTCTCTGATAGGTTCTCCCCAAATTGAGGCCTATATCATCTGGCCAGGTTTCAAGTCTCTAGGCCTTATGGTTTGGCCTGCACGATCAGTTTTACAAATCCTTACAATTACAATAGGGCTTGAACCCCTAAAAAAATATAGGTTTGTTATCTAAACTAAGCATTATACAGACAACTTGATGCCTCGTCTGTTTTTTCTGTTTTCTTCATCTTGACACGCTGCACTCTTTTTCTATTTTGTTCACAGTTTTAAAAGCACAAACTCGTTCCTTCATTTAGTTCACTGCAGTTATAAAGCCCTCATTATCTGTTCCATAGACACAATCAATACATAGATTATGTCTATGGGAGTGTCAGTCTGCAGGTTTCAATAAACTGTTATTGATTCAAAGCACTGATGAGGAAATAACAAAGATGTTCAGAGAGATTGATAACATCTGCCTAATAACTCATTTACAATGTAACATTTTAAATGTATATCTTTATGGTTTAATGGAAAATACATAAAATGCAATAAATGCAGGGTGTTGAAGTTATTGATGCATTTAAAAATGTTCTTAGCACCCCCTCTGAGTCTGAACTGTACAATTATATTATACACTAAATAAAATAGACACTCACACATGACATTGAGCTGAACAGCAGGAGAGATGAGAGTGTGTCCGTCTACAGCACAGCTGTATCTGCCTGAATCCTCTCTTCTCACTGGGTTGAGGAGGAGTGTGTTACTGAGGTTAGTTAATATCATCTGTGAGTTTCTGTACCAGATGAATGTGTCTCTGTCAGTCGGAGCGCAGCTGCTTTTACATCTCAGATTGACTGGATCTCCCTCTGTCACTCTCTCAGGAGACTCCACCTGAAGATCTGAACACAACACACACATTATATCTAGTGCTGCTGTCATACACTGATTATTATTCAACATAATGCAGAAGAAGAGATAAAACTCATCAGAGTCACATGTGACAGTAAGAGTCACTCCTGGATTACCACTGTATTTTCCAACAGGTTTATCAGTGATGAATCTGAAATAGTACATGTGTGAATCCTTCAGTGTCACATGACTCAGTCTGACGGTGCAGTTCTTCTGTTTATCTCCCAGATACTGAAGCCTCTGATGGTATACAGGGTCCTCAGACAGATCTGGAGGCTCTTCATCATCTATTACCGGTGTTTTGGTCCAGAACACTTTCTTGATCTTATATCCATCAGGGTATTTATAAGTGCATCTCATTATCACTGATGAGTCCTTTAGTGCACAGATGTGTGAAGGACTGTAACTCACACCCCACTCATCATCATCACCCCACACGCTACAAACTCCTGAAACACACAGTAAAGGGATAGTTCACACAAAAACGATAGTTTCATAATTACTGACCCCTCGTGTTCATCACATTCTTTTTTTTTTTTACACATTAAACACATTAAAAACATTAATATAATCATTATTGATTCACATATTTAATATTGTACATTAGTTCCAATCAGAAGAATTTAAACATTTATGTAAAGTTATTATTCTTTTTAATTTTTAATTAAAATTTTTTAATTAAATTTTTTTACTTTATTTGGATGATTTTTCTTTCACAGAAATGTGTTTGTGAAAGGGGTTTTAACAGGGGGGTCCGCACTCATGATTTGAAAGAAAGACTTTGAAAAGTGACTAAAGAACAATAAAATCTTCTCCAGCATGAGCGACTCACCGTGAATCATGAGCAGAAACACCAGAGGAAGAGGAGGAGCCATCATCAGTGACATCACTATAAGAACAGCAACACAGGATCACACACACAGTGAGCATTATAAAAACAATCTTTAGCTTTAAAAACATTTCCATAAACAATTTTGCATTGAGAATATTTCCTTTTGATTATGTGAGTGGTTTCTACAACAGT
Source organism: Leuciscus leuciscus (assembly GCF_965113295.1). Lineage (NCBI taxonomy): Eukaryota > Metazoa > Chordata > Actinopteri > Cypriniformes > Leuciscidae > Leuciscus > Leuciscus leuciscus. Next base: position 31,824,158 of record NC_138723.1, on the reverse strand, counting down.
AAATAGACTATAGACTGACTATATTCACTCAGTAACCAGCGTAACTCTTACCGTGTTCTGGCGAGTCTCTCAGGCGTTATACTGATCAAATTCTCATGGTTAACAGTGTTTATTTCCAAATGTTTGCACAGTTTCACCTCAATTTCCTCATTTTAAGATTAAAGGGATGTTGAGATATAAATGGAATAAAAATAAATGTGGGTTTTTATAGCCTTTCTTCCTGGAAACATTTTCTGAAGAATTATTGAGTAAGACACTCAATATAGGCAGAACTTATATCGAGTAAAACTGGATGACGATACTTTGACCGCGGACACACAAGTTATATTTTGACATCCTTGAGAGAATTTTTGCCTTCAGTTTATTGGCGAAAAGAATAGCGACAGGAAGTGGTGGGCAGTCGAGGTGTGAGGGACAGGAAATGACCTCATCCGGAATCAGTTCCCCCACACATAAGCTCCAGCCCGTAATGAAGAACACATGCACAGCCCCAGAGGTGGAAGTAACGAATTACAACTACTCACGTTACTGTAATTAAGTCGTTTTTTTGGGTACTTGTACTTTTTTGAGTATATTTTTTAATCTGTAATTTTACTTGTACTCAAGTACATATTAAGCTAAGTAATCTACTTCGCTACTTGTAAAATCACATTTCGTTACTGAGTACAATTTGAATTGATATTCAAATCTTTGACCGGCATTTCGGTAGCCAATAAAAATATTCGATCGTAAACGGACCAATAAAACCCCTGATATTTGGACTGAATTAAAGCCGCCGCAGTCGCAGCAGGTTTTGAAGAGATGATCATGAAGGAGGCGAGGAGCTCAGAGTGATTAATGGCTGGACTGAAAGTTTGGAGAAACAGCAAACTACATAGAAGTATTGTCAAAATATCTATACTGTATTTTGATACATATCAATACCGAAACATCTGTCAATACTCATTTTCTGCAGTATAGGCCTACACTGATACGATACCAGCTGCGCGTTCTCATTCTCTCATCTCAACGACAGCGAGTTTGACACACCCGCCTCCTCTCAGCGCGGGATTGCAGGTAGGCCCATTACGCATAATTTTTATTAATACCTGCAAGTTTCTATGGCATATTTTAATGTCAAATGTCACGAGTGCAATATTATAACGCGAGGGCACATTCATGTAATCGCAGAAAACTGGACGCGAGCTCTCAAATATACTGGACTCGGATATTGTGTGCGCGCTCTCGGACTGTGTGTCATATCATGTGCAATCGCAAATCTCTCCAAGTGGTTCTCGCTGCAGACTCAAATGACGTCCAGCTCCAATCTCTCCATGCTCTTGAATTAAACGTTGTCAAAAGTTATGAAAAATCTAGTCTTTTTTGCAAATTAAATTCAGTTTGAAATCCAGCTTCCTTGTGCTGTGTGTGAGCTATTGCAACAGTTCACGTTACCCTATTGTAAAGACAAATACACTGAGTGAGTAAATATTAGATTATTGTAATGGTTATAGATCAATGTTTAAATATGTAAACAAAAGCCTAAATTAAAATCTCACCGTATAAAGTGGACGTGTCTCTTCAGAAGACTTGAATTAAACTTTTCCATTGAATAGATTACTGTTACAATTAGTGTTGTGCTTTTCGATGCTTGAAAATAATGATTGCCTTGACAAAATGGATGGACAAAATGTAGATATTAAAATATTTAGTATGTGGTAGTTTTCCTGATGGTATTAAAAATTATAGGCTAGGCCTACTGAATATTGACATATTTCAAGGTGTCATAGAAATTCCAGTATCATGACCACTAATTAATGTCCTTCGACAATAAGGTAAAAATGTGTTAAAAGTAGCTATTTTCTACATAAATCTATGATTTGGTTGAATATTTATTGGTAATACATTAACTATCGCCAGCTAAAAAGTAACTAGTACTCTGAGTAGTTTTTGAGAAGAGTAATTTGTACTTTTACTTAAGTACTTTTTTGACACCAGTACTTTTACTTGTAATTGAGTATTATTTCAGCAATGTAACGGTACTTGTACTTGAGTACAAATTTTCAGTACTCTTTCCACCTCTGCACAGCCCAATGTGTCTCAATGTACATCATCAATCAAAATTAATTCTTAGCTAATATTGCTTAATACAAAACCCCTAAAAGGACATGGAGATTCAAAAGTATGAGATGGGGGGAGAAATTATATTTCAATGCTCGCAAAAGTTGCATGCATGAGTAATGCAAAGGGTTTGAGAGAAAACGCAAAAGCATAGAAATATAATTTCCACCATCATGTGACTTTAGGAGCTCTGGAAAATGTTATTTTAGTCAACCGTATTAAACCAACATGATTGACCTCGTCTTAACACACGTACACAGAAGTTGCTCTACAAATAATCATCACTGGAGACTTTAATAGACTGAGGTGTTCATCAAAGCTTTCATTTTATCCACTGTATATTTAATACTTTAATATTTGGGAATAGCCCAAATATTAAAGCTGCTCTAAGCGATGCTGGGTGATGTCACTTCTTGTGGACGTTCAAAGTATTGTCAAACAAAACGGAGGCTAGCTCGACCCTCCCTCCTCCTCATCCCTCCTCCTCCTCATCCCTCCCCCTCCCTCCTCCTCCTCCTCCTCCCTCCTCCTCCTCATCCCGTCCCCTCCCCCTCCCTCCTCCACCCTCCTCCTCCTCATCCCGTCCCCTCCCCCTCCCTCCTCCCTCCTCCTCCTCATCCCATCCCCTCCCCCTCCCTCCTCCACCCTCCTCCTCATCCCGGAAAAAATATATATTTCTGTCAGTGAAACGACTCATATAATCCATCTTGCAACAGAAAGAAAAGACTGTTTAGTATCTGTTGACTAGTTGATTGACTACTGAGGAAATTTTTTTTTGTTTGCTGATGAAATTGAGAAGACTTGAGAAACTTACTGACAGATTCTTATATTCAGAAGAGCCCGACTGGGGAATAGCAGGTCTGGGATGGACAGTCTATGGCAAAAACACATTGATTATTTATTATCTGACTTTTGAATGCACAAACTCTTTTGCACATGTAGATTTTGATATTTCTCTTACTGTGAGCGTGTCGTAGACGTCAGATGATCTGTACTGGTCAAGAGCTGCATATGTGCCTTCACTGGGATCAGGTCTGGGATCGTTCTACAGGAGAACAGAGAGAAGGAATCACCATTTTAAATTTTGGAAAAAAAGATAAATTATTACCATGACAACCAAAAGTGTAATCACTCCACAGTCTCTACTCATCAAACCATGTACAATCCTGAGTATATATATATATATGTGTGTAATGATCACCAGTGAGAGTGCCTGGGATTACCATCAACCAACCCGGACAATCACCACACATCCACAGACTCCATTCCCCATAATCCTCAGCTCAGACTATCATCCATTATCACTTTCACCTGTGTCTCATTACCTTGTTTACTCACCCTATAATAGCCTGGTTTTCACATTCATTCTCTGCAAAGTCTTGTTTAGTGTTTGTACTGCAATTCTGAGCATTTGTCTGTTATTCCTGTGTTCTTGGATTTTCCTTTTTGCCTGTGTCCCCTGTGACCCCTGTGTCCCTGTTATCCTGTGACCCCGCGACCCTGTGTCCCCTGTGACCCCTGCAACCCCTGTGACCCTGTGTCCCTGTTACCCTGTGTCCCTGTGACCCTGTTACCCCTTGTGACCCTGTTATCCTGTGACCGCTGTGACCCCTTCGACCCTGTGTCCGTTACCCTGTGACCCCTGCGACCCTGTTACCCTGCGACCCTGTGTCCCTGCTACCCTGTTACCCCTGTGACCCCTGCGACCCTGTGACCCCTGCGACCCTGTGACCCTGCAACCCTGTGTCCCTGCAACCCTGTGACCCCTGCGATCCTGTGTCCCCGTTACCCTGCGACCCTTGTGACCCTGCGACCCTTGTGACCCTGCGACCCCTGTGACCCCTGCGACCCTGTGTCCCTGTTACCCTGCGACCCTTGCGACCCTGCGACCCTGTGTCCCTGTTACCCTGTGACCCTGTGTCCCTGTGTCCCTGTGTCCCTGTGTCCCTGTGTCCCTGTTACCCTGTGACCCTGTGTCCCTGTGTCCCTGTGTCCCTGTTACCCATCGACCCTTGCGACCTTGCGACCCTGTTACCCTGCGACCCTGTGTCCCTGTTACCCTGCGACCCTTGCGACCCTGTTACCCTGCGACCCTTGCGACCCTGTTACCCTGTGTCCCTGTGTCCCTGTGACCCTGTGACCCCTGCGACCCTGTGACCCCTGTGACCCTGTTATTGTTTGGACTGATTACCCGATCTTTTTTTGACCTCTGGCCTGTTTTCTGGATTATGTCTTTGGATTACCCTCTGTTCAAATAAACTGCATTTGGATCCTCAAGATTCGTGTCTCAGAGCAGTATGTGACAATATATGTGTTCTACATGTACAAAGAAGCTGTAATTGATTTATTAGTATCATTCTGTGGTTCTTTGGCCATCTCACCTCATACTCCTGTATTGCAGATCTACAGTTTATCCTTTTCTTCCGACTGTTAAAAAGAAACGGAAACAAGTAATTTCATTGTTTTGTGCAATTTTCAAATATACTTTTGCATTAGTCTAAAAGCAAATTATATTACTCTTTGTTGATACATTTTTATTTACAGTGCATATAGTATGATGGTGATCATGATAGTGAATATTGCACATGCCACTGCGATCACTACCCAGACGAGCAAACCAGCGCCACTATGATCTGAAAGAGGGAGAAGATCATAATTAAATCTACAAACTAAGAATGACACTAAGAAATTCTGTGGAGGGTCTAAAGCAGAAATCACAGTCAATGTTTAGAGGATTTAATGTCACAATTACTGAACCATCATGAACTCACACATGATGCTTGTGACGTTTGTGACGTTTATAACGTTTGTGTATAACGGGCATTTACACCTGCACTAGTCTGAAAGAGAATTGCATTCACTCACTGTAATTGAGAATGATTTTAATCAAACTTACATTATAAACAGAATGATGATGATGATGATGATGAAGAGTCCTAAACATGCCACAGTGATCCCCAACCCGACGAGCCAGCCATGACCAGGATGCACTGAAAGATGAAGAATTTGAGTTCAGATTAACTCTCAAAGCTGCATAACTGTCTTGAACTCTTTATACAATAAAACCTTCATCTGTGACAGTTACAGCGTCTGATCTCTGAGATGTTGATTGTGAGCCTGACAGTAGAAGTGTCCACTCTGTATTAGGGCTGGGAATCTCTAGGCATCTCACGATTCGATTCGATCGCGATTCTGAGGACTGCGATGATTAAACGATTTTCGATGCATCTTTTTTTTTATACAGATTTTCTTTTTTCTCACTATGTGACTACTGGGTACTTTTAAAACAAGTATTTGTAATGATCCATAATGAATTTACTTCCAATATATTTTATTAATTAAACAAATGGAAGTGATTAGGGAATAAATGTTGCGATAGAGTTTGTAATTGGCTTTGCCTTTTCCGAGTTGGGTGAAAGCTTCTAAGGTTGTCCTGGTTTTAACATCAGCGCTGTTTGATCTGACGTGTGTGGGTTATAATCAAGGCTGTATTAGTACCCCCAGGGGCCCCTGGGCACTGAAGCTCATGGCCCCCTCTCCCCTACCTAACAACCACACCCTCCAAAGGCACCAGAATTTCAGAATTTTGAATCAGAATTTTTGGTGGTGTTTTCGCTAAGATATTAGCCTAAAACCACCGGGCGCGCTTCAAAATGGCGGCCGACAGAGAGCTCAAATTCGGGTGAGGAGGTCACACGGGGACCCTTGCTCGAACGCGAGAGTGACGGGCCTCGAGGACACCCCCTACCGGATCACCGTTGGCTGGGACCCCCAAATCTGAACAACTATAACTCTGGGACCCGGGACCCTGGACCTCGTGGGTGGGCTTGCTCGAAAGGCCTCTTCCAGCATTATGATCGATTAGAGTTTGGGGAATATTGAGCGAGGGGATCTCGAGATATACATTTATAAATATAAGGTATTTTCATTCACCTTTATATTTAAAAAAAAACTCCCATCACGGAGGACCCCTCTCTGCGCAAGGGCCCCTGGGCATGTGCCCAGATTGCCCGTACAGTAGATCTAGGCCAGGTTATAATAGAATTCTGAAATCTTCCAATTAGATCTCGCTGCGATATTATTAATTCTGCTGTGAATTCGAACACTTTTTCACTGGATTTCCCAGCGCTGTGTAATAACAGTATCACGTGATTGCGATCGGCCCACGAGTAATCCTGTTCTGAGCTCGCGCTGCACTAAACGGTTCGCTCGCCACAGCTCAAACGAATAGCGCAGTTTCGTTTCACTTTCTCGTATGTAGTTGCAGCTGTTGTGGAAATATTTTTAATCTTTTCTTTGTATTTTATTTTCAATGATTTAACAAATGAATGCCATACATTCATTTGGCTGTATTTTGAGTTTCTTTTATGATGTTGATACAGCTGGAAAGGTTGTGTGTGAGACTTCAGAGGTGAGAAGATTCCCGGGCTGGGGAGGGGTTAGGGGAGCCACAGGGGTTCCTCTGTTTCTTTTGTTTGGGGGGGCTGTAAGAGATAGCTTTGAGGAGAACATTATAAAACTGCCAGCCAAGCACCTCTGAAGTGTCTCACTCCGCCTGCAGCTGGACTGTGGATGGACTGGGAACATTCTTGCAAGAAATAAATATCTTTTAAGGACAATTTGAATCCTGATGTCTCGCCTGATGCTGTTTTGTTAGTTATTGTTTTTGCTACAACACAGCTCTTATCAACTGGACAACGTGGTGGTCACACCAGTGCGACTTCTTGTCGCAATTTGGTCGCAGTCTGGATCTCTACTTGCATAAAGCCCCTGATTATTGTCAAATGCCCCTGATATTTGTGAAGATTCACTCATATTATAAATGTCAAATAATAAAGATTTTAATATAAATTCTTGCACTTAAAGGGATACTTCACCTCTGGAAAGATGAATGTGTATTTAAAATGGGTCATTTATGTAGAAGAAATATGAAATTATTTTTGAATTTGGAGCTTTCTAGACTGAGAAAAGCCCAAAAAAATTTTTTGGGCTTATGTGGATGAAAGACAACAACTCCCAGAATGCACTTGCTTCGCTGCCCTAGGAGGCCACTCCCAAGCCACGCCTACCAGTAAGAGAGCGCAGTTAAACAACAACAAGGCTAGGCTACTAGTGAGTCTCCGTGACGAGTCTGCACGGGTTTTCGAGATCGCCCAAAATGTCCGGGATTCGGCTTTTGCGTTCTACAGTCGCAATTCATCATGTTTACTGTGGTGAGCAGGACGAGGCTGAGGGGCGCGGGAGAACGGCGAGCAGGACGAGGCTGAGGGGCGCGGGAGAACGGCGCGAGGCCGGTGGCGTGATTACTGATGAGCCAGTCTCATATCTCTCACGGAGGAGCGGGAATTTTCTTAGCAATGTTAAAACGCACATCAACCGATCACTTGTTTAGCGTTCATGTAAACACTACATTCAGATTCACCAATCGGAATGAATTCAGTTAGATTGAAACAAAAGGTGTGCATGTAAATAATGAATGGCGACTGCAGAAAGCAAAAGCCGAATCCCGGACATTTTGGACGATCTCGACGGCCGGACATGTCCGGGAAAAAGAGGATGGTAACCCCTATTACTCAGCTTTCTCCACAGAACAAGAGCCTGCTAGCTTAGCTTCCAAAAAAAGACGGCTGATACTATGTGTACATTCTGTGAGTGAGATCCCTCTATGGGCGGGCTGAACACATGCGGGACAGCTCCTCCTACTGGCTGTAGTCTCTCGCCTCTGGCCAAAAAATCCTCCGATGACGCAAAATGACGATTTTTGCGTCATCTGAGGATTTTTTCCAGACAAAAAATACATAAATCTCTCGTCTCAGGGGGATATGAGGGTGGAAAGCATGGTAATTTGAAAATACTACAGGTTTTCTACTAATACAAAGCTTAATGCTAAATCCTGAAGTATCCCTTTAATATAAATTCTACACCCTAGTGAAGTGGTGATGAAAAATAGGTTGTTAAAAAAAATATAGGTTTGTTATCTAAACATAATGCATTACTCAGACATCTTGATGCCTCGTCTGTTTTTCCAGTTTTTTCATCTTGACAAGCTGCGCTCTTTTCTATTTTGTTCACAGTTTTAAAAGCACAAACTCGTTCCTTCATTTAGCTCACTGCAGTTTTAAAGCCCTCATTATCTGTTCCATAGACTGTCACGGATCTATGAAGGAGGACTCAAATGCAGAACAAGTGTTAACAGGTTTATTGACAAACAGTTGACAGATGACAAAATGTGGTCGATTCGTTCTGTCAGAACGAGAGTCGCAGATCCAAACGCAAGCAAGCAGTTTATTGTAGACAAGCAGAAACAGGGGTTATACTCAAAACACCACGTATAGCTGGTGGACAACCAGGATAACTGATCTCAGGAGAGGAAGAGTGACAGATAAACCCAGCGCGTGTGCAAACTGGAACTGGATAACGAAATTCCAAACGACCTCCAGAAGCCTGGATACACAGACGAGATTGAGGAAATAACTCCACAAGGAAACTCAGGTACAGGAGCTGGGTGAGAGAGCACAGACAAGAGTGACGAATCAACACCAAACAATGTAACACAGAAGTACACAGTAGCACAACATCTAACGAACTGGCAAAACATGAGGGAAAGAGCACATATATAAAGGGAGCTAAGAACAAGAGGCACAGGTGAGCACACTCAGGTAAACAAGGACTCAAACAAGGGAGCAGAGAACATGAGGAACAGGTGACAACACTCAGACAAATGAGGACTCAACTAGACAAGGGAGCGTGGTACCGGGAAACAAGGAGGCAGGAACAGAGGAGCACATGGCCAACACAAACAAAGACAAAGTCATGTGTTTAAGCACATCACAAACATAGAGACATGAAACAAAGACAACACAGACAAAGCTGACAGGGCAGAATCCTGACACAGACATAATAAATACATAGATGCATATGTCTACGGGCAGGCGTGGATTTATGGGTGGACCACCCAAATCAGATTAATAAAAACAATTAATTTCGTTTCTTTTTTAAATAAGAGACGATCTAGCGCTGAAATTTGTTTTTTAAATCAAGTGATCAAAGTGCTCGTTGCCGCTGCGATCAGTGGCGCGGATACTGTGTTTTCTCGTGTGGCTCGTGCGCACACCGCATTGTCTTCACTCGGACGCGCGCTTCAATCCGTTGCGGATACTCTCTATTCGTTCTGGTGAAATCACAAAACATAATGCACACAAACGTGTCCCTGCTTGATATACAACCACTGATGAACATAATCGGTTTTGATGAGGAAAAAAAACGATATGAGAAGGACCATTAAGGTATACGTTGTCCAAATAGGTGTATATATGTATTTAGTCACACGAAAATTCTCGGCATAGACAACATATATTAGGCTACATCTCATTAAACGACAAATTAAACCCCATGTAGCCTACTATTTAAATCGATTGCTGGACATCGCAATGTTGTACATATACCTGATTTAGCAAAGTTACGCCACTGGGTAATATAAGCTTAAAAAACCGAGGCCCCTCCGTATATTCACCAGGCCCTCCTATTAATGACGTTCTGTATTCGCCACTGATTGTCAGTCTGCAGGTTTCAATAAACCATTATTCAAAGCACTGATGAGGAAATAACAAAGATGTTCAGAGAGATTGATAACATCTGCCTAATAACTCATTTACAATGTAACATTTTAAATGTATATCTTTGTGGTTTAATGGAAAATACATAAAATGCAATAAATGCAGGGTGTTGAAGTTATTGATGCATTTAAAAATGTTCTTAGCACCCCCTCTGAACTGTATAATTATATTATACACTAAATAAAATAGACACTCACACATGACATTGAGCTGAACAGCAGGAGAGATGAGAGTGTGTCCGTCTACAGCACAGCTGTATCTGCCTGAATCCTCTCTTCTCACTGGGTTGAGGAGGAGTGTGTTACTGAGATTAGTTAATATCATCTGTGAGTTTCTGTACCAGATGAATGTGTCTCTGTCAGTCGGAGCGCAGCTGCTTTTACATCTCAGATTGACTGGATCTCCCTCTGTCACTCTCTCAGGAGACTCCACCTGAAGATCTGAACACAACACACACATTATATCTAGTGCTGCTGTCATACACTGATTATTATTCAACATAATGCAGAAGAAGAGATGAAACTCATCAGAGTCACCTGTGACAGTAAGAGTCACTCCTGGATTACCACTGTATTTTCCATCAGGTTTATCAGTGATGAATCTGAAATAGTACATGTGTGAATCCTTCAGTGTCACATGACTCAGTCTGACGGTGCAGTTCTTCTGTTCATCTCCCAGATACTGAAGCCTCTGATGGTATTCAGGGTCCTCAGACAGATCTGGAGGCTCTTTATCATCTATTACCGGTGTTTTGGTCCAGAACACTTTCTTGATCTGATGTCCATCAGGGTATGTATAAGTGCATCTCATTATCACTGATGAGTTCTTTAGTGCACAGATGTGTGAAGGACTGTAACTCACACCCCACTCATTATCATCACCCCACACGCTACAAACAACTCCTGAAACACAACATTCACAAGGAAACAATGATAGGAAACAAACACCTATAGATGGACACACACACATGCCCATCTGAGAGTTAAAGAGGGCAATAAACATTTAATAAAACTTGTTTTTCTTTACAAAACTGTTGTTTATAAATTAAGAATTCCACTTATGATGTGATATGTGTGTAAAACCTACAGCCATCAGACAGAAGGTGATGAAATGCAGGAAGCAGAACATTGAACACTGACCATGAAAAACATTCTCTAAATGTTAGCAGCTTCAGAGTTAGCATTAGATCAGCAAAATCCTGAATAATACAATTTACTTTGGAAGCAACAAATAAATCACAGAAATGTCCCTACATCATAGTAGATATTTTACCAGTGCTATATTTTCCTGGGGCTAACAGCAGGGCTAACTGACCCATGCTAACTAGCCAAAACCTTGTTCTCTTAGTCAGTGATGAACTGGTGTGTGATTTACAGGAGAGACTGACCTGGAATCAGGAGCAGAAACACCAGAGCAAGAGTTATCAGTGACATCACCACAGGATCTAAATCATTACACAACAGAACAATATGTCATCTTTCATTTCATAAAAACTATAATAACAGCCGTTTATTGCGTTATAAACACTGCAAAAATGATCAAAATACTTCCACGGTTGAAACTCATTTAAAGACAACGTTAGGAACACATGAGCTCCGGATGTTCAGAGGCTTTTATAAGAGAAAATGTTTACTAAGTTACTAATGTAACTTCATTAGTTAGACAATATTAATGACTGAACAAGTGCATCTCTCACCGTTGTGTAGTTTCAGCCGCTGCAAACACACTCAAGGAGAGTAAACTGCAAATACACACTGATAACTATTATATAGTTTTTTTTCATCCTCTTTTTAAAGTATAAGAACTGCCCCATGCCGAGACAGGGACAACCCACATGAAACCACTTGCTACCAAAAGATAAAACAGTCTCTCTAAAGGATTGGTTAAAAAGATCTAAAAGCACGACCACAGAGCTTACATAACACATATCAAATGCAACTTTCAGTGTGAAGGAAACTTACTGTCATGGATGGATGATTGAATGTGTAGATGGGTGGATTGATGAATTTGTGGATGGATGGAAGAATAAACAAATGAATGATGGATGGTGTAACATTGAGGATGGCCAGACTTTACCTCCACTGGCCTGAAGAGGGAGCTGTTACTCAGATCATACATCTGACACTGTGTTTGTGATTATCCATGTGCATTAGGGACGTGTAACTTTATAAACACACACACACACACACACACACACACACACACACACACACACACACACACACACACACACACACACACACACACACACACACACACACACACACACACACACACACTCTCTCTCTCTCTCTCTCTCTCTCTCTCTCACACACACACACACACACACACACACACACACATTCTTGTACATCTATCTTTATGAGGACATTCATTAACACAATGCAATCTCTAGCCGCTACCCTAACCTTACCCATCACAACTAAGTGCCTAACCCGACCCCTGACCCTAAACCGACCCTTAACCTCATTATAACCTTATCCCTAAAACCAAGTCTTGACCCTCAAACAGGCCTTTAAAGGCTCTCAGAGAGTGAGGACCGGCCAACATGTCCTTACTTTACTCTCTGTGTCCTCACTCCACTGGTCTAACACTCAAACTGGTCCTCACAAAGATAGTTGTACAAGTACACACTCTGTCTCTCACACACACACACACACACACACACACACACACACACACACACACACACACTCACACTCACACACACACACACACACACACACACACACACACACACACACACACACACACACACACACACACATGTGGTTTGCTTTTCTCAGTCAACTCATCGTGGGTTTGCATCTACAGAGTGTTACTCCAGGTCATGGTGATGGTGGCTTTGATGTGTGTTGGCGCTCTGCTTTTCGTGTTCCTCAAGTCCTCAAGCACAGCAGTGGCAGTAACTCAGGTGAGATACAGCGCTAACAGAACATGTCTTTCTTCAAAACATCTTCTGTTGAAGTTCTGCAAGAGTTCAATAAATCGATAATTAAATCGCTATGTTCTTATCAGGTTCTGCTCCTCACCGAAGGACAATATCAAACCCAGTGCAGCGACGACAGCAAATCTCATTCATAATTAATAACGTTTTAACATCAGTGTTATTTTAGAATCATTGAGATACTATTTTTATACACATCAGGGCCATATTCCAGGATGACAATATCAAGATTCATCTCTTAATGGGAATAAATGTTGTGATGTTTTTGGTCAGGATCTTGTATTGACAAGAGTCCAGCACTCTATAAAGTCTCCTCCAGCACAACCTAAAGACTTTTAAACTCTGGACTCAGAGGAGCCGATCCATGTGTGGAAATGATTCTTCATGCTCCTCCAAACCATTCTTTCACAATCTGAGCCTGATGAATCTTGACATTGTAATCCTGGAATATGGCCATGATGTGTCTTCCTACATGTTTAAAAAAAGGAAAAGCTACACACTCCATCAATTAGGGTTAGAAAAACTGTTGCCAAACATATAACATCCTAGAAACATAATAATCACTGCGATAATGATCCAAGCATATTAAGAGTCTATGATTGGATCATTTTTGCAGATTTAAATCCAAATAGTGATTTTTTTATTTTTATTTTTTGGGCCAGTCAGTGTTTATTATATATTAGCCGTTATCTGCTTATAATTTATAAATTATATTTATTTATTTTAGGATGACTACCAGAGAACAAAGGCTTCCAGACTCATCCAAAGCTCGACACAGACCCCTACTACATAGATGTTGTTTCAGCACAAACACAAGATCAGATCTACACAGAACTGAACACCAGTAGACGGAGTCACGTGTATCAGAGTTTTACAGCGGATTCTGTTCAAGAAGAGGCGATCTATCACACTATTGATCACTGAATCCTCATCAACACCCAAGATTCCTCTGACAGATACGATCATCCAACGTCTGTCAGCATCACAAGTTTTTGTGTTGTTTTCACAAAATAAAATAAAAAATATTAAGTTTACAGAATTAATTGATACAGCCTTTTGTTAAAGGTACAATATTTTTCGCCGCTAGGAATGGCTAACCTCTTCAAAACAATAACAAAAGCGTAGATTGATGACGCAGTGAATGAGCGTGGAATCTAGGGCTGTCAACTTTGGACTTTGGTCAACCAAGTCTGGACTTCTATTTTACCGAACTATGTTACCCGTAAGTGCTGAATAATACTCACACAGGTCAGTTTATTAGACGAATGAAACTTGTGAGGTAACTGTTTCACTTGGTCTACACTATCACACTAAACTGCATTTGAGTGTGTTGAACGTTATAGGGCCCAATCTTACACCCGGTGCAATGCAGCGCCAAGTTGTTTAAATAGCAATTGCATTTGTGCGCCCATGAGCTGCTGGTCTGAAAACGAGGTGTGTTCTGGCTCATCGTTGCTATTTTGAGGCTATTTAAAGAGCGCGTTAGTAAAGTGCGCCTATAAACGGGTCCACAACGCACGTACACTCTGCTTATTAAACACACAGGGATGCACAGTAGCACACAAACATGCCAAAAATGTTCAAATAAAAGGATTACAATGTAATAGATTATTATTGTGTACATAAAGATATGGTGGAATCCGGCTTATCCCGTAGATGGTCTGCTTGCGCACTTTTACCTGCGCACGAGCAGATCCGGTTGCGCTCTGGATACGCGTTCGGTCTTTCCACTATCAAATTCCGTCATGTAAATGGCGAATCCGCCATGACTCGAGCACAACTGGCATTTAAAGGGAATGGGAGATGAGACTCTGATTGGTTTAACGCACATAAATCCCAAAACACACCCATTACTCATTATGAGAATAGGGACAACCCTTTTAGACCATGCGCCGGGAGCGCCGACCATTTTTCCCATCATTAAACTAGCAAAAGTGGATAGTTAAAATAGGGCCCATAATGTTATGTATTAGTTTGTTGTCTGTATGAGACTAGCAGTAAGCTAGATCAACATTAAAATAACAGTGATCATATTCTAACATTTCATCATGCTAAGCTATATAACATTGATTAGTTTTATGTACATTTGCTCACCTGTCAAATAAAGCACATGCAGGAGCAGCATCTCTATCCAGTCGAAGCTAGTCACGAAGCTCTCGCCATCTCGAAAACGCCATACTGATATTGATCCTCATTTTATTTCTCCTTTTGTCCCAAAGTCTGCTTGCCATGGTACAACAACAGTGTGAGCATGCCGCTAGACGTAATGCAGTTGTCCACGTCTGTCGCCATGGTTACTATGGCAGTATGAGTGGAAACCAGGGATAACGCGGATATTACATCATTAACAGGCCACAAGTTACAAGGGACGGGCACTATTTAAAATTGTGAATTTTTCTGAATTTACAAATTCTTGGAAAAATGTAGAATATTTTAAGTACACAACTGAACTAATATATATAACACTGCGCAAGTGGTTTTTGCATATTTAAATACAAAAATCTTACATATTGTTCCTTTAATATAAAACAGAAAAAAAGAAACTTATCTTGAGATGGTATTTAAATGATTGAATTTAATACAGAAATCAATCACATTTGTCTCAGGTATAGTTTTGAGAAGCAGTAACAGCCTAATAGCTTGTTTATGATATCCAAACAAGAAGTTGGTGAAGCTGGGGATGTTCCCTGCAGTATTAGTTTTATCTGTATACTTAAGTTCTCTTTTTGGTTTAAATCTTATTTGTATGTTATACATGCCAACATCTTACACATTACTGACAAAACCCACAGCATTTTCAGTCAGGATAGGGGATGAGGAGGGGTAACAGCCATGGTAACAGCGTTCGTGTGTTGGTGGTTGGCCCTCTGCCTCTTCTTAACCTCTTCTTATGTCTAAAATATTAGAAAAAGTGGTGTCCGCTCAACTGGGCTCTTTCTTGCAACAAAATGATATCTATGAAAAGTTTCAGTCTGGATTTAGACCGCATCATAGCACTGAAACTGCGCTCGTTAAAATCACAAATGATTTACTTTTAGCTTCTGACCAAGGCTGTATCTCAATACTAGTTTTACTTGATCTTAGTGCTGCGTTCGATACTATAGATCATACATTACTCTTAGATCGACTACAAAATTATACTGGTGTTCAAGGACAAGCATTAAGCTGGTTCAAATCATACCTATCTGACCGCTACCATTTTGTCTATTTAAATGGAGAAAAATCGATCATAACTCCAGTAAACTATGGAGTGCCGCAGGGATCTGTATTAGGCCCTCTGTTATTTTCCATATATATGATGTCACTTGGAAATATTATAAGGAAACATGGAATTAGTTTCCATTGTTATGCTGATGACACTCAAATATATATTTCATCACGGCCGGATGAAAACGCTAAATTTTCCAAATTGACAGAGTGTGTTAAAGATATAAAAGATTGGATGACGCGTAATTTTCTTTTATTAAATCCAGACAAGACAGAGGTAATACTTATCGGTTCAAAAAAACGCCCACAAAACCTCGCACAATTCAACTTTAACATCATAGGATGTCCTGTTACTTTATCCTCTACAGTAAAAGACCTGGGTGTTATACTCGATTGCAACCTGTCTTTTGAAAATCATATTTCATATGTTACAAAAACAGCCTTTTTCCACCTTAGAAACATTGCTAAGCTACGTAATATGCTATCAGTTTCTGATGCAGAAAAGTTAGTTCATGCATTCATGACCTCGAGACTGGATTACTGTAATGCTTTATTAGCTGGTTGTCCTGCATCCTCAATAAACAAGCTACAGTTAGTCCAAAATGCCGCCGCTAGAGTTCTTACAAGATCAAGAAAATATGATCATATAACACCGATTTTATCATCACTACATTGGTTACCTATAAAGCTCCGTATTAATTATAAGATATTGCTACTGACTTATAAAGCCCTAAACGGCTTAGCTCCAGTCTATTTAACGGATCTTCTATCACCCTATAATCCATCGCGCTCTTTAAGATCACTAAATTCAAGGCTTTTGGTCATACCTAGGATATCCAGAACCACCAAAGGAGGGAGAGCATTTTCACATTTGGCTCCAAAACTCTGGAATAGTCTTCCTGATACTGTTCGTTGCTCAGACTCGCTCTCCCAGTTTAAAACTAGATTAAAGTCGCATCTCTTCAGCCAGGCATTCATATAATCCTACAGTTCAAACTACAATCCGGCCTCTAGCTCATAAATGCCAAAGGAGAACTGGCCCCCGACTGAGCCTGGGTTCTCCCAAGGTTTTTTTTCTCCATTAGGTCACCTGATGGAGTTTTAGGACACCATTAGGTCACTTGATGGAGTTTTTCGGTTCCTTGCCACTGTTGCCTTTGGCTTGCTCAGTTGGGGATATTTTGGGGATATTTAATTTAATTTTATCAATCAATATATTCCTCTTGAAACAAACTTTGTTGTATTATTTTAATTTAATACTGTGAAGCTGCTTTGATACAATCTGTATTGTGAAAAGCGCTATACAAATAAACTTGACTTGACTTGACTTGACTTAAGCGTTAAAAGTCATCACAAACAAACTGCAATTGTGAACTTGCTGCCCCCCTTCAACAGCAACACTAACACGTGTCTAAATCATTCTTGTCGGTTATTGGCTGGAACACTGTTTGTTATGTTTCGTGGTCCAGGTTGGGCCAGTTTGTTTTCTTGCCGTTTGTGGAGCCTGGGCTGTCTACATTGTGTAGACTACCCCCCCCCCGTTTTGAGACTCGTTTTCTGAAATCACGTGACTTGGCCAGTTTAATATACACTTTAAAGCACAGATTTAAAACAGAATGTTGAATCTTCATACCTTTTTATCATTTAATGTTTTATTTGAAAAGGAATAAAGAGAAAAATCTGTCACGTGGACCTTTTAATACAAAGATAAAATGTATAAATGATTACAGAAACAACTCTAAACTCATTTATTAATTAAACATTGACTATTTATTCATGTCACATGAATATAATCCATTATTTCTGCAAAATGGAAACTCTTAAAATGCGTTTAATTTTTCATTGGTAGTTGTGAGGTGGATGTGTCCAGCGATGGGACAAAAGTTAAAGTTTAGCTTGTGCTTCATCTTACTGTGGCGTCTTGCTGTGGCTACAACAGAAATAAGACATTTACATAAATCAACACTACAAATGGTACATATAATCTCAGAAAAAAATATATATATTTCTGTCAGTGAAACGACTCATATAATCCATCTTGCAACAGAAAGAAAAGACTGTTTAGTATCTATTGACTAGTTGATTGACTACTGAGGACATTTTTTTATTTTCTGATGAAACTGAGAAGACTTGAGAAACTTACTGACAGATTCTCATATTCAGAAGAGCCCGACTGGGGAATAGCAGGTCTGGGATGGACAGTCTATGGCAAAAACGTACTCGGTTACCTAACGTAACCTCAGTTCTCTCTAGAAGAGGGAACGAGTATTGCGTAAGTTGCTTACGTTACGGGTAAAGTCATCTTTTCTCGAGATCTGAAGCCAAAAATTATCCTTAATTTTGTATTTATTGTCAACGCAGTGCGGCAGCCAGCAGACCATAGCAGGCTGTATAAGCGTGCTCATTGGCTGACCTGCGGCAACTGCAGCAGCCCGCCAGAATGGGTGTGGCTAGCGTGCATAAAGGAAGGGCTCACAGGCTGGAAATCTGGTTTTCATAGACTGAAGCGAATAAGCTCGTGGCGCGACACGGCAGGTTACGCAATACGTTACGTTAGGTAATCGAGTACGTTCTCTTATGAGAGGTTCTCTCGTATTGCGTAAGTTGCTTACGCTACGGGAACCCCTTGTCAATGCCGTGCGCACCGAGCATCCATTGCATGAATCCCAGGGGAGCCCGGGGAACACAATATGCGGGAACAGACGGCCAGCAACGCGGGCCAGCACATGTAATAAGCACTTCATAGGAATACAGAGCGGCTCTGCCGGTCTATGTATAACGTGTGGGGAAAGGCGGCCAGCAGCGCGGGCCAGCACAGTACATAGAATAAAGAGCGGCTCCGCCGGTCTATGTATAGAGAGTATCAACCCTTAGCGCAGCTGTGTGGAGAATAGGTGGCCAGCAACGCGGGCCAGCACAAGTGCATAGGCGCATCACCAGAAGAGCTAGCAGTACATGAGAGTAGTCTGCACATGAACACATGGGCAGAACGTACGTATCACTCATACTGATAACAGTTTAGCCTGCAAGGCGGGAACTTCCAGGTTATAAAATCTCACGAATGTAGAGGGGGAGGCCCAGCCTGCCGCCATACAAATGTCGTGAATAGAAACCCGCTGGACCAAGCCCACGATGAGGCCATGCCTCTAGTGGAGTGGGCTCTAATGCCCATAGGGCACTGCAGGTGTTTGGACGCATAAGCTGCTGCAATAGCGTCCACTATCCATCTGGACAGGCTATGTTTCGAGGCAGTGAGACCTTTAGTGCGCCCACCAAACGAAACAAAGAGCTGCTCAGAACGCCTGAAGGCGGCGGAGCGTGTGATGTAAGCTCTCAGCGCCCTGAAGGGGCATAGGAGGTTATCACTGTCCTCGCTATCGGATGCTGGCAGAGCCGATAGGGAGATGACCTGAGCCCTAAAGGGAGTGCCAATCGCCTTGGGGACGTAACCGTGTCTCGGTTTGGGGATGACTTTAGAGTCATTTGGTCCAAACTCGAGACATGTGGAGCTAACAGACAGCGTGTGTAGATCCCCCACACGTTTTACTGATGACAGAGCTCAGAGGTATTGAGCGAGAGGTATTTCAGATCCACGGATTCTAACGGCTCAAAAGGGAAAAGCTTTCAGGGCCTAAGAAAGAAAACCAATGAAAGATCCCACATAGGAACCGAAGGTGGCCGCGGGGGGTTCACCCTCCTGGCTCCTCTAAGGAAGCGGATGAGGAGCTCGTTCCTTCCTATCGCACGGCTGCGCGTCGTCTCCGCGAACGCTGCAATAGCCGCGACATACACTTTGAGCGTGGAAGGGGACCTGCCCTCGTCCAACAGCTCTTGCAGGAAGGAGAGCACCCACGAAACCCCACACGTGCGTGGATCCAGGCTCTTAGTAGCGCACCATTTGGAGAACACTGACCATTTAGACGCGTAGAGTCTTCTCGTAGAAGGAGCTCTAGACTGCGTGATCGTGTTCACGACCCCTTCTGTCAGATCAGCGGGTATCCGTTGATTATCCATGCATGCAGAGACCAGTGCTCATGTGGCGACCGACATTCATGTGGCCCGGTACGTGCGCGGCTCTCAGCGAGCACAACGAGTGGTGAGCCCACACGAGAAGGCGTTCTGTCAGTTGCAGAGATTCCTGGATCTGACACCGCCCTGGTGGTTCACGTAGGACACCACGGACATGTTGTCCGAACGGACTAGAACATGGTGGCCCCGTATGTGTGGGAGGAAACATTTGAGCGCGTTCTCGACCGCTATCATCTCCAAACCGTTTATATGGAGGCATTTCTCCTGGTCTGACCACAGGCCAAAGACCGGTCTGCCCTCGAAAAGAGCGCCCCAACCTAAGTTGGAGGTGTCCGTCGAGATGACTTTTCGGTGCGAGATGGCTCCCATTGTCACTCCCCGCTGGTACCAGTCGGCCGCTAACCAGGGTCTCAGTGCTGAAACGCAGCTCTGAGTCACTCTGATTCGTATGCCGCCGGACGCCCGGGCTCGGTGAGGCACTCGAGCGTTCAACCAGCGTTGCAGCGGGCGCATACGCAATAGACCCAGCTGAAGTACTGCTGCAGCTGATGCCATACAGCCCAGCAAACCCAAAAAAGAGGCTGACTGACTGGGCAGTAATGAGCTCTTGGTCCAGTAGACCGTGAGACCCAGGCTTTCCAGATGGCTGAGAAGCACTGTCCTGTGAGATATAAGTTCCATCTCTGACTGTGCTAAAATCAGCCAGTCGTCCAAATAGTTAAATACGCATACCCTGACTTCTCAGGGGAGCGAGAGCCGCGTCCATGCACTTCGTGAATGTACGGGGTGCTAAAGACAGGCCGAACGGGAGGACGGTGTACTGATATACCTGACCGTCGAAGGCGAATCTCAAGAATGGCCTGTGACAGGGTATAATCTGGATCTCAAAGTATGTGTCTTTCAGATCGAGAGAAATAAACCAGTCCCTCGGGCGAATTTGCGCGAGGATTGTCTAGTCGTGAGCATTTTGAACGGTCGCCTCATGAGAGCTTTGTTCAAATATCTCAGATCTAAGATCTTGGGCACGAGGAAGTAACGGCTGTACAAGCCTGACTCGCTCAGAGAAGGATGTACCGGTTCTAATGCCCCCTTGCACAGCAGCTTTGCTATTTCTGCATGAAGTAGGTGTGCTACTTCCAAATTCACTCTCGTCCTGGTCCGTGCTCGAAAGCACGGGGGACGGCGGGCGAACTGTAGTAATAGCCCTGCTTACAGTATTAAGCACCCATTCTGACACTCCCGGAATCGCTTCCCATGCTTTTGCATGTATAGCTAGGGGTAGAATGGCCTCTGGGTTCCGATCACTGCACTGCGTGGGGTCGAGAACCTGTATCAGAGGTATCGGTGCGGCGCGCGCGCTCTCGATGCCTGAATACGGCGGCTCGCTGACAGCGATAGCTGGCCGGTTTACACTCAATGACTAGATCACTTTGGACGGAGAACATTCTGTGGCGAGAAAAGCGGGACGCGTGAGCGGCGTCGGGGATACAGTGTTTAACAGTAAGTGTGAGCGCTTGTGTGCGGGCACAGGGCTTACGTTCACAACACGGCTGGTATGTGGCATTAGGGTTCCGTCCCCTGAGATAAAAGTGTAGCAGAGCGGGCAGTGAGTAGGTGTGGGCACTGTTCTGTGGGCACATTTCCTACATTTAACACTCGAGCGGCATATGCCAGCTCTAGAGTGGGCTCTGCATGAGTAAATTACATAGGGGGAACCGTGCTTGTGTGTAGGGGTGAACGCTGGGAAGCGGGCACATTTTCTACACTCAAGACACCATCGGCGCGAGCCGGATAACCAGAATTGTACTCTTATGAGATTTCTCTGGGGTACCGTAAAGACGGTGTTTGGGTGCAGGCGAGCGGGTTGTACAACGCGCTCATTGGCTGCAAAATACACATCTGCAGTCGCCTTTTTAAGGGGACTGATAGAGCGAAATGCTTTGATGGCTCATATATTTAGACGCTCATAAATACTCAAGCGCCATCCTGAGCGGGAGGGTGCGAGAGGCGGGTTCGCTTTCTGTATGTAAGAAAGCTGGCCGCGAGCTCGGAGAAGCGAACAGCATAATTTTTATCTGCCGCCAGAGCCGGATTCGAACACTGGTCTCTAGCGCGAAAGCCCGAAGTTCCACCACTGAGCCACAGGGGGAGAACACATAAGCTTTTGGTTAGCGCGAGCATATAAGAGAGCGTCATGTTTTGTGTCGGCGTTCGTTTGCAGGCGTGCGTGTATTATAACAGGCTCGTTTACTGCAATATTAGTATTTCCAGCCACCTGAACTTAGAGGGGACTGAGAAATGTGTGAGAATTTGAGGATGGTCCGGCCTCGGCGGCACTAAAACACTCTTGCTTCCTCCTTTCACCGGTGAGTGAGGCACGCGGGGTGCTGAACATTGCTCATGACCGTCCGCTCTGATATCCCTTGAGAACGGCGCAGTTTGCGCGGCTCGGACAAAGGGAGAGAGAGCGGGAAGATGGGTTGTAATAGGCGAATAGCCAGAGAGCGTCATCATGTCTTGTGACGGCGTTTGTTTGCAGACGTGCATGTATTATAACAGGCTCGTCTACTGCAATATTGATGTTTCCAGTCGCCTGAACTTAGGAGGGGACTGAGAAATGTGTGAGAAATGGGGGTTGGACCTGCCTCGGCGGGACTAAACAATCTTTTCTCCTTTCGCCGGTGAGTGACGCGCGCGAGGGGCGGGGTAGCTTTCTTGTAACGTAAAGGAAGCTAGCCCGTGACCGTCCACTTCTGGCATCCCTCGTGAGCGGCGCCGTTTGCGCGGCTCGAACAGAGGGGGAGAGCGCGGGAAGAGGGGCGAGCGTCATCATGTTTTGCGTCAGAGTTAGTTTGCAGGCGTGCATGTATTATAAAAGGCTCGTTTACTGCAATATTGGTATTTACAGTCGCCTGAGCTTAAGAGGGGACTGAGAAATATGTGAGAACTGGAGGTTGGTCCGGCTGGACTAAAAACCTCATTTCTCCTTTCGCCAGTGAGTGAAGCACGCGAACGGGACCGAGGGCGGGGTAGCTTTCTTGTAAAGTAAAGGAAGCCAGCCCGTGACCGTCCGCTTTCTGACATCCCTTGTGAGCGGCACCGTTTGCGCGGCTCGAACAGAGGGGGAGCGCGAGGAAGCTAGCTCAGACCGTCCGCTTCTGTCATCCCTTGTGAACGGCGCAGTTTGCGCGGCTCGAACAGAGGGAGAGAACGCGAGGAAGCTAGCCCCGTGACCGTCCGCTTCTAACATCCCTTGTGAGCGGCGCAGTTTGCGCGGCTCGAACAGAGGGAGAGAGTGAGCGGGGAGAGAGGTGCGAGGCATTTGAAACAACGCCTCGTAGGAAATTTCTCTTTTAGACAGAATGTGTGTCGCAGCGGAACACACACAGCATAAAAAGGATAAGATGCTGGATAGTGTAGTAGGCACGGCAGGCTAAAGGGCGGGGAAGACAACCGTCTTCTCCAGGCGCTGTCCTAAGCTTGCTGGTCGCTGAATTCAACGGTGGCGGCTTCTCTCAGAGTCCAGCGATGCGTAGAGCTTCGCTGAAGTGATGAAAATCTGATTTCCAGCCTGTGAGCCCTTCCTCTATACACGCTAGCCACACCCATTCTGGCGGGCTGTGACGCGTGAAGGCTCATTGGCGGGTGGATGCCTCATCCTCCAAGTGGATGCTGCACACTGGTGGTGGTTGAGGAGAGATCCCCTGATTTGATTGTAAAAGCGCTTTGGGTGTACAGTAGTACATATGAAAGCGCTATATAAATGCCTCATTCTATTCTATTCTATTCATTCTATTCTATTCTATTGGGCGTGACGTCACGCAGGGCTCACCGATAGGCTGCTGCAGTTGCCGTAGGTCAGCCAATGAGCACGCTTATACAGCCTGCTATGGTCTGCTGGCTGCCGCACTGCGTTGACAATAAATACAAAATTAAGGATAATTTTTGGCTTCAGATCTCGAGAAAAGATGACTTTACCCGTAGCGTAAGCAACATACGCAATACGAGAGAACCTCTCGTAAGAGAACACATTGATTATTTATTATCTGACTTTTGAATGCACAAACTCTTTTGCACATGTAGTTCCCTTTCGAGGGAACTCGGACTGCGTCGAATGACACTTTTGGGGAACGCCCCTCAGGGTAGCGCCTCTGAAGTATGAATGAAAGTAAGCCAATCTTAATTGGTGTTGTGTCATGACGTAACGTGTGACGGCATAAGCTACAAAAGGACGCCGACACAACAGAGTTTGCTTTCTGTTCTTCAGCAAGTGCTCTCTGTTTTGTATTTCTTATTTGGTGTTGTCTGTCAGTTACACAACCACAATAAGTAAGAATGGTGAGTGCAAGTTACAGGCGGTGTGTGCATCCCTGCCCTCGTTATATCACGGGTGGGGACACACACCAAATGTGCGTGCATTGTTTGTGAGTGCAGCACGCGCGGGCAGCTCTCGAGGATTGTCAGTCTCTATCGATCTGTGTGCTGCGTTCCCGCCTGGCCATTTTCAATGAGGATGTGGCGCGGGACCCCGTGGTTCGGGTCCCGCGTTCGCCGAGGCGGTGTGGAAACACTCTTCATGGGGCTCGCAGATGGATCTGACAGAGGATCTCGAGACTGCTGAGGCACATTCTTGGGATTCCTCTGCCAGTTCTGATGTTCTCGCGGCTTCTTACGCACGACTGGAGGACCCAATGCTCGAGCTGTCTGCTTCTGAGGAAGTAGACGTGCTCAGTATCGAAGGCGGAGATTTTGGGGATGACTCGCCTCCCCATGTCCCCACATATGGGGAGCTGGTAGAGGTTGTCTCTCATGCAGTGGCCCGTCTTAATATCATGATGTAACGCCACGCCAGCAGAGGGAGCCTTCTCCTGAGTATTGACTGTGTACCGCTCCCTCTGCTTCTACTTTCATTTCCTGTTTGAACAGTATTTAAGAAGTGTTTGTGTGTTTGCTCTTTGCGAAGTATTGCCAGTTCATCTGCCTTACCGAGCGTTTCCATTGTTTTCTGCCTGCTTATCTCGTGTATGATTCTGCCTGATTTTCTGATTTACGCCTGTTGGATTACCCCTCTGTTCTGGTAGCCTGTTTTTGGACTGATGACTGTGTTTGGACCTTTTGCCTGTTTACTCATCTCTGCCTTTTGGATTACCCTTGTGTATGTCGCTAGATTGGACTGCTATTGTGATTTTGACCTATTGCCTGGCTTAACGTTTCTGTCCCTAAAACCTGCTGCTAATAAACACCCGCAAATGGATTCTAATGCTGCCTCAGCCTCGTCGTTACACATGAGAGGCAGGAAGCGCTTGTGAAAAGCAAGTTGGACGAGCGCTTCCTGCAGCACAGAGAGCTACCTCACCACCGGGGTTTGCGTTTTTTTTTCAGGAGCTCGTTGTGTAAATCATTGAATAAACCGCATTCTTCTCGCGTATCCAACCCCCCTGTCTTGAATCATAGTAACATTATGGGGGCGTGAGAAAACGGTTATAGGATGATGCGGTTATAGGACAGCCACTTGCCACTTATTTATCCCCCGAATCTGCATCATCCCTGAAAACCCCAGTGCTGCCCACTAAACCATGCAGGGATACATCATCCTTAGTGGGCAGAGCTTATATGGCTGCGGGTAGGGCCTTCTTAAAGATATGGATGAGGGCGAGGCTCCAACTCCCGAAGATATTGCGGAGTTGAGGAAGGCTGCAGACTTGTCTCTCTGAGTCACCAAGGAGACGGCCCGTGCTATCGGCCGTTCCATGGCGGTGATGGTGGTCTCGGAGAGACATCTATGGCTTAATTTATTGGGCATCAGTGAGAAAGACAGGGCTTTCCTCCTTGATGCCCCGATTTCGCCTTCTGGCCTGTTCGGCGATGCCATAAACACCGTCGTCGGCAGGTTTCAGGAGGCGAAGAAGCAGTCTGCAGCCTTCAAACAATACCTGCCTCGCCGTACCAACTCAAAGAAGCCTGCCCTCAGTAGGCAGCCACAGCCATTCACCAGCTCCCCCGCCTACAGACAGGCGCAAAAAGAGAGCGTCGCGTCTAGAGCCCCCCCTCAAGCAGCTTGGGGGCATAGAAGGCGCTCTCAGGTGAAGCCTCAGCAGAAGAAGGGCGACTTGAGGGCCGTCCTGCAGGCTAAAAAAGGCTTCGTCAAAGAGATCCTAGCCAGCCTAGGTTCTTTGCGGGTGGCCCCACCCGTGGTGGAGCGATCAAGGTCGCCTCCTCCACAGAGCCCGCAGGAAATCGATGTCGACTTCCCGCCGACGCATCGGGTTCCAGTGAACGCACGCTGCACTGTCCGCCCCACAGGCCTGTGGCCAGGCAGCAATCGCACCCTCCCATCGAGAATCGTTTTCGGTCGAACCCTGCCGGAGATCCGCTTCAGGGGGTCGAGAACGAATCCCAATTGATACCCGAAGCCAGCCTCAAGAGCCTTGGTAAAATATTTCGATGCGTGGAAAAATCTCACGAATATTTCTCCTTGGGCCATGCGCACCATTCAAAACGGGTACAGACTGCAGTTCGGTTTCCGCCCACCGAAGTTCAACGGGGTGGTCTGGACTGTAGTCGACCCAGAGCAGGGTCGGGTATTGGAACAAGAAGTAAACTTATTTTGGGGATATTTAATTTAATTTTATCAATCAATAAATTCTACTAGAAACAAACATTGTTGTATTATTTTAATTTAATACTGTGAAGCTGCTTTGATACAATCTGTATTGTGAAAAGCGCTATACAAATATACTTGACTTGACTTGACTTAAACTCCCTGTTGGTAAAGGAGGCTATAAAACGTATTCCTCCACCAGACAGGGAGTCCGGGTTTTACAGCCGCTACTTCATAGTTCCCGAGAAGGATGGGGGGTTGCGTCCAATAATAGATCTCAGGCACTTGAACCGGTCTCTGAGGAGGTTCAGGTTCAAGATGCTCACCATTCCTGTCATCGTGAACCAAATTCAATCCGAGGATTGGTTTGTCACGATAGATCTAAAGGACGCATACTTCCACATTTCCATCCTTCCATCTCACAGGAAGTTCCTGAGGTTCGCTTTCGGGGGCGAAGCGTACCAATATCGGGCTCTTCCGTTCGGTCTAGCTCTCTCCCCTCGCACATTTACCAAATGCATGGATGCAGCTCTAGCACCGCTGAGGCTCCAGGGCATCAGGGTGCTCAACTATATCGACAACTGGCTGATTTTGGCCCAGTCACAAGAGCTGGCAGTTTGGCATCAAGATGTCGTCCTCGCCCACATCCAGAGCTTGGGGTTGAGACTCAACACGAAGAAAAGCGTGTTGGCACCAGCCTAGAGAACCACGTTCCTGGGAGTGGTGTGGGACTTGGTCACGATGCGGGCACAATTATCTCCTGCACGGATCGAATCCATCCTGGCCACGGAGTCCAGGATAAAGCTAGGCCAAGCCATCACTGTCAAACACTTCCAGAGAGTGTTAGGTCTCATGGCAGCAGCGTCCAATGTCATTCCATTCGGCCTGCTGCACATGAGGGCCCTGCAGTGGTGGTTGAAAACCAAGGGGTTCTCCTCGAAGGGAAACCCATTTCGCATGATCAGGGTTACGCACAGATGTCTTCGTTCCCTATCTATGTGGAAGAAAGCTTGGTTTCTGTCCCAAGGCCCGGTGCTGGGAGCGTCATGTCGCCAGAAAGCCGTTTCAACAGACGCCTCCCTCATGGGCTGGGGCGCGGTCATGGACGGCCGCTTTATGAGAGGCCTATGGCAGGACCATTATTCCTCCTGGCAACACCAATGGCGCTACGCTGAGGGGCGTTCCCCCAAAGTGTAATTCGACGCAATTCTCGTTCCCTTTCTCAGGGAACAAGGGTTACAGTCGTAACCCGAGACGTTTTTGATATTTCTCTTACTGTGAGTGTGTCGTAGAGGTCAGATGATCTGGACTTGAGGTCAATAGCTGCATATGTGCCTTCACTGAGATCAGGTCTGGGATCGTTCTACAGGAGAACAGAGAGAAGGACTATCACCATTTAAAATTTAGAAGAAAGAAAACATTTTTGTAAAAGATTTTAAATTGTTACCATGATAATCAAAAGTGTAATCACTCCACAGTCTCTACTCATAAAACTATGTTCAATCCTGAGTATATATATATATATATATATATATATATATATATATATATATATATATATATATATATATATATATATACACAGTATATATATGTATGTAACGATCACCAGTGAGAGTGCCTAGGATTACCATCAACCAACCCGGACAATCACCACACATCCACAGACTCCATTCGCCATAATCCTCAGTTCAGACTATCATCCATTATCACTTTCACCTTTGTCTCATTATCTTGTTTACTCACCCTATAATAGCCTGGTTTTCACATTCATTCTCTGCAAAGTCTTGTTTAGTGTTCGTACTGCAATTCTGAGCGTTTGTCTGTTATTCCTGTGTTCTTGGTTTTGATCTCTGCCTGTCCTTGGATTTTCCTTTTTGCCTGCAGTGTGCAACCTGTGACCCCTGTGACCCTGCAACCCCTGCGACTCCTATGACCCTGTGACCCCTGCGACTCCTGTGACCCTGCGACCCTGTGTCCCCTCTTACCCTGTGACCCTGTGACCCCTGAGACCCTGTTATTGTTTGGACTGATCACCCGGTCTTTTTTGACCTCTTGCCTGTTTTCTGGATTATGTCTTTGGATTACCCTCTGTTCAAACAAACTGCATTTGGATTATCAAGCTTCGTGTCTCAGAGCAGTACATGACAATATATGTGTTCTACAATGTACAAAGAAGCTGTAATTGATTTATTAGTATCATTCTGTGGTTCTTTGGCCATCTCACCTCATACTCGTGTATTGCAGATCTACAGTTTATCGTTTTTTTCTGACTGTTAAAAAGAAACGGAAACAAGTCATTTCATTGTTTTGTGCAATATTCAAATGTACTTTTGCATTAGTCTAAAAGCAAATTATATTACTCTTTGTTGATCAATTTTTATTTACATTGCATATAGTATGATGGTGATCATGATAGTGAATATTGCACATGCCACTGCGATCACTACCCAGACGAGCAAACCAGCGCCACTATGATCTGAAAGAGGGAGAAGATCATAATCAAATCTACAAACTAAGAATGACACTAAGACATTCTGTGGAGGGTCTAAAGCAGAAATCACAGTCAATGTTTAGAGGATTTAATGTCACAGTTACTGACCCATCATGAACTCACACATGACGTTTGTGACATTTAAAGTCACAGCATCAGAGTATTTCTGGACTTGCACTTGTATTCTTCACTGTCATCAGAGCTTTAGCTCATCTTGACACGCTGCGCTTTTTAAAATTTTGTTCACATTTTTAAAAGCACAAACATGTAAATGTATAGCTTTATGGTTTAATGGAAAAAACATAAAATGCAATAAATGCAGGCTGTTGAAGTTATTGATGCATTTAAAAATGTTCTTAGCACCCCCTCTGAACTGTATAATTTGATTATACACTAAATAAAATAGACACTTACACATGACATTGAGCTGAACAGCAGGAGAGATGAGAGTGTGTCCGTCTACAGCACAGCTGTATCTGCCTGAATCCTCTCTTCTCACTGGGTTGAGGAGGAGTTCATTGTTTCTGTCTCTTCTCTCAGTTAATATCATCTGTGAGTTTCTGTACCAGATGAATGTGTCTCTGTCAGTCGGAGCGCAGCTGCTTTTACATCTCAGATTGACTGGATCTCCCTCTGTCACTCTCTCAGGAGACTCCACCTGAAGATCTTAACACAACACACACACTATATTTAGTGCTAGAGGTTGACCGATTCATCGTTTTTGCCGATATATCGGTACGGATAGTTGGAACTAGGGGTGTCGCAATATACTGGTGTTGACGATAATCGTGATATTCAAAGCATGAAATATCGGCATCGTGTTAATTTAGAGTGTGACAATATACCGGTATTGGCAATAACCACAATGTTTAAAATGAATAGGACTCTTATGATAACATGACACGTAAATACTCCAGCGCCAGTACCTGGTTGACCTCTCAGGTGGCAGTATTGCACCCGCTGACACCTGTCAAATAAGAAGACGACGCAGCGCTCGTCCGCGCCCGCGCAGCTAGAGTGGAACACTCTGTCCACACCCGAAAAAAGTAAGCTCACCAGTATTAAGAACAGAGTTCTTCGGCTTCAAAGAAAACAGCACCTTAAAGGTGGTCGCACACCGGACGAGAAGCGCAGCGCCACGTCTTTAAAATTCGAACACATTCTCTATGAGTGTAGGCTACACACACCGGCGGCCGCGACGCCCAGCAACGGCTCAGGACCATGTTCAAAATCCTGCCGCGACACAGAGCGTCATTTACATCGTTTTATATTAACTTTACATTATATTTGTCTCAAATCATCGTAAATGATTTCACCCTGTGCTGCAATATACATTTAATTTTACATTAATTTACAGAAATCAGCTGCTTGAATGAAAATTGCTGATGTTATCGGATTTTCAGGTGATATTCTCAATTCATTCAGTTAACGGACGCTCTGAGGTAAAGTGTTCAGATCACAGACTCAGCAACTATTATTTAATTGTACAATGTAATCATAACATAGTACAGACATTATCTCAATTCCATAATGTCCTTAAACAATGATATTGCTGGCCATAAACTGAGATGCGCGTGCGTGTGCGATACCTTGAGTTGTCATAGACGCGACGCGGCTATTATTTTACTAGTCATGGAATGGGAAACGTGACATTAACTGTTAACAGGGGGTTTCTGTGTTCATTTATTAATAAAGGGTGATTATTAAAATTAAGAACCCCGTTTTCTTTACTCATCTTATTTTTGTATTTGTATTTGCACTTGATTTTTTTATTCAAATCTGCTATCTGCATGACTTTATTGGCGCCGGTGCAACAATAGGTTTAAGAGCTTTTCAGTTCTTCAGGAAACCTTCAGACAGTGTTTTGCTTCAGTTTGAAACCAGATAAACTTCACATGCTTGTCTTCCTTCACAAGAATTTGCCATAGATTGAGTACGCAAGAAGTAAAAAATGCATGTGCCTTGTCTATCAGTATCCTTATGTTTGTTGGGTAAAAAAGAAAAACTATATAAACAAAGTAAAAATTAATTTGACTGATAACTACCCGAAATAGATTCTATAGATATCGCGATATATCGATATCGTGAATTCTTTTGGCCACAATAACCGTGGTGTGAAAAATCTAACATCGTGACAGCCCTAGTTGGAACTATCGTTATCGGCAAAAATCCTTACCGATAGTTTTTCCAGGTTGCTGGAGCGGCTGAGAAGAGACTGCAGGCATTATACAGAGCGAGAGCGACCTCTACAGGACAAATAATAAACTATCACTGGCACGCGTGTTGTTTACTTTAACACGTGATGCTGCATGCAGCACAGAGATCACACATTATACGGAGAGCGCTGACACTTCAGATGCGTGTTTAAAACACAGACAGTGAAACGGTATGAATACAGAACACTGAAGGACATATTGCCATATCATTATAAAGTAATTAATTTGTTGACTAGATGCTGCATTAGCAGAGAAACAACAGAAGTGTGTTTGCCGAGTCTGAGACGAATACAATTAGTAGTGGCTACCTCAAGCGGTTAAAGCAATGTGACAAAAACACACGCAAACCTGACCCAAATGTTTAATGTCACAATTGTTACCATCTATTTCCTTTAGTTTATATCCAGCTGGTCACTTTTCTTCATTCATTAGCCGGCGAAGTTGTGTATTTAAAGCTAGTGACGTGATTGTTTTCTCAACATTGATATGTTCATGCAGCCAACAGAAACAAACAAATCAGAAACGCATTTGATTCTATTCTTTTTTATCACTACAATACATATTGTTATTTTGATTAGATAATCATCAAGTGTTCTCGTACCGATCATCATAATACGAGAACGGTTCTCTCGTACTGCGTTGCAAACGCTATGGGAACCCATTTTAAAACGCTGTGCTATTCGCCAGTGACTACTCTGAAGGTGTCCGGGGATACCCGAGACTAATAACAGAGTAGTCTAAATCATAATAGACCAGAATGTCGGGCCCTTAGAATGATATTCACCATATAAAAGGGTATGAAGGCCACCGTGGGAGGGGACCTGGTTCATACATAGGTCTGGGTTGAACTAGCCAGAGTCCTAAATAGATAGAACTCGTGCCTGCAAGGCCGGAACCTCTAGATTATAGAATCTTGCAAATGTGGACGGAGCGGACCAGCCGGCCGCCGCACAAATGTCTTCGATCGGGTCTCCACTGGACCAAGCACAAGAGGAAGCCATGCCTCTTGTGGAGTGAGCTCTAACACCTATGGGGCACGAAAGACCCAGAGAGGTGTAGGCCAGAGAGATGGCATCCACTATCCATCTTGACAGTGTTAGTTTCGTGACTGGTAGCCCTTTGGTGTGCCCCCCGAAACAGATAAAGAGCTGTTCAGACTGTCTGAAAGAGGCAGAACGCTCCAGATATATTCTCAGGGCTCTGACAGGGCAGAGCGTGAGAGCATCGCTATCTTCTCCCGATATGGGAATAGCTGATAGGGAAATAACCTGGGCTCTGAACGGAGTTGAGAGCACCTTTGGTACATATCCGTGTCTTGGTTTAAGGAGGCCTTGTCATTGGGCCCGAACTCAAGACAGGAAGCGCTCGTGGAGAGTGCTTGCAAGTCCCCAACTCTTTTAACTGACGCTAGTGCTAACAGCAGAGCGGTTTTAAGAGAGAGGGATCGTAGATCAGCCGACTGAAGTGGCTCGAAGGGAGGTCCCTTAAGAGCTTGTAGAACCAGGGAAAGGTCCCAGGCCGGCACCGAAGGTGGTTGAGGCGGGTTTAAGTCTCCTGGCTCCTTTAAGGAAGCAAGCCTTGCCGAAGACTTCCCATAACAAAAGATCCGTCCGGGGTGGAGAGACCATTCCTCTGGGGGAACGTTGCCCCGGCATAGCATGTCTGCCCCCACGTTCATCGTGCCCGGCAGGCACGGATTAACGCACGGGCCTACTGGGCACTTGCCCAGGGCACTGGGCCAGCAGGGGACCCTGTCAAATTTACTGTGTCTATTCTTTTCAAATAATTATTTTAATTTTAATTTAATTTTTAGTAAAATTGTGTTAAATATTGAGGAATAATGTGATTTTTTTTTGGCAGTTGCAAAGTATTAACTAGTAAATAAATCAAATAAATAATTTTAATGTATTGCTGCGCTGTTGAGAGGGACATCTAGAGGCGAGCGAAAAGCATTGCGTAATATAAAAGTCACGCGTAGAAGACGGTTACTCAAAAACCAAAACAAAAATGAGTTTAAAACCACAACCAAGTGTATCAATGAAAAGAAAGCACAAAAAGGACGAAGAACCAAGAGAAGCTCAATTACTACAAAAGCTACCAACAATCTCCAGCTTTTTTAAAAGCTAAGGTAAATTTAAACCAACTTTTTTGTTCTAAGCTAACGTTAAATGCCTGTGGTGAACGACAGTTACACATGAAATGTTTGCTAAATGTAGAAATGTAAATTATTTATGGAATTTTCTCCTGTGATATGATTTGGAGAGGTCAGAAGCTTTTTGATTGAGTATGTTGTACAGTATGTTGTATGTTGATAGATACTGGTGAGATATAAATAAACCAGAATATTGCCTGCATTCTCTCCCCGCGTATTAGTGCCGTTGTTAATCCTGTATGATGGGACATACAGGCAGAGGTGAACCAACACTGAGTAGGGCCCCAGGCAAAATTAATCAATGAGGCCCATTTTATATATATCACTGATTCTTGAGAGTCGGGACAAAACACGTTTAAAAAAACTTTTTTTTTAAATACACACTATATCAATTAGAGTTATATGTTTCTGCAGAGAAAGGTCTTAGCTATTTAACCATGTAAAGGAACAGGTTCTAAATAAAAACACATTTTTAACAAATAAACATGTTTCCCTTCAGAACTGGATTTTTGTCAACTCCGTCAGACACACTAAAAAGTATACAATTTTAATTCTTCAAATCCAACAAGAATCTAAAGTTCTGAAGTATATGGTAATAGTGTTTAGTTACTCTGATATGTAAAAAAAATTACAATATATAAACTTAAGTTGTGATGTCACACTATTCTGAAAA
Organism: Leuciscus leuciscus; assembly: GCF_965113295.1. Lineage (NCBI taxonomy): Eukaryota > Metazoa > Chordata > Actinopteri > Cypriniformes > Leuciscidae > Leuciscus > Leuciscus leuciscus. The sequence goes on along the minus strand of NC_138723.1, from coordinate 31,790,123 downwards.
CTCAGATTTCTAAATATTTGCATTTTCAAACTTTGACTTTAATTTCAATATTGTAAAAACAAATTCCTTAAATAAATAAAACATAAGAGGATGTAGATCAGATGGTCCTTTATTCCAAATGCTTAAATTCAATCCACTATGGTTTAAAAAAAAAGTATCTTAACAGAAAGATGGTATTGACATGGTGCAGCTGTGACCATAGGAATATTGACATTGTTTGTCTAAAATATCAAAAAATGTAAAATGTACCAGAGCATGTGTGGTAGTGCTGCATTCAGGCAGGGAGATGAAAAGGGGTCCTCAGGGATATAGCTGACCATGCTATTTCCTGATTTAAAGAGCTTTATGAAAAAATCTGACGGAGTTGACAGAAACTGAGGACACAACTTTAATAGGCAGATTTTTATGGAAAATATAGTTTGATGTTCACTTCATGCATTGTTTTTTATATTTATACCCCTTATTTTTTATTTGATATATGTTTTCACAATTGTAGAGCTTTTTTTAAAGTTTTTTGGGATGGTTAATATTGTGACCTCTTGCTGAGGACAAGTGCAATAACATGGACCTTCTAACCACAGACCATACATTTAAACAAATTTTCCCCAAAAAGATAAAAAGGGTTATTCTAAAAATCAGATAGGTATATAGAATTCCTTTAGATTTAACTTTGCAAGTATGTCAATCATGATGAATTTCTTAATTTTTGCTATAAATTAGACTTTTCTATGTGGGACATGTTTTGTCCTGACTCTCAAGAATCAGTGATATATATATATATATATATATAGGCTATACTGTAATATAGGCTAACAAAAATTTTGTTAATATATCTTCATTAGATGTAGGCCTATAATTATACAAAATTCAGTTGTTTATGTTTTACAATAGTAGCCTATGGGCTTATTTTTTTAACGAAATGTCAATCTTCATCTTTATAACAGAAGATAAAATACAATACAACAATCTTCAAGATACAGTAAATCTTCAAATGTTTAACGGATTGTCACCTTAAAAAGTGTCTTTTGTGGTGGAACAAGCAATGCTATATAGCATCTTAATTTAATCTTTGTTTAATTATTTTAGTTTATTAACTAATTGTTAACTCAACTAATTTAACGTAAAGACCTGGATACTAGAATTACTAATTAAATAAATGTCAACTAGCCTAAATGCATTGATTAGGATTGCCATTGACTAAAGATTTTTCTAGTCGACTAGTAGTCATTCATTTAAGCAATTAGTCGACTTATCTCACGTTAACATTAATTTCTGCTTAAATACTGAGTGCATGGAGCCATATAGCCTATTCCACGCTCAAGCGCATGCATAAATCTTGCCGCAAAGCACCGGCAAAAGCAGGCTAATGATAGGCCTAATATATCTGAAAAAAAACTAGGCATTTTTATTGTTTAATAATAAAAAATATATATTTCTAAATCAGTGTCGGCTGCAAACATATCTATATCTCCGCTGTAAAGTGGATGCGCCTTTAGAGAGAAATGCACCTTTCATATCATATCAGCCTAATCAGCCGGTATTTGCTTTTTTCGTTTAAAAGTGGACATTTCAAGCTTTATATAGAAATATTCATCATGTCTGTGAGGCTATACACTGTGTTTCAGAACGTTTTCTTGTTATTGTGAGTTTACAAAAATAAAAGTAGCTACTTGCGACTGATGCATTATTCTTTTCTGTATATGACCAGAAAAGATTGAGTATTTCAAGTTGTTTCCACTGTTTATAGGAAAATGCAAGTGTTCGCGCCGACGCCTGCCATGCAGTGCGCGCTGCACACTCCGCACAAACACTTTGGATATGCATTTATCTAGGTTAAAGTTAGAGCGAGCTGCCATGCCAGACGGAGAAGTCCTTTTCATGTTTAACAAATCAAATCATGCATTTTCTAGCTACCGCGAGTAAGCGCTGCACCAGTTTGAAAAAGGTAAAAGCATAACGAGCGTAACGAGAGAGGGGCCCCACTAAGGGGGATGCAGAGATGTTGCTGCGTCTTTATATTAACATTTCTGATTGTTTAAATGATCAGCCTTTGGGGGGCCCCTTAAAATGCCTGGCTTGCCTGCCCTATTGCGGCGCCTGTGCATACAGGTGCAACACTGTTGTCCAAAAAATTGGTGATGGGGGCCTTTGAGACATCCGTGCCCAGGGCACATCATCGCCATGATCTGTCCCTGGTGCCCGGCACGTGAGCTGCCCTGAGTGAGCGCAAGTTGGCGTGAGCCCATAACAGTAGCTGTTTGGCTATTGTGAACAGGTTGCGAGACCTGAGACCGCCCTGGCGATTTATGTAGTATACCACCGCCATGTTGTCCGTACGGACCAAGATGTGGTGTCCCGCCAGATATGGGAGGAAGGATTTCAGGGCTAGAAAAACTGCTCTCATTTCGAGGCAGTTGATGTGTAGGCGTTTCTCCGAGCTCGGCCGGAGGCAGGCCTGCCCTCGTACAGGGCTCCCCAACCGAGGTTGGAAGCGTCTGTTGAGATAACCCTCCTCTCTGAAACCAGACCCATGTTCACACCCTGCTGATACCAGCTGGTGTCCTTCCAGGGGGCCAGAGCTCTGGTACAGCGCTGGTTTACCCTGATATTTACGAGGCCCGAACGCCACGCATGGGCTGGAATTTGAGGCATTAGCCACAGCTGAAGGTAGGGTTGTGCCGATAGACGATAGTATCGTGTATCGACGATAGTCAGAGATATCGCTGCTGGCAGATGCCTTTGACGATATCAATACGATAATTGGCTCGTTTTCCCATTAATGTATTAAATCATTATTATTATTATGAAGCTAGTATTGTTATTAAATTAATTAAGAACTACAATTAATTTGCCTTGCCTAAATTCATAACGACATCACCACAATAACCACACTTGCGACATCACCGACACGCGCGTATGAGGAAATGTTTTTCAAAGAAAATGTTTTTAAAACAGACTAAAAAACTACATCCCACAACAAAATTTAATTGCAAGGTGATCCATTCACAAATTGTCAAGAGTGCTTGTTTTAACAGACGCATCATTCTTATACAGAGCCAAGATGAAGACGGCATCGTTGTTCGTCAGTATTTTGTTTCCATAGGACATTAACAAAACATTTAATGACACTAATAACACTAAAAACAATACAATTACAAAATGTTAATGATAATAATAATAATATCAATAAAATTATATAGGCCTAGGCCTAATAAAAGTCTTTAGTTCACGAACGTAGCACAACTCTGCCATCTGTGAAAATCAAAAGCAACTTCAAACACTTGTTTAACAAGAAATATTCTTCTAATTTTTTCACTGTCAATAATGTAAGTCCACAAGAGAAATATTAAGCCAGTAAATTAAGATAGTTGCTATACCGTTATATCCACCGTCGTCTCTGAGAGAACACGCCGTTAATGCAGCGAAAGCTCAGTCCGTTTCTGCTTTCATTTTCAGGGAATGAGCGCGTTTACATGCACGTTTATTAACTCGATTATGCTGAATAAACAGACAATGCATGTGGTCATGTAAACGCATTAACCCGTTTTCATTTATCAGAGTCAAGTCATAAGTTTAAGCCGCATTATTTGGGCTTATTGAAGTGCGGTGCGCATATGTGAAGTGCATCCAGACAGAGAGAGCACTGGTAGGAGGACATATATCGCAGACTCCGACTCTTTCTTGACCCAAGAAATTATTAAAACGTGTTCTCATCTCGTGCAGAAGTACAGTCAAAATGCTGCATCTGTAACGGCATGAGAGGATAATGTGTGTCCGTAAACTTCCCGCTGACATGTTGAAATACTCCGAGTCAGATACAAGAATGATTAGGATCTTTTTTTACCTCACTATACCGGGAAATAACCTGATTTAGCCTATTAATAAACACTCCACCTTTGCTAACAAATTAGAAAAAGATTCTCATATATAAAACAAAGTAATAAAACAAGCAAATTGATGAGTACATAAGCAAGTTACTAATCAAATAAGTAAGCCCCGCCCCCTCACGATAATATCGTGTATCGCTGATCTCACAGGCTGACGATAGGACGATATGAAAATGGAGCATATCGCCCAACACTAGCTGAAGGGGGCGCATATGCAGTAGGCCTAGCTGGAGTACTGACGATGCTGAAACCATAAGGCCCAAAACCCTTTGAAATGTTCTGAGGGGTACACGGGAGCCCAGTTTGAACGACGCGGCGAGCCACTGAATTGACAGAGCCCGGACCGGCGTGGGCCATGCTCTCATGTGAACGGAGTCGAGAACTGTTCCCAGGAACGTGATCCGTTGGCTGGAGGACAGCACACTCTTGGCAAAGTTTACCCTGAGCCCAAGGCTTTCGAGATGGCCAAGGAGCCAGGCTCTGTGAGTATGGGACTCCGCCTCTGCCTGAGTCAGTATGTGCCAGTCGTCGAGGTAGTTCAGAATACGCATTCCCCGCTGTCTCAGGGGGGAGAGAGCTGCATCCATGCACTTCGTGAATGTACTAGGCGCTAGAGCCAGTCCAAATGGTAGGACTGTGTATTGATATGTTTGCCCCTCGAAGGCGAATCTCAAGAATGGCCTGTGATGGGGGTTCACTTGGATGTGAAAGTAAGCATCTTTTAGATCTACTGAGAAGAACCAGTCCCCTGGGCGGATCTGCGCCAGGATGTGTCTGGTCGTAAGCATCCTGAATGGCCGTACCATGAGGGCCCTGTTCAGGTGTCTGAGATCTAGAATGGGTCTCAGGCCGCCGTCTTTCTTTGGAATGAGAAAGTAACGGCTGTAGAAGCCCGACTCGCTTTGTGATGCGGGAACTATCTCGATAGCCCCTTTTGCCAGCAGATTCAATACTTCGGAGTGGAGGACATGAGCCAAAGTGCTCCCTACCGAAGTGTAAGTTATAGCGCAAAAGCGCGGAGGTCTGTGGGCGAACTGAAGCAAGTAACCGTTCATTATGATATTCATCACCCAATCTGATACTTCGGGAATTGCCTGCCAAGCCAGAGCCCGATAAGCCAGTGGCTGGATCATATCTGAAGGCGAAGCGCCCAGACTCGGGGGCTCGACCTGACAGAGGTTTATGTGAGGAAATTTGCTCGATTTGTGCTTTGTGTGGGTCGCTGTTAAAATAGCGTTTGGGTGCAGGGATGCGCAACAAATGACGGGCCCATGTTCTGCATTTAACACTACTTCAACCACCTGAACTGAAGACGGGGCTGTGAGAGACACTTGAGCGATCTCCGGGTCCGGCCGCAGTGGGGCATGAACCCCTCTTTCCCCCGGCTAGGACGGCTTCTTAGGCTCGTGGTCCAGCGTGAGCTTTGGACGAGGACCTTGGCGCTTGGGGAGCGGGTAGCGCTTTGCTGGCTTGTAGCGTTGGCCGGTCTCAGCCACTGGGCGGGGCTGGTAAACCTGCGGCGCTGGTTTCTCTGGCTGCGGCGTACTCTTGGGGCGCCGTGAAGCCGAACTGGAGCGCTTTCGATAGGAAGTGCTTCATTGCGCTGGAAGCTTTCTGAGCCTCTGTGAAGCACTCTGCAAAGCCACTGACGGAAGGGCCAAAGAGACCTGTCGTGGAGACAGGTGAGTCGAGGAAGGCGGTCCTGTCCGCGTCCCTGATCTCAGTTAAATTCAGCCATAAGTGGTGCTCCAGAACAACAAGGCTGGCCATGTTGTGGCCGATAGCCTGGGCAGTGGTCTTTGTGGCCCGCAGTGCAAGGTCAGTAGCGCTGCGAAGGTCTTTGAAGGCTTCCGGATCTCGCTCATTAATTTCTCGCTCTGGTGTCGATTCTTTCAACCTGAGAAGGAGGGGCGGGGTCCACGGAGCCCGACCAATCCTCACACTCAGACGCCGCCACAGAAATTGCGTCATCCAGGTCCTCTGCAGATCCGCCGAAAGAGACGAGTGCAGCCGCTTCGAGAGAGGGGCGTTGGTCGCTCTTTGCGAATAACACAGGAGAAGTGTCAGAAGGTGTAGGCAAAGCACGTGGGGAGGGACCTGGTGAGCACACGCTCAGATCACCGCGCTCGTGGATCCTCTGCTCGCACCGCTTCTTCCTTCGGGGTTCGATGGGCGCCAGAGACGGAAGATGGGCGGGCCCGCTCTCTGAAGTAGCGAGAGCGAGCCTGGATCGAAGCGCTGAGATGGGCATGCTGTCGCATGAAAGGCAGCCGCCTGTAGTGAGTGCTGCCTCGGCATGCTCAGGACCGAGGCAGACAGCACACTGGGTGTGTCGGTCCGACACATGAAGGGGAATCCCGCAGGATTCGCAGACGGGAAGCGGCATTTGAAACAACGCGCTCTGCTCTTTTAGATAGAAAGCTTGTAAAGGATATCTCGTCGAATGCCACAGGGAAATGATCAGCTTGGGCGAGGAATGCCGGGCGCTGAAGCTGTTCTGCTGAAGGGCTGCTCGACGGCGAGAAGACTTCTTATCCGGAGAGGTCAGCGAAACGAGGTGAGAAACAGGGCTCGAGCAGAAGGAGATTAAATCTGTCATATGGCGAGTTTTCTCTGAATTTATACTCTTCAGCCACGCCTATTTTGGCGCGTTCGAAGCTGGCAAGGTGCCAAGCGCTCCGATTGGATCGCTCGCCTCTGCCGACTCGCCATAGGTTCATGCAGTTGCTGCAGCACAGCCAATCAGCTCGCTAGCTCTCGAGCTATGATGCTCTAGCTGTGCAGCTGCAATGCGTTTTAAAAAAAGGCTTCAATAATTCTCGAGAAAGGAGTTTCCCATAGCGTGTGCAACACAGTACGAGAGAGCCGTTCTCGTAAGGGAACCACTATCGGTCGAGCTCTATCTAGTGCTCATCCGCTGATTATTATTCAACATAATGCAGAGAAGAAGAGATGAAACTGCACCTGTGACAGTAAGAGTCACTCCAGATTTCCCAGTCCATTTTCCATCAGGTCTATCAGTGATGAATCTGAAATAGTACATGTGTGAATCCTTCAGTGTCACATGACTCAGTCTGACGGTGCAGTTCTTCTGTTCATCTCCCAGATACTGAAGCCTCTGACTGTATTCAGGGTCCTCAGACAGATCTGGAAACTCTTTATTATCTATTACCAGTGTTTTGGTCCAGAAAAGTTTCTTGATCATATATTCAGGAGGGTATTTATAAGTGCAGCTCATAATCACTGATGAGTCCTTTAGTGCACAGATGTGTGAAGGACTGTATCTCACACCCCACTCAACATCAACCCACGGGCTACAAACTCCTGAAACACACAGTAAAGGGATAGTTCACACAAAAACGATTGTTTCATAATTACTGACCCCTCATGTTCATCACATTCTTTTTTTTTTTTACACATTAAACACATTCATATAATCATTATTGATGCACATATTTATATTGTGCATTAATTCTAATCAGAAGAATTTAAACATTCATCTAAAGTTATTATTCTTTTTAATTTTAGCTCTGACTGCCTTTATTTTTTACTTTATTTGGATGATTTTTTTTTTCACAGAAATTTGTTTGTGAAAGGGGTTTTAACAGGGGGGTCCGCACTCATGATTTGAAAGAAAGACTTTGAAAAGTGACTAAAGAACAATAAAATCTTCTCCAGCATGAGCGACTCACCGTGAATCATGAGCAGAAACACCAGAGGAAGAGGAGGAGCCATCATCAGTGACATCACTACAAGAACAACAACACAGGATCACACACACAGTGAGCATTATAAAAACAATCTTTAGCTTTAAAAACATTTCCATAAACAATTTTTCATTGAGAATATTTCCTTTTGATTATGTGAGTGGTTTCTACAACAGTAAATAGACTATAGACTGACTATATTCACTCAGTAACCAGCGTAACTCTTACCGTGTTCTGGCGAGTCTCTCAGGCGTTATACTGATCAAATTCTCATGGTTAACAGTGTTTATTTCCAAATGTTTGCACAGTTTCACTTGAATTTCCACATTTTAAGATTAAAGGGATGTTCAGATATAAATGGAGTAAAAATAAATGTGGGTTTTTTTTAAACTACGTTTTTATAGCCTTTCTTCCTAGAAACATTTTCTGAAGAATTATTGAGTAAGACACTCAATATAGGCGGAACTTATATCGAGTAAAACTGGATTTAGATACTTTGACCGCAGACAGACAAGTTATATTTTGAGAGAATTTTTGCCTTCAGTTTATTGGCGAAAAGAATAGCGACAGGAAGTGGTGGGCAGTCGAGGTGTGAGGGACAGGAAATTACCTCATCCAGAATCAGTTCACCCACACATAAGCTCTAGCCTGTAATGAAGAACACATGCACAGCCCAATGTGTCTCAATGTACGTCATCGATCAAAATGAATTCTTAGCTAATATTGCTTAATACAAAACCCCTAAAAGGACATGGAGATTCAAAAGTATGAGATGGGGGGAGAAATTATATGGGTGACATCACTTCTTGTTGACGTTCAAAGTATTGTCAAACAAAACGGAGGCTAGCTCGACCTAGCTCGAAACGTGTGACATCGCTTAGAGCACCTTTAATATTAACCCAGCTACACATTTAGTAGGTTACTCTGAGTTTAGGTCTTCACTGACCCAGAAATGACCACACACAAGCTATCACATTTAGTAGGTTACTCTGAGTTTAGGTCTTCAATGACCCAGAAATGACCACACACAAGCTATCACATTTAGTAGGTTACTCTGAGTTAGGTCTTCACTGACCCAGAAATGATCACACACAAGCATGAATTTGGTAAAACTGATATGGTCTTTTTATTTGCTTACAGAAAACACATGAAGTCAAAAGTTCAAATGATTTTAAGAAACAAATTACCAAGCCAGTGACATCACAAAATGTTTTTAGTCTCACTAAACACGTGTTGTTGGTTCTTGGCTCTTTCCTTTGTATTCTGCTCTTGTAATGAGAAAAAGACACTGCATTCCTGACGTCTATTTACCTGATTTAATGAACAATAAATAACTGAGTGAATTAGCATAAATTAACATCCCTACTCTCAGAATATTGTTTCATTGTTTTGGCCTTTGTCTTCATGATGGTCTCGTTCACTCATTTGACACGGCTGTAGATCACAGACGCCTCTTCCACAGTCTGCACATTTGATCGCCTAAAGAACATCAAATAAAACAACAATCATGTTATGGATCAGATTGCATGATGATAAAAGTCATTAAACAATTCAGATGTTTCTGAAACATCAGTGGGACACAAAGTTGTTAAGAAAAACATTCCAGATTTAAAGAACTATAAATGCTCCTTTCATCAACATGAGGGTGAGTAGACGGCAAATGTTTTATTTCTGCGTGAACTGTCTCTTTAAGCTCGTTCTTCTCACCTCAGGACAGAATCAGGCTGACCAATCCTGATATTGTCGTAGTGGCTTTCGTTCTCCTCTGCTCTCTTCGTCTGTTTGTTTCTGTGATGTTGGACAGTTGCGTACTGGATCTCCTCAGTCTCTCTGCATTCAGGAGCATTTGTGTCTCTTCTGGGTTTGCTGGAAGTAACACTGGCGTACTGAGCGTCATCACAATCGGCTGATTCAGAAACATGAACGTCTCTCCCTGTTACGGTAGAGTACAGATTGTCCTGAAACAGAAGAAAATTAAAGGGGTGGTTGATTATGATTTCACTTTTCTAACTTTAGTTAGTGTGTAATGTTGCTGTTTGAGCATAAACAACATCTGCAAAGTTACGACGCTCAAAGTTCAAAGCAAAGGGAGAGATTTTCTTTAACAGAAATGGCTTTTTAAGGACTACAACAAACGGCTGGTAGAGACTACACCACATTCCTCCCGGGTTAGTGACATCACCAACCCTAAAATTTACATAAACCCCGCCCCCCAGAACACGATTTATAGATTATCATGACAGAATATGCTTATCAATGACTAGAAGATAACTACACATAAGCTACATAAACTCATCAACTAACCATTCAGAAATGTCCTGTTGCTTCTACATGTTGTCACTTCTTCTTGAGTCTCTCCATCTTTGTCTGACTCCGGTTTGAACATAAAAGGCTAAAAGTTTTAAAATGTTCAGTGTATGTGTGTGTGAGGTTAAAGGACATGAGCTGTTGAAGCTCCGCCCACTGTGCCGTGAGCAGCAGCTCATTTGCATTTAAAGGGACACACACAAAAACGGTGCGTTTTTGCTCATCCTCAAAAAGTGACAATTTTAACATGCTATATAAAAATATCTGTGGGGTATTTAGAGCTAAACATTCACACACACACTCTGGGGACATCAGAGACTTATTTTACATCTTGTGAATAGGGCGTTATACCACCCCTTTAAATATTATTTATTATTCACATTTAAGGGCTGTACACACAGAACACGTTTTTCCATTTCAGTGCTCTACTTTTCATTGTTTTTCTATGTAAACACGTGCTAGACGGACGTGTTTGACCGTTATAAACACGGCACTCAAATTAAAAGGCGATAAACTTTCTTTGGGTTTCTTTGTCTCTCGTTCCACTGACTGTCTCTCACGTTCTGTGTGAATGGCCCCGTCTAACTAGACTATTCACATGTTGTGTCCGGAAGATTTACCTGTTTTTCGGTGAGGTCTTCAGCTTTAGCAACTCTTCGTTTTCTCCTGATTTAACAGACATTAAACTTGTAAGCTGCATTTTAAAGATTAATTACTAATCACATCACATGAGGCATTTCCACCTGCACTAGTCTGAAAGAGAATTGCATTCACTCACTGTAATTGAGAATGATTTTAATCAAACTTACATTATAAACAGAATGATGATGATGATGACGATGAAGAATCCTAAACACGCCACAGTGATCCCCAACCCGACGAGCCAGCCATGACCAGGATGCACTGAAAGATGAAGAATTTGAGTTCAGATTAACTCTCAAAGCTGCATAACTGTCTTGAACTCTTTATACAATAAAACCTTCATCTGTGACAGTTACAGCGTCTGATCTCTGAGATGTTGATTGTGAGCCTGACAGTAGAAGTGTCCACTCTGTATTAGGGCTGGGAATCTCTAGGCATCTCACGACTCAATTCGATCCTGATTCTGAGGACTGCGATGATAAAACGATTATCTTTTTTTTCTATGCAGATTTTCTTTTTTCACACTGTGTGACTACTTGGTACTTTTAAAACAAAGTATTTGTAATGATCCATAATGAATTTACTTCCAATATATTTTATTAATTAAACAAATGGAAGTGATTTGGCAATAAATGTTGAGATAGAGTTTGTAATTGGCTTTGCCTTTTCCGAGTTGGGTGAAAGCTTCTAAGGTTGTCCTGGTTTTAACATCAGCGCTGTTTGATCTGACATGTGTGGGTTATAATAGAATTTGAATGCTTCCAATTAGATCTCGCTGCGATATTATTAATTCTGCTGTGAATTTGAACACTTTCTCACTGGATCTCCCAGCGCTGTGTAATAACAGTATCACGTGATTGCGATCAGCCCACGAGTAAACCTGTTCTGAGCTCGCGCTGCACTAAACGGTCCGCGCGCCACAGCTCAAACGAATAGCGCAGTTTCGTTTCACTTTCGTTTGCCGTTTGATGTTTCTCATGTGTGACAGAAGTTGCAGCTCTTATCAATTGCACAACGTGGTGGTCACACCAGTGCGACTTCTTGTCGCCATTTGGTCGCAGTCTGGATCTCTACTTGCATAAAGTGTGGCTCTTGTCCAGGTCCTTGTCCCCTTCAACTTCATAAAGCCAAAGTTACGCTATTTTAACGCAAAGATTTTTTTAATCTTATTACACATTTTTAAAATTACTAATATGGACTGAATTTATCAAAACAGAAAATTTGCATCTTATGTTTTATCATGAACTCACACATGACGTTTAAAGTCACAGCATCAGAGTATTTCTCTCCATGTTCATTGCTGGACTTGCACTTGTATTCTCCACTGTCATCAGAGCTGATCTTTGAGATGCTGTAGATTCTTCCAGATCCTACAAGCGTTCCTCCTTTAATCCAGCTGATTTCTGCAAGAGGGTTTGAGTCACTGCTGCAGTTCAGAGTCACTGAATCTCCCTCCACTATTACACCAGATGGACTGATGGAGATCTCAGCATTCACTGGAGGATCTACAGGAGAAATATATAGCATCACCCGTCACTCACCCCACCAAACACTTCTATTTTTGTTCTTACATACAGTTGATACGAGCAGAATTTAGCATAAACAACAGGAATCCATGGATCCTTGTGTCAACAGGTCATGTCACTTATTAAGAAATATCCAAAATGAAATAAACAGTACTTTTGTGTGTGTGTGGTAGTCAGTAAATCAGTGCTGGATAGATTACTTACAAACTATAGTCAGTTACTGATTCCAAATTCCCCCAAAAAAATTGTAGTTAGTCACATAATTGTTAGGTGTGGCTGTAGAAAGCGCTAGTGATGTTCGGTTCATGAACGAATCGTTCTTTTGAGCCGGTAGGAAGTAACAGGTCAAGCTGGTTCATTAATCAAACTGAATCGAACTTTAGTTCCGGGTAAATGACGCAAAACACACAAGACAATTGTTATCCAATATAGGTGACGTTGGGCGCCAAAAAACCTCAGAATCTTTCGACTGAACGAGAGCTATTGAGGCTGAAAAGCTTTTCACACGGCAGTTTACGTAATGTCTCGTTCCCTCCTCTCAGGGAACAACGGTTACGTGAGTAACCAGAGATGTTCCCTTATCGAGTCGGTCCCTCGACATTACGTATGGCGAACGTATAAAACCCCCGCCGTGTGAAAAATTGTCAGCCCAGCTCGCAGCACGAGCCCCTGTAGAGCACAAGCACTAAGCCCTCAGACTATAGTACATTAGCACTAGGTCGGGTACCGGACCTGGTTGAACACCCAGATGTACTCTGGCACAGAGCCAACTCGGCGCCCACACCATCAGTATCTCCCCGTATCCAGTTAAGCAACACTGTGTGATATGGGGGAGAATGCAACAATATATTGGTGCTTGAGAATACTGCCAGCTTATGAACGCGGGCATAATAAAAGGGAGGTACATCATATAGTTAATGTGATTATTATCAACCTCAGCCATTACTATTGTAACTCGCGCTGTCTATACGACCTGGTTGAAACCATGATTAGAACACGCGCCAGTTGGGGTGTCACCCAATGGCTGCTCAGCTCTCTCCTCCTGCACTGACAGAACGTGTAGTGTGAATGAGGGAATGTCCAAGTTATAAAATCTCGCGAACGTGTTGTGAGATGACCAGCCCACTGTGATGTCCTGAATAGACATGCCTTTCGCCCAAGCCCATGACGACGCCAAACTCCTTGTGGAGTGAGCGCGCACCCCCAGTGGGCAATCAGTTCCTCGGGAAGCATAAGCTAGTTGCACAGCTTCCATAATCCAGTGTGATAGCCTCTGTTTCGACAGTGCGCTGCCTTTCTTGGTGCCCGCGTAGCAGATGAAAAGCTGCTCTGAAGTTCGAAACTGGCTAGTCCTGTTCACATAAGCACGCAGCGCGCGCACTGGGCATAAAGCACACTTCTGTGATACTGAATTAGCGTCAACGGGGCAAAACGCTTGAATTGTAACCACCTGAGCTCTGAACGGAGTCGAGAGCACCTTCGGCGTGTAGCCGAGTCTGACCATGCAATCGTCCGGTCCGAACTGCATACTCGCACTGTTCACTGACAGGGCATGCAAGTCTCCCACTCGTTTCCCGCAGGCTAGCGCGGAGAGCACTTTAAGGTCGCTAGATTCAGCTGGTTCGAAAGGTGGATCGGACAGCGCACTGAGCACTAACGATAGGTCCCAAACTGGCATCTGACAAAGGCGGGGAGGATTAAGCCGCCTCGCCCCCCGGAGAAATTCGATATCAGGGTGTGCTTCCCCACCGAATGGCCATCTAGCATGTCACAAAAGGCGGCGATAGCGGCCACGTATACTTTCGCTGTAGACGGAGAGCTGCCAGCGTCCAGACGTTCCTGCAGGAAGGTCAGAATAGTGGAGATATCACAACCCTTTGGGTCTTCCCGTTTGTCAATACACCAGTTAGCAAACACCTTCCATTTCAGAGCATATAAGCGTCTCGTCGAAGGGGCTCTAGCCTCTGCTATTGTCTGCAGCACTCGCTGTGACAATCCGCATTGATCTGCCACACATGCAGGTCCCACAGCTCCGGGCTGGGGTGCCACATGGTGCCCCTCGCCTGGGATAAAAGGTCCCTTCTCAGCGGGACTCGCCACGGGGGGAGCTGCGACATGTTCACCAGTTCCGGGAACCACGGCTGGTTGGGCCACTGGGGCGCTACCAGAATCAACGCACATCTCTCTTCCCTGATCTTTTGCAGCACTAGCAGCATTATTTTGACCGGGGGAAATGCATACTTCCGCCCCTTGGCCCAGCGGCTCGACAGCGCGTCCCCTCCCAGAGGAGCCGTTGTCAGTGAGAAGTACAGCAGGCAGTGGGCGTTCTCCTCTGAAGCAAAGAGGTCGTTCTCCGCCTCGCGCGCAGAGATTCCAGATCATATTTATAGTTTGAGGGTGTAGTCTCCACTCTCCGTGCACAATACTGGGTAGCATGTCCGCGCCGCAATTCAAACTGCCTGGTACATGTACTGCTCGGATCGAAAGAAGTACCTGATCCGTCCACAAGAGCAGCTGCCTCGCTAAGCCCTGCAGGGATCGCAACCCTCCCTGGCGATTGATGTACGCCACCACCGCCGTGTTGTCCGTTCTGATGAGAACATGATGGTCTTTCACGAATGGAAGGAAGCTCTGCAGAGCTAGACGAACCGCTTCAATCTCCAAGCAGTTTATATGCCAGCGCTTCTGGTCCCCCGCCCACGTACCGAACTCTGGTCTGCCATCACAGAGAGCTCCCCAGCCTGATAGCGATGCATCCGTAGTGACCACTACCCTCCTGACCACTCTGCCCATAGCAGCACCCTGTTCGTACATGGTCGTGCCGGACCAAAGTGCCAGAGTCTCGAGACATGAACGTGTTATGATAAGGCGTTCTGTCCCCGCTCTCCACGCCTGCGGCTGCACTTGGTTTTGCAACCAGTGCTGCAGCGGTCTCATGTGCAGCAAGCCCAGTCTGCAAACGGAGGCTGCGGCTGCCATCAGACCCAGTAGCATCTGAAACGTTTTCAGGGGGATGGCTCTGCCTTGAATGAAGAGGGCTAGTGTATTGTGAATGGACTGGATCTGGACAAGATCATCGTGCGCGAGTCCAGAATCATACCCAGGAATGGAATCGACTGACACGGCTGAAGCGTGCTCTTCTGTATGTTCACAGACAGTCCCAGGCATGTCAAATGGGTGAGGAGCCTGCGTCTTTGTTCCTCGAGAGTGCTTCTCGTTTGAGCGATGACTAGCCAGTTGTCGAGATAGTTCAGAACGCACATTCCACTGAGCTTCAGGGGTGCGAGCACTTTGTTTAGTAATCTCAGATCCAAGATGGGACGCATACCTCCATCCTTTTTCGGGACTAGAAAATAACGTCTGTAAAACCCGCAATTTCTCTGTTCCCCGGGCACTATCTCTACTGCCTGTTTGGCCAGGAGGGAGGAGATTTCTGCTCGTAGCAGCGGAGCGCTCTGTTCTGATACCTCTGACATAATCACACCGCCGAAGCGGGGTGGTCTGCGAGCGAACTGAAGCGTATAGCTGCGTTTTACAGTGTTGATTACCCAATCTGACGCCGCTGGGAGTGTCATCCACGCGCTCAGATGACTCGACAGAGGGGGCATTAATGCATGCTGCGGAGGGGGCTGCACGCCAGCCGGCAGAGAAGCATTGACAGCTATATGAATGGCCAGTGACTCGTCAGTGGCTCTTTGCACGGGGACACACATAGTCACATCCTCCTTCCGCTCTTTGAAGCGTCTCCCAGAGGAGAGGTTTCGTTTATATCATGGGTAATAGTAAGGGGAGGAAAAGATCTCTTTTGCTGAGACATGTAATGCTTTTTGTTTATTGAAACAGAACACAGCGGTTTCATGACAACATTTACACAAATATTCTCGGCTTTCTCTGTTGGTTGCCGAAGGAGCTCTGAGCAGGAACAAGCTCTTTTCGCCGCAGGTCCGCTGTCGTGCACGGACCGAGCTCTTTTCCTCCTGGCACGAACATCAGGAACATCATTGTCTGCCGGTCGCCCTTGGCTGCTGGAAGCTGGTTTTGCGCCGAAACGGGGCTTCCTGAATTGCCTCTGACGAAGCGGCAGTTCAGGCTCGCGGTGCTCTCTCGCGCTCGGGGACGCGCGCCTAGAGTATCCAGCTGAATGCTGAGCAGAGGACGATCTGGACCTCGCTCTAGGGGGGGCTTGAGACCGTTTCGGTAGAAGACCTGTTTCAAGGTCTCGGCGTACTTCTCCGAAAAAGCCTCAACCGCGACGCCAAAAAGACCCGTTGGGCTTACCGGGGCGTCCAGGAGCTGCTTCTTCTCTGCATCGCGCATCTCTGTCAGCCACGTGCGCAGCTTCCTTCGGAGGGCGGTAACTAGCCTCAGCGTAGGTGAGAGGTTCTGACACGTGAGGGCGGCATGGGCGTTGGGCCGACGCTAACTCCTCAACAGAGTCCAATGACGGAGCTTTCTGCAGTCTCCCGGTCCGCGGCTCGACAGCGGCGGGTGGAGGAGAAGCAGGAGTCATAAGGCCACCGCTACGGGTAACAGCTAGCCTTGCGCGAAGGATCTTGATGGGAAGTTCCTCACAGGTTCGACAACCTGATCCTTCGAGCGCCGCTTCTGCGTGGGCCCGACCCAGACACAGCACACACTGCTCGTGTGCGTCCGGGAAGTCGATTGGACCACCACACATGTGGCAAAGACACATTTTCTTTTTTGGTTTCCTAGCAAAAAATCTGCCGGAATGCGAGAGGGGATAATTCCACGTTGTCCACTCTGTTTGCGTGAATTTATGGCGAAACCAGGCTCCAGGTGAAGAAGAAAGATTCTGAGTTTTTTTGGCTATTTGTAAGCAAAAGAGTTATTCAAATCAGGCTTCAGCATTGAGGAAAATGGATTTCCCCATACGTAATGTCGAGGGGCCGACTCGATAAGGGAACTAACAATTACAGGGAACTCATATAAACAGGATCAGAACCAAAAAAAAAAAAAAACTGAACATAACCCCTAACAGTAATCTATTACATTACACACATTACATTGTTTATCACATTCATTTGAATAAGATATGCTTGCTATAAATACATGTAATTAGTTAATACCCAGCAAGGCTGGATTGGTAATCTGGCATACCGGGCAAATGCCCGGTGGGCTGACGTCCTTTTTGGGCCGATACATCTCATACTTTTTTTTTAGCCCATAAAACTCGTACATCGGCGGCTCATTCATTTTGTTTTGTTTAATTGACGGCTCTGGGTTAGTGCCGGTGTAATGCATTGGTAAAAAAAAAGTAAGCGTTAGTTTTTTTTCCAATGACAGACCGGCCCATGAAACGCGTAGATTGGTTGTTTTCTTGATTGACACTGGGCTGGCCCAATCACATCTTAGTTTAAACCCCTCCCCCTTTGAGCTTTGAGTGAGCGTGCAGTGTCAAGTGTGTATCTGTCAAAATAGTCTGAGAGATGGAGAAGAAACGCAAGGAATGTGCAGAGAAATAGCGTAAAAAATAGATACAGGCCCTTCAAGCAGACGCTGTAAAATGAGTCAAAATATATATGTTTTCTGCAGCAGCAGGACCTTCATCAGCTCCAGTGGCTGATGAGGAGGATAGTGAGGAGGATCAGGAGAGAGATGAGAAAGTGTAGAGTCCGCGGTAAGCAGAAATGAAAGCTTTAGCATAAGTTCTGCCGGGAAGACTCAATTACTACGTCACCTATTGCCTTCACTTCTATCCAATCTTATTCTTATGCTCACTGTATAAAAGCTCGGTACTTACACATGTTGAGTTTGCAGATACTGAAGCGACGATTACCCCCATCCTCCCCACCACCACCAGGATGGTCCTGTCCATACCTCCCGGGGGAGTCGGCTGCGCCCCTGCCTTCGTCTTCAGGCAGGAATTGCAGATCCGATACCCTCGGATTATGCACTACGGACGGGGCCTACGCCAAATGACTTTGTATATTATCAGCTTGCTGAGCTGTCAATAAATGTACGATTTGTTGAAATAATTCTCCCGAGTCTTTCTGGTAGAACTACTTTCAAAACACTTTGGCTATGAGTGTAGGAACCCATTACCCAGTTACACATTATTTCCACACCTGCATAGTTGACGATTACTTACAGCAATTTACTAGAAGTTTAATGAGACGATTTTGTATCCATGTTTTCCGCCAAAATAAAAGCTTGATGCAGTTTCCGTCAAAATAAAAGATCATGTGCTAAGTTTAGAAATTAGTACAAAACTAATTTAGAAAGTTTTCTTTATTTTTCAGTGCATTTGTTTTACAATATATGGCTATTAGGCTACTGTCATGAGATTACCGGTAATATTATAACTATTATTATGTAGTAGTGTAATATAGACAGACACTGTTACTAAAAGAGGTTTGATTTTTTCTTTGTTTAATTTTCACTCTTAATATGGGTTGGAGCTTTTAATTTTGAACTCTCAAACTGCACCAGATTGATGAATTTAACATTAAAATGCACAAAATGTTCTTAGGGGGGGCATGCCATCAAACCCCCCTAGAGGGACAGAGGTCCACCCACCACAGTTTTACCAAAGATCCTGTGGGAAACACTGGTATTGCTATGCCAATGCAGCTTATAGCTTGTTTTTTGGATGCATCACTGTGGAATATAGTTCAATTGTATTAATAAATTAAAATTTTGTACTTATTTCATCTGTTAACTCTCACTCGTTCCTACTCACTCATTACATGGCATTAGTGGTTTTAATGAATAGAAGTTGAACAAAAACATATTCAAGGGCGTGCAAAGATGGGTGGTGTTTATGATCATATGTAGTGGGCCAGTCTGGGCCAAAATGCCAGGGCCGATTTTCTGTCCCAGTCCAGCCCTGCTACCCAGCTCTGACTGTATTATGCAACACAGTTTTTTTTCAAACATTTGTTGCATAATACTGATTACCACAACCACACACAATCAAAAGTATTGTATTTTAGTAGGGCTGTCCCCGACTATGGATTTTCATAGTCGAATCAGAATCGTCATGTCTTGCCTATAGTCGACTAATAGTCGAATCATGTGTATGGGGGTGGGGCTGGGGGCGGGGCTTTAACGTTTCAAAGCCGCGATGTACAGAAAATCACACAAAGATATAGAAGAAAATGTATAAAAACATTTTTGATCAATAAAACTAAGAAATAACATAAATAACTCCAGAAAGGCCACACTGCAGATTTGCATTTCACATGCAAATCAAATTAATTCGGCTAAATTACCTGTGCGAGCAGGCCAGCCTACAGCACAACATCGATGCACCGAAAAAATAAACAATTAATTTACTAAATTAAATTAGAACAGAATATAGGCTACCTTTCTAATAAATAAAAATACAAAACGAAATAAATCAGAATCAAGTCACAGGATGAGGAGAAAATGTGTGCAAAATGCCTAAAGTGCAGGGGAACATATATTCAAAACACAAGCCACAAATAGTTAGATTAGATAACCCTGACAGATTAATAAATAAAATAAAAATAAAGAAATTATTAAAATAACGATAGTAGCCAGAATTTTCAACTTTGTCTTTTTAACTGCAGAAACAACAATAAATGCTAAACTGGAGAGGCAGTCTTTTTAGCTAAAAATGTTCACAGCATCCAAAAATAAAATTAGAACCGGCTGAAAAGTTTTGAAATCACTTGTACCTGATCGAGAGAACAAATCCTGAACGTCTTTCACTCTGTCTGTCCGTTGGAGTCTTTTCAAATTGTGCGCGCGGATTCTAACGTGAAACCCAGTCTATGCGTGAAACATGTTAACGTTGGCCGGCAGAAGTGCGATCATGGTTTTCCTGATGCTAAATCCAGCCTTGGAGAATATCCTTTCTAATCGTGTACATCCACACTTTAGATTTTCTTATCCCAGACATTGTTAAAGATTTAAATCCTTGCCGCGAAGACGCTCCTCTGTCGGTCACGGACTGAAAGTGAAACTTAAATCTGTCACGGGGTGTTTGGATTTATTCACGCACGTTAAAAAATATTTATTAAAAGCTTCTTTCTTTGCACATTTTTATATAGGCCTACAGCATTATCATAATAGGCTGAATATTAACGTAGCCTATTGACATAAAAGCTAGTTCTATGTGAAATCAGACATTGAGCGCCCTCATATAGCCAAAGTGGCATGATCCTCGTTTCATAACACCTCTGCGAAGATTCGACCGTGAGATCGGTAGTCGAATCAGGCTCCTCCTATCGAAGCATCGAATCTTCGACTATTCGGGGTCACCCCTATATTTTAGTTTTGTTTTCTTTAAAAAAGAGGAAAAAAATGGTGAGGAACTTACAATAGAAGTGAATGGGGGCTAATTTTGGAGGATTTAAAGGCATAAATGTGAATCTTATTATTTCATAAAAGCATTTACAATCAGTATTTTGTTAAAATGTGTGAATTATTTGAGCTTTAAAGGTGTTTAAACCATTATTTGAACAGCTGTTTTAGTGTGTTGTGTTTATGGCGTGGCGTTGCCATGACAAGGGAGTTGTAAAACTGAATATAACTGAATATAACATAAAATGTTACAATCAAACATGTTCATGTTTTGTGACTGTACTATTGAAACAGTGAGCATTTAAATGTTTTAAAGATTAGCCCCAATTACTATCATTTCTAAAGAAAAGGAGGGACGAGTGAACTCTACTGGCTTTGGAAAGAAAACACACTCACACATGACATTGAGCTGAACAGCAGGAGAGATGAGAGTGTGTCCGTCTACACCACAGCTGTATCTGCCTGAATCCTCTCTTCTCACTGGGTTGAGGAGGAGTGTGTTACTGAGGTTAGTTAATATCATCTGTGAGTTTCTGTACCAGATGAATGTGTCTCTGTCAGTCGGAGCGCAGCTGCTTTTACATCTCAGATTGACTGGATCTCCCTCTGTCACTCTCTCAGGAGACTCCACCTGAAGATCTGAACACAACACACACATTATATCTAGTGCTGCTGTCATACACTGATTATTATTCAACATAATGCACAGAAGAAGAGATGAAACTCATCAGAGTCACCTGTGACAGTAAGAGTCACTCCTGGATTACCACTGTATTTTCCAACAGGTTTATCAGTGATGAATCTGAAATAGTACATGTGTGAATCCTTCAGTGTCACATGACTCAGTCTGACGGTGCAGTTCTTCTGTTTATCTCCCAGATACTGAAGCCTCTGATG
>NC_138723.1:31738868-31758868 GCF_965113295.1 Leuciscus leuciscus | reverse complement strand
AACACACTCACAAGAGAACACACTCACGAGAGAACACAATCATTTACACAATCATTGCTGTTTTTGGCAGCAATTCAGGACGTCTGCGATCATCTGTGGTCTGAGGAGATATCACACACACACACAGACACACACACACTCACACACACAGACACACAGACACACACACTCTCTCTCTCTCACACACACACACACACACTAGCAGGAAAGAGTCCAAATATTAGCCAAAATACTCTATAAACTCAATCTTTTGCAATAAGCCTTTAAAACCAGGTTAAGATGAACGGATGAAGGTGAAACGAGGTGACGGAGACTGAAGACGTTTGGAGCTTATTTATGCATGTTAATTATCATTTATCACCATCTAAAAAATAATAATAATTTAAAAATGTGTCTATTTTTTAAACTGACTATTGTTAGCAGAACACGACCATTCACAAGTTTGGAGTCAGTAACTTTTTTTTCACCCAAAAGAATGTTATGCAGCAAAAGTGACAGTAAAGACATTTATAATGTTACAAAAGATTATATTAGACGGCCGTCGCCATCTTGGCCGCGCATGACTCCCGGATAGACGAAAATGTGCAGTGAGGTGGAATTAGCTGAGGTGACGTGATGCTAACGCTAGCAGACAAACGGCTAGTAGTGACATCAGCTGCGATCCACCTGTCACTCAAGTGGTCACTCCCTTAATTATGCAGAGCTTAAAGGCCTAATATAATTTAAACGAATGAGTTATAAAAAAACATTCACCCCCCTCACAGTCGTCATGAAGAGCAAAATTTGCTTTATAGACCAAAACCACTTTTTGCACCAGGCTGTAAACGTGTTTTTCTGCTGTAAAGTTGGGCATTTTAACATGCGGGTCTATGGGATTGAGTCTGTTCTGCAGCCGGTCTCTAGTGGCCAGTGGATGAACTGCAGTTTAAGTCTCTTCAGTGCTGGATTCAAGAGAGACTGAAAGGTTTATGATTGATGAGACCCTTTAAACCTCTGATCTACAGTCTGAGCTGGTTCTATCTGAACACGGTCTGGTGTCCGGCGTCGTATCCCAGCATGCTCTCCTTGATGCAGGGCGGATGGATCTCGCTAATCAGGCTCTCCAGAGACCGAAGGCTAGTGCTGAGGAGCGAGGCCCGGCTCCGGCTCGGATCCGCGGGACACGGCTGAGGCCCGGGATCGATGAGCGACGGTCCGGTTGAGTAGCAGTCGCCGTTCCAAGCCGGAGCGAAGAACCGTCCGAACGAGAGCGACGGAGACGCTAGCTGAGATCGATAGCAGAGATCGGAAGAGTGACTCCCGTGTAGAATTCCTCGGTTCTCCCAATAATCCGATCCCAATCCGGTAACGTCTGCGCTTTGAGTTGGCAACACGGCTCCGGAATAAGCGAAGCTGGATTCGGCGAAGGACGGGCTGGGATGAACGTACGGATTCTGTCGGTGTCTGTTACGCGGAGCCACCGCCATCTTGGCTCGTTTGACATCAAACACACCTTTGGTCTTGACGATCGCTAACAAACCCTGGTAGCCGCGGGCGTACGGATGCGGGCCGGAGCCGAGCCGTGTGTCCAGGCCGTTGATGGTCCTGCTGATGTGCTTGTGTGTTGGGACCCTGATGTTGGAGGGGAAGATCTTGATTGACAGCGGGGTGTCGAGTGTCTTCTGTGCGTAGGCGTTCAGCTCGGCCACGGACGGGTGGCGAAGGGAGTGTGTGGAGTTCGGCTCACCTGCGGGGAGAGAGAGAGAGAGAGAGAGAGAGAGAGAGAGAGAGAGACAGAGAGACAGAGACAGAGAGAGAAACACAGAGACAGAGAGAGAGAGAGAGAGAGAGAGAGACACAGAGAGAGAGAGAGAGAGAGAGAGAGACACAGAGAGAGAGAGAGAGAGAGAGAGAGACAGAGAGAGAGAGAGAGAGAGAGAGAGAGAGAGAGAGAGAGAGAGAGAGATAGACGGTGAACGGCATGAATAATTCAACACCTCATTAACTCATTACAGCTGCCAAATAAAAATTCTTAAAAACACTCAAGATTAGTTCATAAAATGAACCGGTCAACTTAATTTATCAAACACAGAACTGTATTTGTACTATATATACACACCTAGATTACGAACGGAAACACACACACTCACATATACTGTACATATATGTTTGTTTTTGTAAAAAGTACTTGCAAAAAAATGCCCTTGCACTCTCAGACTACATATGTAACATGTACTTATCATAGCAATTACAGTAAATTATGCATAATTACATGCAACTAACCCTCAACCAAATCCTAATCCTACTCCTATAGTAAGTGACGTCCCCTGCAGGAGAAGCACAGGTGACGGAGAAGCACAGGTGACGGAGAGTGCAAGTCTGCAGCCAGACGCTATTGAAAATGGCGGGAAAAGCTTCTTCCTGCTGACGAAAACACTTGCCCAAACCTTCACATCAGTCAAAGTGTGTGTGTGTGTTTCATCAGCTGGAAACACTGTCAACAGAAAGCGCTCAGATACAGATGAGCGTCTGGTGTTTTTGATGAACTATATGTAGCTGTAGTGAGTAGAAGTGAGTGTTTCTGAATGTCAGTTTGCTGTTGTGTGTTCATGTAGTTAATTACGCTGAGTGTGTGTTGAAGCGTGTTTTATCAGGTTACTGATGCACTTACTCAGGGTTATGCACTATTGTAACCTAATTTTCCTTGCATGAACATTAAGGAAATTTAATTTAAGAACAATTGTTTAAAAAGTTAATGCACTTTAAAAAGTCATTTCAATTAAAGATGCGATAATTTGGTTTATATTCGCTTATTGCGCTCGCTTGCGCCCTCTTGTGGGCAGAGGAGACAATACAGAATTTTTTTTCGTCTTAACGTTAAGTATTGCCTTTAGAATTCAAATTTCGCTAATATTTGAGAAAGAAATTCGACTTAAGCTTTTCAGCCATTTTGCCAGCTCTACACGGCATTATTCCCAGCGTTTCACATAGCAAACATCCTTCCGACCGGTAACTCGCGCTTATGCAAAACTCTCAATGATGTTTCCAATTTGAGATTGCGCTGTCCAACAGAGCGCTGGAGGGGCTTCGCAATATAAATATAGAAGAGTGATGAGTGCAGGAATGATCACAAGAAAAATCGCCCAATAAAAAGGAAGATATTGTGAGGTTCTCCTTCACGCTCAGACATCTGCATCTCTCTAAAAACTCATTTTGTAGAGGGAGACACCTCGGGCAATGTTTGATCAGTGCATTATGAAATTAATTTGGTCTTTCTTCAGGACAAAATTGGATTACCCTGGGAAATCCAGAGATGAGGAGGGGGATGGGAAAGGAGCTAATTGTGTTTCAGCAGCTTGAGTGGAATTCATTTCATGGCGTTTGGCTTTGCAATCCACTCTTGGAAACGAACGGGACGCCACGTCAGTTGCAAACATTAACATTACAAAACACTAATATACAAGCGGCAAAGTGGAAGCACAGGTTTATATACAGTGAGTTGTGCATGTTTACTTAACCCTTGTGCATCAATAAAAAAAAGTTACACAGGTCCACAGTGGACAAAAATGTCATAAATGAATGTAAAGCTTAATTCTAAAAGTTTGGTCTCATTTTAAAGAAGACCCTTGGCAGATTATTGCTGAAGTAAAAAAAAAAAAAAAAGTTTAAAAAGTAAAACACAAAAAAAGTTGTTTAGGTTTAGGTTAACATTATTTTATATATAAACAAATATTTTATAAAACATGTTGAACTCTAAAACTTCTAGAAAATCAAAGCCATACATCTGAACAAGTCGTGTTCCAAATGTGAGGTTGATATCTCCAGAAATGAGCTTTCAGTGAGAGTGTGTTTGGGCGCAGTAACAGATGTTCCCCATTAGATGCAGCAAATCTCACTGGGACACAGTGCTGGATCTGTGATTTGGATCTCACTGGGACACAGTGCTGGATCTGTGGTTTGGATCTCACTGGGACACAGTGCTGGATCTGTGGTTTGGATCTCACTGGGACACAGTGCTGGATCTGTGGTTTGGATCTCACTGGGACACAGTGCTGGATCTGTGGTTTGGATCTCACTGGGACACAGTGCTGGATCTGTGGTTTGGATCTCACTGTGACACAGTGCTGGATCTGTGGTTTGGATCTCACTGGGACACAGTGCTGGATCTGTGGTTTGGATCTCACTGGGACACAGTGCTGGATCTGTGGTTTGGATCTCACTGGGACACAGTGCTGGATCTGTGGTTTGGATCTCACTGGGACACAGTGCTGGATCTGTGGTTTGGATCTCACTGGGACACAGTGCTGGATCTGTGATTTGCAGTTGAGTTTTTCTCTCTTAAATATTACAAGCACACACACACACATTTTTTATTATACACATTTAAACCACACTCTGACATCCATACCAACACACACACACACACACAATTATAGCTGCATATTTTATCCAGTTGGCTCTATAATATGTAGAAGCAGAAAACAGGAATAATTTGCTTTATAGGCCAAACCTTAGAAAATTGGACCATCTGGTAAAATTTTTGCAAATTTAAATTTTGAAGCCTTGCCAACAGAATGAAAGCCTATGAACAAAGATTGCATAATTTTATAGTTAAATGGCTCTGGGATTAAAAATAGCCGTTTTAATGGGTTTCAATGGGGACACTTTTGTCCAAAAGGTCCTGAGTTTAACTATTTTGTGTTTCTAGTGCAAAATAGATTTATTAAAGGAAATTGAGGTGAAATAGTGAAATTCCAATAAAAATACACACTTGTGCCAAAATCTATTTAAATAGCATTAACACAGGCTAAATGATTTAAAAAAGAAAACACTGAAAAAGACAAATGTCCATAAGGTCGCACAAGGGTCAAGTGCATCTGAGGATCTATAATGAGGACAACAGCGAGGTCTCTATGTTATCACCACAATAAATTCAGGCCAATATCATAATGGTGGACGATTCTGAGATGTCTACAAATGCTGTGTCTTTCAAATGAAAGCGGGACCTGTGAAGGAAAGCGCCGCCGACAAACCGAGATTGGATTTAAACGCATTATTCAAGCAATTTCACGGCTGTTTAGCTTCCCACAACACGTGGAAGGTGCTCCACTTACGAGCAGTAAATCTACTAGCAGAAAATATGTCTGGAACGACACCTTTATGGAAAGAAAAGTGCTGAAATTAAGGCAGGTCAATCAAAATCACTCAGTGGCGGACAATTGAAGGATCTCAAAACACAAACACAACCCATTCAGAGCCATTTTGAGCGTCTCCTCCGTCACGTTGTTCCCGTCTGGGATTGATTCGGGACTTCATTTCATTCCAGGCCCACAATGAGCCTCCAACTGTGAAAAGGATTCAATCTACAAGATCCATCTCATAAAGGAAATAAATTGAGTGCTTAAAAAGAAGGGAAGAGCCGAGGTGGAGAGACCCAACGCGGTCGAGCAACTCAGAGGAGCCACAAACACTGGGAGGAAAATCAATCAAAACGGAGATGGTGGAATACAATAGGTTTGAAGTTTAAGGCCAAAGTGCTTGTTCAAAGTGCTTGAGTTTGAGTGTTTGTTGCTCTCAGAGTGAACGTCCATTCATTAAAGTCCCCCTGTAGTCAATCATTTTATCCCTTAAAACTTCATCTTTGATCCCCAAAATTACAGGCATTGTTTCCTTGAACAAAATGTGTTCATGCCTTAAAATATCTTGAATGTAACTCGACACGCTTGCCTCATTTAGTATTCGCGGTTCTATGAATATGCAAATGAGCCCCGCCTCCACTCACTCACTCAGCTCAGAGATCCACTGGTTGACGATCACACGTTGATCTGATTGGTTACAAGGTAGTTTGTGACGTCAGAAACACCAGCGATTTCAAAGCGTGTTTTTGCAACATGACATCATGACTTTGCGTAAACATACACGCCACTTTCAAGTCAAGTGGCGTGTTATTTATACGCATTTTGAGCTATCCGCGTGCATGTCCACGCCGAAACGAACCGTCATCTTCCGCGTGTATGTCTACGCCGTTAAACGTCAGAGTGATTCCGCGTGTATGTGTACGCCGTTAAATGTCCGAGCGAAACTGAGCAAAATGTATATCTACATCTGGGGAGCAATATTTTTTTTCCTAGGATGGTAGGGGAACACTCATAAATGGTATTAACCCCAGTGACGGGTAGGTTTAGGGACGCGGTTGGGGTAGGTCATATATATTTATATATACAGTAATGTAACGTTAAGTCACCGGCGTTGATAAACACGCTGAAAATCGATTATGCGTGTTGATAACACGCCAAAAATGGAAATACGAATTGGCGTGTCATACATTTCATGAGATCAGTCTGGTTTTTGAGACTGTCTTTGGTTCACTGCAGTTTTAAGGAGAAAATACTCAGCAATGCTGTCGACTTATGAATTTACACATGGTTTGTCTTAAAGCATATTAAAAACACCACATAGACACATAAACAACATTAAACGCTGGATTTACACCACAGGGGGACTTTAACTCTTCAACTGAGTATAACCCTAACCATAACTAGTGACCAGTCAGTCAAACCAATCATTGATTACAGACCCATGAAATGACTTTCTCTCTAGACGTAGTGACTATAAACAGGACATCTTTACCTCATTTACCCCAGAATAGCACCTTAAAGGTACACACAACTCCTCTACGGTACTAATATGCACTGTTTACAGATGGATAAGGAACAAAGTTGTCCATTTAAAAGTATTGACCCGGTGACAAGCTATTGTACGCCTCAACGTAATACATCTGACACTATGAGGAACATGTAAACCAATGAGAGGACAGTTTAACTCACATGTGACCTGCCTTTAGCAAGTGAACCAAAGCAAGAAGAAAATGCAACATTGTAACAATTTCAGTCGCTGTTTCAGAACATAGAAAAAAAAAAGGTGCCCTAAAACTCTTGTGTCTCAGTGTTAGTTGGTTATGAAGAGGTAATTAGCATCCTGACCTTCAGTAATTATCCACCAAGCACACAATAACCCTTCAGATATAAATACACAGCAATCAAGAAGCACACATCACATTCCTCAGCTTAAGAAGCGTTCAGTGGTTCAACAAACCCTCGATCGTGAGGACAAGGGTGAAGAAATCTCAATTAACACGCAGATAATTAACTCCACACACACTCTGATACACACTGAGCTTAAACTGATACACGACTCGTTCATTACTGAGAGGAAAGACTAACAGATGGAGATCTTTCACACACACACACACACACACACACGCACACACACACACACAACGCTCGCGGCTCCGTGACATTCAACACACAAACTCAGAAAACACACTCTAGTCTCCATCCAAAACCATAGTGTGTGTGAGTGTGTGTACATATCTGTGAGAGTGAGTGTGAGTGAGTGTGTGTGTGTGTGAGTGTGTGTACCTACTTAACTATGGTTTGAGGACAAATTTGTACCCAGAAGTGACCAAAACCTGACAAAATCTCCAAAAACCTCCTTTAGGGACGTCCTTGTTTGTAAATCTGTATAAAAATAAAGTAATAAAAGTTGTTGTTTTTATGTAAAAATGCAGAAAGTTGTGTGTGATGAGTAGGGGACAGAATATACAGTTTGTATAAAAACCATTACAACTATGGAATGTCCCCATTTAGATATCTACGTAAACATGAGTATGTGTGTGTGTGTGTGTGTGTGTGTGTGTGTGTGTGTGTGTGTGTGTGTGTGTGTGTGTGTGTGTCTCAACAGTATGACTTTCAGTTTCTTGGACTATATTTCATGCATTTCAGTTAGTTTTCAAGTCCAAGTGTTCACAGCATATGGGTTTAAAGTGAGGAAATAATGACAGATATATTCATCATTAGCTCAAGTATTCCATTAAAGCTACACAACAGCAGAGACAAACCTAATTATCTTTGTCTAGACTCTTCAGACATCTCTCGCATTATTAATATTAACACACATTAATACAAAGCCACATGAATCTCAGAGGAATCAATGCATATGTGATTTCTCGTCCACTCATCGGGTCTGTCTCTTTCACTCATTCTTCCAGTCACGTGTGACTCTCAGGAACATAAATATGCATAAATAAATGCACACAAAAATGCATACAAAAATGAATAAATAAATACATGCACGCAAAAATGCATAAATACATGAACAAAAAAATGCATAAATAAATGCACACAAAAATGCATAAATAAATACATGCACGCAAAAATGCATAAATACATGAACAAAAAAATGCATAAATAAATGCACACAAAAATGCATACAAAAATTTATTAATAAATACATGCACGCAAAAATGCATAAATACATGAACAAAAAAAATGCATAAATAAATGCACACAAAAATGCATACAAAAATTAATGAATAAATACATGCAAGCAAAAATGCATAAATACATGAACAAAAAAAATGCATAAATAAATGCACACAAAAATGCATACAAAAATTAATGAATAAATACATGCACGCAAAAATGCATAAATACATGAACAAAAAAAATGCATAAATAAATGCACACAAAAATGCATACAAAAATTAATGAATAAATACATGCACGCAAAAATGCATAAATACATGAACCAAAAAAATGCATAAATAAATGCACACAAAAATGCATACAAAAATTAATGAATTTGCAAAATTCATTTTGCAAAGTTCATAAAAATTAATGAACATGCACGCAAAAATGCATAAATACATGAAAAAAATGCATAAATAAATGCACACAAAAATGCATACAAAAATTAATGAATAAATACATGCACGCAAAAATGCATAAATACATGAACAAAAAAAATGCATAAATAAATGCACACAAAAATGCATAAATACATGAACAAAAAAATGCATAAATAAATGCACACAAAAATGCATAAATACATGCACACAAAAATGCATGCAAAAATTTATAAATAAATGCACGCAAAAATGCATAAATAAATGCATAAATAAAGAGTTATTTAGCTAGTAATCTACAGCATGTAATTTAACATTAACACATTCCTTTTATCTTTCAGCCATCTGAGGCTCAGAACCAAAGTCATTTTGGATAAAAACGTCAAATAAATAAACAAATAAGCAACATTTTTAAGTTGCTTTTGATAAAAGCTTCTAATAATTAAAGCAAAAAAAATGGTGAAACTGCATAAAATTTATATTATAAGCTCAAAGCAGATTTTATTATTATGATTTTATCTTTCTTACACTCCTGTATGAAGTAACATCTAAAAATCAATCCCATTTTGAAGCAAAAGTGCTAATACAACAGTGCTCTCTGGCTGTTGATGTAAAATACGGGATAATAATATTTGCATTAATATCTACAAGCCTTTGAGTCTGGATCTGCCCTTGGACGAGGCGACATTAACCTGCGTCACAGATTCAATTAAAGAGGCGATGGGGGCGTTTGATGAGGACGATCTGATAGGAATCGTCAAGGTGAAGGTCTGAACACGCAGCCGCTGGTTAACTTCCCCCGTTAGACATAAAAATATCAGAATTTAGACTTTTTTATTGTCAATTTAAACTTTTTACTGTCATAATTTTGCCTTTTTGCTGTCATCATTTTGCCCCTTTTGCTGTCATAATTTCGAACTTCTTAATGTCGTAATTTAGACTTTTTAATGTCAAAAGCAATGTCATATTTTTTAATATGAGTCATATAATGTCATAAATTTAATGTAATAATTGCAACTTTTTATCGTTTAAAATTATTTTATCGTGATAATTTCATTATTCAACTTTTTATTGTTGCAATTTTAATGTTGTTGTCTTCATTTCTACTTTTTAATGTCATAATTTCGACTGTCATTTTGACTTTTTACTGTCGGAATTTCAACTTTTTACTGTCATAATTGTAACTTTTTATCGTCGTAATAAAAAATTATCGTTGTAATTTCGACTTGTAATTTCTACTTTTTATTGATATGATATCTATGACCTTTTACTGTCATAATTTCGACTTTTTACTATAGTAATTTAGACGTTTTAATGTCTAAATTTAGACTTTTTCATGTAATTTCGACTTTCATAATTGTAACTTTTTATCGTCGTAATTTAGACGTTTTAATTTCATAATTTAAACTTTTAATTAATGTTGTAATTTGAACGTCTAATGTTTTAAACGTTTACTGTTGCATTTTAGATGTTTTAAAGTCATAATTTAGACTTTTAATGTTGTAATTTGAACGTCTAATGTTTTAAACGTTTACTGTTGCATTTTAGATGCTTTAATGTCATAATTTAGACTTTTAATTAATGTTGTAATTTGAACATCTAATGTTTTAAACTAGGGCTGTCAAAGTTAACGCATTAATAACGCGTTAACGCAAAATCATATTTTGCGCTAATCAAGCACTAATTTTTTTAACGCGCGATTAACGCAGCGCGTATTTTCTGTTTGACCCGTGGCCCAACCCCTAGTTGGAGAAATGGAGATACACAGTGTTGCCAACTTAGCGACATTGCAGACCCCTTTAGCGATTTTTTTCCCTTCAACAAAGCGCCCAAACCTTATTTAGTTTCTGAGAATCTACCGGTACCGCCGGTACTGCTCTCTCAGCACGCGCGCGCATCTCTCTCTCGCTCGCTCGCTCGCTCTCTCTCTCTCTCTCTCTCTCTCTCTCTCTCTCTCTCTCTCTCTCTCTCTCTGCGTCTCGCGCGGAGGAGCAGCGCTTTAATTCAGTTAAGCACAGATATTATGTTGCTTCACTAATTTTACAAGTATAGCCGAAATCAGAGCACAGATATTGTCTTTATCTTATGTGAATTTGATTTCACCAGACGACGGCTCGATTATCAGAATTGTTGTGCAGATTAACTGAACATCTTGGAAGGGAGAGCTGGTTATCTTAATGGGTCGCGTTTCAGTCACCATTTCAAATTCATTCCGTTGTTTGACAACAGAAACAGTAAAATATACAAATGAAAACAGTTTTATTGAGAATTTAGCTTAATCAAAATGGGCACAGAGAGAGACAAACTACAATGTAATAATAAATAATAAATGTACATTTAGCATTTTCAGAAGGGCTGCCCTGTCATGCAAAATCTAAACATGTTTGTGTTAGTAAATTGCTCAGTGCAAAGAAAGAGAAGTAATGGTAACCTGGCATTTTTTTTTTGTTCTTTCTACATGTGTCTAATAGACATGAACAAGTTCTTTGAAAAACATCTATGACCTTTGAAACATGTCTCGTCTTCATGCTCTATATATGGTTTCAATAATAAACATATATTTGCATAAATTTTTATTGAAATTTATTGAAATATTTCTGGTACAGGATATACAATCCTCTATTCCAGACTCTAAAAACACAAACAAATATATATATACACATATAAAATTCACATTTTAACATTTATAAAAACCCATCAAATTTCATAATTGAAGTTTTTCTAACAATCATAACTAAATTACATTCATAAATTACATTAGTTAATAACAAGCTTTATAGTTATACATAACATCTTTTGACTGGCAAAATGCGTCCAGCCTATTCTTAAAGGAATTAATAGAAGTGGAACACACAACTTCTTCTGGAAGCTCATTCCATAAGTTTACCGCACGCAGTGTAAAAAAAATCTTTCTCTTTTCAGACAGACATGTTCTAGGGTAGAGTTTTAAAGAATTCCCTCGTGTCTCGTACCTATTATTCCAGAACTGAAGAATAGGTTCAACTGTTACATCGTATAATCCCTGTACAAGTTTATATACCTGAATCATATCTCCTCTGTATCTCCTAAATTTGAGTGTTGGTAAACTTAATTTCCTCAATCTATCTTCATACGACATATTTTTCATTCCTGGAATTAATTTAGTTGCTCTTCTCTGGACTCTTTCAATTTTTTCTACATATTTTAATTTATATGGACACCAGACTGAGCTTGCATATTCAAGATGTGATCTTACCAGGGATTTATACAATGGTAAAAATATATCCTTACCTAAATTTTGAAAAGTTCTTCTTATTATTGCAATCATAGATGTTGCTTTTTTAACTTTTTCAGAAATATGTGTGTGGAATTCAAGTGAACCATCCACCACAACACCTACGTCTCTTTCCTCCCGTACAGAATTCACCACTATATCCCCAACTACATAATCGGCCATAGTGTCTTTTTTTTTCCCAATATGTAAATATTTACACTTTTCGGGATTAATCTTTAATAGCCACTGGTCACACCATTTGCTCGTGTTACATAGATCTTCTTGAAGATAGGCTCGGTCTGTGTCACTTGTTATTATTCTAAAAAATTTTGTATCATCCGCAAAAAGGTAAACATCAGACTGCATCGTATCTGGCAGATCGTTTATATATATTACAAATAGAACAGGACCCAAGACTGATCCCTGTGGGACCCCAGATGTCACCGGCTTCCAATCTGAGGCAGCACCATTCACTACCACCTGTTGTTTTCTATTGTGCAAAAAATCCTGTATCCAATAAATAACTCTGTTGTCTAAACAATAAGATTTTAACTTTGATAGTAGTCTTTTATGAGGGACAGTGTCAAAAGCTTTTTGAAAGTCCAGATAAATACAGTCTACTGTTTGACCTCTATCCAAGGCTTGTGACCATTTGTCAAAAACTGTGAGTAACTGAAGAGAGGTTGACCGCCCAGATATGAAACCATATTGTTTACTACTAAATAATTTATTACTTTTCATGTGCTGGACTATATATGTCCTTATCAATTTTTCCATAGTTTTGCTAACAATTGACGTTAAACTGACTGGTCGATAGTTTCCAGCTAGAGATTTATTTCCTTTTTTAAAAATTGCACTAATTTGGGCCTCTTTCCAGTCATTTGGTAAAACTGAGTCCTCTAATGATTTGTTAAAAAGTACTGTTAGCGGTTCAGCAATCTCAGTCGCCAGTTCCTTCAAAATCCTAGGATGTATCAAATCCGGTCCAGGGGATTTATATACATTCATTTTCTGTAAAAGCCGTTTTGTATCTTCAACTGATATTTCAATATTTTCTGTTTGTTGAACTTTCAACCTTGGTACCTCGGGTATCTGCCCATCAGGCTCTTCAACAAATACACTACAGAAGTATTCTGACAATATATCTGCCTTTTCTATATCTTTCTCTGTTTTTATAGAATTAGTATTATTCTGATTGCAATATAGATCACCCACTGCCGTTTTTATTTTTGTCTTTTTGTTTATATAATTCCATATAACCTTTGGTTTATATTTAGATTGCTTGGCTATTTCTTCTTCATATTTTCTCTTTAAATTTCTCGTTCTCATCCTCACAATGTTTCGAACTCTCCGATAAGCCTGTTGTATTTCTGGTTTATTATTTCGTAATGCTTTCCTTCCAAGATTGTTTTTTTCTTTAATTTTTTCTTTTGTAATATCGTCTAATGGAAAGAAGTGTTTTTTATTTTTATTGTTATTATTATAGGACCTAATTTTAACAATAGGTACAAATTTCTCCTCTATTTCCTTTAACTTAGACTTTATAAGTACCCATTTTTTATTAACATCATAATTGGATAGATGTAATTTCCAATCGAAATTTTCCAGTTCCCAACGTGCTTCATCGTAATTGGCCTTATTGTAATTCCTTCTTGTGGGTATGTTATTTAACATTTGTGTATAACAAATTACCTTAAACAACAAGACACAATGATCACTCTTGCCCAAAGGGCTTAGATATTGAATGTCATCTATCATATATTCCTCATTTGTTACAATAAGATCCAATACATGTGGTGTATCACCACCTCGCCACCTTGTTGGTTCTAAAACATGTTGGAACAACCATAGATTATGAATACAGTCCAAAAACCTGTTGTCTAATGATATGGGGTTATTTCCCTTCACTTCTAGTAATCTCCAATCTATATTTGGCAAATTAAAATCTCCCATAATTAATTTGTATGAATGTTTTATAATCGACACTTCTTCTAGTAAAACCAAAAGGTTATCATTGTTGCTCTCTGTTCCACTATCTGACCTGTAAATTAGTCCAATAATCACATTCTCGTTGTTACTACATTTAATCTTAACAAAAATACTTTCTTGGAATTCTGAAACAGTTACCATTTCTTTTGCTTCTAAAGTTTTATGTACATAAAGCAGTAAGCCTCTACCTATATCATTCTCTATATTCCTTGAAAACATGTTATAGTCCTCTATTTCATCCAAGTTGAATTCTGTTGGGATCATCTGTTGCTTATGACTCTTTGATTTAACTTCTGTAATTCCCATAATATGAATAAGCGGGAGTAATCTCAAACGAACAGCAAATTCAGGCAATTTGTTATGAAATTGATCTGCATTGGTGTATAAACATAATATGTTAGGCGGAGATTTACACTCCTGTGCTACTTTAACAGAGACGGGATCAGGCTGTTTAAGTCACTCAATCTTAGGAATTCTCACCACTCTCCTTGCCCAGGGAGGTCCACGGACTCTGAAGGTGTATTCTCCTGATGACTTCCGCTGTTTTTCCTTTGCTTCTTCATATAGCTCCTTTTCCTTTTCTCTCTCAGTCTTTGTCAGATCATTTGCTAATCTCACATTTCTATGCTTGTCCGTTTGGTGCAGCGCCGAGATCTTCCTGAACAGGCTGATCTTTAACTCCATACTTTGCAGAGTAACCAGAACAGGTCTCCCCAGTCTCACAGGTTCATCTGCCCCCTCACTCCTGCTGTATTTTCCAAGCCGTGCAACTCTCACGAAGGAATCCACAGTTGTACGGACCTTGCACGTTTTAAACACATCTTTTACGGCGTCTACATCTTTGTGATGTCGCTCTTCCCTCTCCTCCCCATCACTCTCTTTTATTCCAAACAGCACAATGTTCCGTTCTCTTGATTTCCTTTCGTCCAGTTCAGTGAGAACTTTGTTAAAGGCAAAAGAATTCCCCTTTGGTTCAGCGTTTCCCACAACTTCGGCCCAACCAAGCATCTATATTTATCCATGCCCAGGTTGATTAGAGTATTACAAACTTGAAAAGTATTAATTTAAGGTACATTTAGAACAAATAAAAAAATGTGTGATTAAATGCGATTAATCGCGAGTTAACTCATGACAATCATGCGATTAATCGCGATTAAAATTTTTAATCGATTGACAGCCCTATTTTAAACGTTTACTGTTGCATTTTAGATGTTTAAAAGTCATAATTTAGACTTTTAATTAATGTTGTAATTTGAACGTCTAATGTATTAAACGTTTACTGTTACATTTTAGATGTTTTAATGTCATAATTTAGACTTTTAATTAATGTTGTAATTTGAACGTCTAATGTTTTAAACGTTTACTGTTAAATTTTAGATGTTTTAATGTCATAATTTAGACTTTTGATTAATGTTGTAATTTGAACGTCTAATGTTTTAAACGTTTACTGTTACATTTTAGATGTTTTATTGTCCAAGTTTAGACTTTTTTCATTTCGACTGTTGTACTTTTTTTTGCTATGATTTCTATGACTTTTTACTGTTGTAATTTCAACTTTATATTTAATGTCGTAATTATTGTTTTAATTGCAACTTTTTAATGTCAAGTTTGTGTTTTAATTTGTGATTTACAAAAGCATGATTTTTTTCTTCTGTGACAGAGCAGACTTACTCTTGTGATTGAGCGTGTCCAGGATCTGTGTTGCACACGTCAGCGGTCGGTGTTGGTGTTGGTGTCGGGCCGGTTGGTTCGGTCTCTGAAGACACGCCAGCATGGTGCCGTTTCAGCTCTACAGGTCAGAGATCTGCAACAAGAGACAAACCAGTTCAAAATGAGTTGATCAGACGTTTCTAAACCAGCAAACAGAAGCTGCTACATGAGATTTAGACTCATAGTGCGTGGTCTGTTTCTGGAAACCTCTGATTTATCTGCTTATTGCTCTCATTTCCAGAGGGCAACTGTTCAGAAGCATCTGTACGGACACGATTACCGACAACAGCAGAGATGAAAGAAACCGCCAGGAGAAACATCAGCAGACCTTCATCTTCGCCTCACAGGAATCCTTTCTTCAAAACCAGTGACCCGACAGCTAAAACCTGAGCGTTCACAACAAGGCCTCCATTATGGCACATTTGTCAAGAAGAGAAGATTCAGGTTTGTGTGGAGAGGGAGAGAGAGAGAGAGAGAGAATAAATCAGGTCCTCCTGGTAAAAGCCGTTGTAGTTTTATCAACAAGCATACAGTAAAAGCAGCTTCAGCTCAGGGCAACAAATGCATTAAAGGCAAGGCAAGGCAAGTTTTATTTTTTTATTTTTTAAAGACACAAGAACTCTATATATATATTCAAAAGAGAAAGTGAACAAGATAGACGATTTATAAGGGACGGCAATGACTTCAGCCTGGAGTAAACATTCAGCGTTCGTTCATCTGCAAAAAACACTTCAGTTTCCATAAAAATCTGAAGCAGCGCAACAGTTTTCAACATTGATAATAATCATAAATGTTTCTCGATCATCAAATCATCATATTAGAATGATTTCTGAAGGATCATGTGACACTGAAGACTGGAGTAATGATGCTGATAATTCAGTTTGATCACAGGAATAAATTACACTTTACTGTATATACACTGTGACGTGCCTCTAGGCCCATAGTACTACAGCGGGTTGGGAGGGGGGAGTTTGAGGCAATCATAATGTGAAACACCTGCAGAGAATTCTTCCGTTATGTTGGGTTGCTGTTTTCCGTAGTTGTTTTTTTTCTTATTTAGTTATGAGTTGTAAATGTTATTTTTGTTAATAAATACTTTAAGATTCGCTTTTGTTCTCGTTGCCTCCCTTATTTTCTCGCGGCTCAGAGCCGGCCGTGACGACATAAAAAAACAGCTGTTTTACACTGGAATAATATTTTGTGATATTCTGTATTTTTGAGAACACTACCAGTCAAAAGTTGGGGATCTGTACGATTTTTTATGTTTTTAAAAGAAATCTCTTCTGCTCACCAAGGCTGCATTTAAAAAAAATCTAGTAAAGTGTAATTTATTCCTGTGATCAAAGCTGAATGTTCAGCATCATTACTCCAGTCTTCAGTGTCACATGATCCTTCAGAAATCATTCTAATATGATGATTTGCTGCTCAATAAACATTTATGATTAATATCATATTATTTTAAATTGTCAAAATATTTAACAGTATTAGTTTTTTTTTTTTTCAAGATCATACCGATCCAAAACGTTTGACTGGTAGTCTATATTCACATAGAAAACAGATATTTTACATTATAAAAATATTTCATTGTTTTACTGTATTTTTGAGTGCTACTGTACATTATATACACACACACACACAGAAGACAGAACGTCATGAGGGAGAGTAAATGATGAAGCGTCTCTACATAAAAACGAAGGATCTTGTTGTCTTTGAGCTGTCGGAGGGACGTCAAACTTTGAATGGCAAGGATGGTAAATCCTTGGCACTTTGCTGTGACATCGGCACCAGCGATAAGCATATCATCAGGCACAATGAGATAACGCTCCCGCACACCGACCCACGCCGATCAAGGATTCCTGATAATCCCTGTATTCTGCTATTTTCCCACTTTAAATCGTCTCAGGCCCAAGGGCAGAAACACAAGGCGTCTAATTATCAGAACAGAGCCGAGAAGCGCTGGGCGTTTGAGGAGATAAAGTCACATGACAAACAGGACCCTTTACATCTCATCTGATCCGTGTTTGAATCCCTCGGGATGAGACCGTGGATCCGGTTCGCTGAGCTGATTCTGGAAGCTACAAAGGAAGCTCCATTTTTGCCACAAAAGAATAAAATCATGCTTTGTTAAATCTTAATTATGACTTAAAAAGTCAAAATTTTCTGTCAATTCGACTGTCATTTTGACTATTTAATGTTGTAATTACGACTTTTTAGTCATAATTTTGACTTTAATTTTTACTCTTTAATGTCGTAATTTTGTTTTTTTACTGTCATAATTTTGTCTTTTTACTGTCGTAATTTCAACTTTTTATTTAATGTCATAATTTTTACTTTATTACTTTTCTACCTTACTGTAATTGAAATGGCTCATGAATTGAGAAATCAAATTTTCCTTGATCTTTGTACGTGTAAGAGCTCATTGTAATAATAAACCCTGTAAGTTTCAGAACTCAAAACTTCCTCGTTAGTCCAAAAACAGCTTTTATTGAAACCAAACATGCTGAGACTCTCAAAACAGGCAAATATTGTGTGATTAATCGTCCTGAACGACACATCGCTCTACCGTTAGTCATCAGTAATGGTTTAATGAGAGAATAACACTGGTGTTCTCATGACCGGAGTGTCGAATCAGCTTTATTGACTTCTTGTTCTCAGGTTGAAAGTTTGGAAAGTGACTTTGGTTTGGAGGATTTGTACAGATCAGCTCCTGTAGGATGAGTGACAGACCGTCTCTCTGTGGAAACGGGATCCTATCAGAATAATGAGAAGATAACGGAGAGAGAGAGAGAGAGAGAGAGTTTGACACGCAACATCAGCGGATTCATCCGTAAAACTCCTCATGCATTTTTAATAGAATCTATAACTCCAGGATTAGCCGATAAGAGACAGTCCTGTTTAAATTTTCGAATGCTTAGCATAATTGGTATCAGAGCGCAGCGGAGAAGACAAAGATGTTTCTTTAGAGCCGAGCTGCTAAATAACCTCTGAAACTGTTCAAGCACGTCTCACCGAAGCCGGGAAACATGCGCTCATTTACATCCCAACATTTACAGGGGATTCGCAGCCCGCTTTACATGGCAGATCTGATGGATTATACAGCAACTGCGGCTTCATCACACGTTTATCTATACAGTCTTATAATTAGTGCACTGCAAAAATGCTTTTCTTACTTAGTATTTTTGTCTTCTTTCCACTTTCCAGTCCAAATATCTAAAAATTCTTAAAGATGTCTTTGCTAAAGTAGTAAAATGCCATACGATTTTATGTCTTCTTTTCTGGGCAAAATTAAGTGAGTTGTAGCTTAATAAAAGCTAAATTATCTGCAAATGAGGTGAGAAAAATAATCTTAATTGAAACAGAAACAAGATAATTTTTCTTACCCCATTGGGAGATCATTCTGCTTGTTTTAAAACTTACTTAATTTTGATTTATGTTCACAGAAAACAAGAAATAATAGCTTATGGGATTATACTACTTTAGTAAAGACATCTTTATTTAAGAATTGTTTAGATATTTGGACTGGACAAAAATACTAAGTAAGAAAAGCATTTTTTGCAGTGTGCTCGAGTTATACTGCTGATTTATGCATGATATAAATATGATGTTGTTCACAAGCGCAAAAAATTGTGTGCAACAAAATGTGCAACTACTTCCATAAACATACACATTAATAAACACATTTATTTGCTAACACTTTACAATAATGTCCCATTAGCCAGTGCATTAACTAGTCATTTGCTATTATTCTTTGTTAATGTTTGATAAAACTGTGAAATGTCATCGTACTTTTTCACTTTTCAATTCGAAAAAACATTAAAGTCTTGAAACACAAAGTTGCATGTAGAAATTGTAAGTCGCACATCTGATCTAATGAAGTGTTTCTGTCAGTGACCCGACGCTCCTTTTTATCATAGTAATTTAGAATTTTTGCTGTCATAATTTCGACTTTTAATGTCAATTGCAACTTTCGTGATTTTGACTTTTTAAATGTAAATTTCAACTTGTTATAGTCATATTTTCATTATTGACTTTTTATTGTTGCAATTTTGACTTGGTTGTCATAATTTCTATTTTTTAATGTCATAATTTTGACTTTGTCATTTGGATTTTTTAATGTTGTTATTTCGACTTTTTCTGTCATAATTTATTTTTACTGGCGTAATTTAAACTTTTTACTATAGTAATTTAGACGTTTTAATGTCTAAATTTAGACCTTTTAAATGTAATTTCGATTGTCATAATTGTAACTTTTTATTGGCGTAATTTAGACTTTTTTAATGTTGTAATTTAACGATCTAATGTTGTAAACGTTTATTGTCTTATTTTAGACGTTTTAATGCCATAATTTAGACTTTTTTTAATAATGTTGAAATTTTGACTGTC
>NC_138723.1:31728868-31733868 GCF_965113295.1 Leuciscus leuciscus | reverse complement strand
AACAACATAACATATTCATTAAGAATAAATCAACACCATAAAAAGAAAGACAATATATTGCAAACAAATAAATAAATAAGTACATTTAGTGTCCTTTTTTATTTATGTAGTAGGCCTATGTCTGACTAGCAGTACATGGATGTATTAAACAATGTACAATCATATATTTTTATCCGTTTATACACTCAAAAATGCATATAATAAGATCGAAAGGCACTTCAATATCTGTAAAGTGACGCCCTCTGCTGGATCACACTGGCACATGCGCAGTGACGCCCTCTGCTGGATCACACTGGCACATGCGCAGTGACGCCCTCTGCTGGATCACACTGGCACATGCGCAGTGACGCCCTCTGCTGGATCACACTGGCACATGCGCAGTGACGCCCTCTGCTGGATCACACTGGCACGCCTCGGGCTCGCAGTAACTTCACTTCACTTCAGTTTGTCAAATAAAAAACACGATGATTCTTATATATCATCATCAGTATGTTTTCATTACCGTTTCCTTTGGGGTTCGGAAGGGTTTGTGATCATCCAGGTGAGTTTGTTCAGTTC
This sequence comes from Leuciscus leuciscus, assembly GCF_965113295.1. Lineage (NCBI taxonomy): Eukaryota > Metazoa > Chordata > Actinopteri > Cypriniformes > Leuciscidae > Leuciscus > Leuciscus leuciscus. The sequence goes on along the minus strand of NC_138723.1, from coordinate 31,733,310 downwards.
TGTGGACGCGTTTAGTCAGTGACGTACATTTGATTCGGTTCGTGTCCTGGATTAATATCAGACGATTCTGTCAATCACTGGTTGAAAATAGACTGGTAAGTATTTTTTTCGTGTTGTTTATTGTTTAATACACATATAAAATTGGATGACATGCGTGAATTCAAGCCTGTTTGTTTTATTAAAAATGTTCAAGTTCAGTGACTAATGGAAAGTTTATTCGGGTGTGTGTGTGTACAGTATCTATGTGCGTGTGAGTGTGTGTGATAAGAGAGAGAGAGAGAGAGAGAGAGAGAGTGTGTGTGTGTGTGTGTGTGTGTGTGTGAGAGAGAGAGAGAGAGTGTGTGAGAATGAGAGTGTGAGAGAAAGTGTGTGTGAGAGAGAGAGAGAGAGAGAGAGAGGGAGAGAGAGAGAGAGAGTGTGTGTGAGAGTGTGTGTGAGAGTGTGTGTGAGAGTGAGTGAGTGTGTGTGAGTGAGTGTGTGTGTGTGTGTGTGTGTGTGTGTGTGTGTGTGTGTGTGTGTGTGTGTGTGTGTGAGAGAGAGAGAGAGAGTGTGTGAGAATGAGAGTGTGAGAGAAAGTGTGTGTGAGAGAGAGAGAGAGAGAGAGAGAGAGAGTGTGTGTGTGTGAGAGTGTGTGAGTGTGTGTGAGTGTGTGTGTGTTTGTGATAGAGAGAGTGTGTGTGTGTGTGTGTGTGTGTGTGTGTGTGTGTGTGTGTGTGTGTGTGTGTGTGTGTGTGTGAATGAGAGAGAGAGTGTGGGAGAGTGTGTTTGTGATAGAGAGAGAGAGTGTGTGTGTGTGTGTGTGTGTGTGTGTGAGAGAGAGAGAGAGAGAGAGAGAGAGAGAGAGAGAGTGTGTGTGTGTGTGTGTGTGTGTGTGTGTGTGTGTGTGTGTGTGTGTGTGTGTGTGTGTGTGTGTGTGTGTGTGTGTGTGTGTGTGCAAAGATGGGGCAAATTGTCACATTTATCTCAAGACGATGATTTCAACTGATTTCAGTTCTTAAATCTCGAACAGGTTTGATGTTTCATCTGTTTGTTGTATTAAACATGTTCAAGTTCAGTGATTAATGGAAGGTTTATTCGGTTATTAATAGAAGCTCATAATGTAAAGTTAAACTGTGACATATGAGAGACTCGGTTCACATGACGTTTACATCAGTCACACTATTAAAACTCCATCTTATTCAGCCTGTTCAACCTCTGTTTCAGGTCAAAGGTCGTGAACTATGGAGGCGGTCCTGGAGAGGCTTCAGACACTGACCTCAGATCAGCTGAGAGAGCAGATCATCAGCGCCGGACTCAAGTGTGGCCCGATAACAGCCACCACCCGGAGCATCTTCCAGAAGAAGCTGGCTCGAGCTCTCCTGGAGGGCGGTGATGTGGCCGTAGTGCATTCTGGGAGTTCAGATCCTGTCGAAGAGCCAATCAGCGAGACCGAAAACGGAGAGGAAACGAATCATGACGCTCAAACGTCCACGGAAAGTCCATCTGTTTATTACGGCGTGTGTCCTCAGCGGGACGACCCTTCGGTGGAAGATGGTCTGTGTTTACTCATCAGTCTTGTTTCAGGCTCTACTAGAACAGGTTTTCCTGCTTGAATGTTGATTATTTTCCTCATATTCTCCATTTGTTGCGGCTCCTCTCTTCCTAGTCTGTCAGTAACGCTCGTTTAATTCCTTTCAGTGTTGCCAGACGTACGATAATTACGACCTCTGTACGATGTACGATCAATAATCAAAAAAATACTCACGTTACTCACATTACGTCTTCTCGGCCAATCGCAGTGGAGAATGACTCTCACGAGGACAAGTTAACGTTCCTGCCGCAGCGCTTAGGTCAGTTGTTTTCAAGCTGAGCTCGATAGTTTAGCAATAAAGTAATTTGCTGGTCGTGTCAAAAAGTTGTTGGTCTAGATTAGGGCTGCACGATTAATCGCAATTTACATGTAATCGCACTTAAATCGAGATGGATTATCGCGATTTTGAAATCGCAAAGGCTGCGATTATTTTTTTATGCGCAGTTTGTCATTGATGTACGGCTCAGTAAACGCTGCTCACTCTGAACGCACTGAGTTTCAGTCACTTATAACGTGCATTTGAAAAAGCAACACGCGTCAAACATCTTTCCAAACACGAGAATCATTTATGAACCTCTTTTTAATTACATGCAACATTTAATAACATGCATTTACTCCAAACTCTCTTCATAAGGACAGCTGAGCTCCTCCTGTGAGATGATGAGCTTCTTACACAGAATAAGGCAGTCGTGTATTTATAAGTCATGTTTAATCAAAGCGTTTCAATCTTCTGTTTCTTCAGCTACAGCGATAGGGGTTTCCTGGAATGATGCACATTATTGTACTTCTGCGGCGGGGCATATTTATCGTGTTTGCATGAGAGCGCCCTCTGGTGTTCAGATGGGGCAGTATTTACTACCAATCAGCCGCACTCCACTGACAAGATGCGCATAAAATAATCGCAGCCTTTGCCAAATCGTGTGCGGTTTTATTGCTATTCATCGTGCAGCCCTAGTCTAGATTCTAGAAGATAAATAGTTGTATTCTGTACATTTGACTCGTGTACGATAATTTTGAGCTTCTGGTATGATACTTGGACATTTACAATCTGGCAACACTGGTTCCTGTCTCTATGAAGCTCCTCCTTCTGAAAAGCACACTGTGCTCTGATTGGTCGGCTGGAGCAGTGTGTTGTGATTGGTCGAGCGCTTCGAGTGTGTTTGGGAAATGTCCCGCCCCTTACCATAACCGCCAGTTTAACACACTACTAACTCACTCAACCAGGCCCCGCCCCTTTATTCTGCGTATTAATTATTTAAATGAGGAATATTGAGACGTGTTCGTTCCCAGAAGAAACTCACTGGAGACTACAGTGGAGGCGTTTCAGGAGCTCAGACACACTGACTCTGATATAGAGAATGTTTAATCATAGCTAGTGTTTATTAGACTGGGTAAACCCAGCCTGGTCTGCCGGCGATTTGATTTGATTTGAAATTTGCGGGAACCAATCACAAGCTGGCTTATCCACCTGACGCGCTATTGGCGGGTTTAATCCAATCCAATTCCAGAGCCATTACTTCTCTGTCCAATACCTTTTAACCTCTCGACAATGCTCAATGGCTTCTTTAGTTTAGCAAATACCACTAATTACCACTAATTACCACTAATTTGGGTAAATACCACTCACTTTCATGTTTTTTTGCGCAACCTGCATAAATCGCTCGATACCATTGCTGCCTCTGCAAACCGCTGATCAACACGTTTGGTTACACGTTTCCTGCCTGGAGTTTTTGCGTCGCTCTGCAAGTACGTCACCCAGATCGTTGGTCTGATTTGTTGAAGGACTATCCAGTTGCGTACAGAGTCATTTGAACTATGCCCGCTGATCACGTCTCTTGTGCAGTAGAAATACAGAGCAGACTCCCCTGACCAATGTTCAGTCTAAATGATAGCCAGACTAAGTGTTTATAACTTTGCTTGCTAGTTCATGTTAGTTGACACGTTAATGTCAATAAATGAGGCCTTTTTGTTAAATAGCGCTGGGCAACAAGTAATCGCATCCAAAATAAAAGTTTGTGTTTACATAATATATGTGTGTGCGCTGTGTATAATTATTTTGTATATATAAATACAAACACATGCATGTATATATTTAAAAAATATTTGCATGTATATACTGTATATTTATTTATACAATATACAAATATAAATGTTTTATATATAAATTACACCTTTTTCTTAAATATATACATGCATGTGTGTGTGTATTTATATATACAAAATAATTATACACAGCACACACACATATATTATGTAAACACAAACTTTTATTTTGGATGTGATTAATCGTGTCACAGCCCTGTTGTAAAGTGTGACTGTTTTTGATATATTTCACTGACACTGTTACTGAGAAATGTGAAATTGTACTAATCATAACCAGTGTTGATGCTGTGATCAATAACAGGCTCGCCGCATGTGTACGTCGATAAGACGAAGGCGCTGAAGGCCGTGATGAAGCTGAAAGGCGCTCGATTCAAAGCCTTCGCTAGTAAAGAAGACGCTGAGAACTTCGCTAAAGGTTTCTGTGAAGGGGCCGCATCACCACACAAACCCTCTCCAGAGAAACCCAGCGCTGTGTCCGTCACTGGTGAGCCCAACCGGTCACATTACAGCTGCACGATTAATCATTAAAAGATTGCAATCTTGATTCAAACTTATTATATAAAATATATACATATATATATGTCTATACTTAGACAGTTACATATTTGTAAAATAGCGTATTTGTACAAAATAGAGTAAACCACCTTTTGAAAGAAGCTTGATTCTTAAAATAACAATTGTATCATTTACATCATTACACCAGTAGGTGGCGACAAGTGACTGTTAAAACATGTATTTGTCATTGAATCATTAATTTAAAAGATTTGTT
>NC_138723.1:31696368-31723868 GCF_965113295.1 Leuciscus leuciscus | reverse complement strand
ACAGTGAACTCATTGTCATGTTCAAGAAACCAATTTGAAATGATTCGAGCTTTGTGACATGGTGCATTATCCTGCTGGAAGTAGCCATCAGAGGATGGGTACATGGTGGTCATAAAGGGATGGACATGGTCAGAAACAATGCTCAGGTAGGCCGTGGCATTTAAACGATGCCCAATTGGCACTAAGGGGCCTAAAGTGTGCCAAGAAAACATCCCCCACACCATTACACCACCACCACCAGCCTGCACAGTGGTAACAAGGCATGATGGATCCATGTTCTCATTCTGTTTACGCCAAATTCTGACTCTACCATCTGAATGTCTCAACAGAAATCGAGACTCATCAGACCAGGCAACATTTTTCCAGTCTTCAACTTTCCAATTTTGGTGAGCTCGTGCAAATTGTAGCCTCTTTTTCCAATTTGTAGTGGAGATGAGTGGTACCCGGTGGGGTCTTCTGCTGTTGTAGCCCATCCGCCTCAAGGTTGTGCGTGTTGTGGCTTCACAAATGCTTTGCTGCATACCTCGGTTGTAACGAGTGGTTATTTCAGTCAAAGTTGCTCTTCTATCAGCTTGAATCAGTCGGCCCATTCTCCTCTGACCTCTAGCATCAACAAGGCATTTTCACCCACAGGACTGCCGCATACTGGATGCTTTTCCCTTTTCACACCATTCTTTGTAAACCCTAGAAATGGTTGTGCGTGAAAATCCCAGTAACTGAGCAGATTGTGAAATACTCAGACCGGCCCGTCTGGCACCAACAACCATGCCACGCTCAAAATTGCTTAAATCACCTTTCTTTCCCATTCTGACATTCAGTTTGGAGTTCAGGAGATCGTCTTGACCAGGACCACACCCCTAAATGCATTGAAGCAACTGCCATGTGATTGGTTGATTAGATAATTGCATTAAAGAGAAATTGAACAGGTGTTCCTAATAATCCTTTAGGTGAGTGTATATATATATATATATATATACCATAACATTATTATTATTACTGACAAGCATTACTATATTTATTATTATCTTTAAAAATAAATTATTATTAAAATTATTATTACAACAGTTTCTGTTTGCACATACATTTTAATAATAGTAATTAATAATGACAAAATATTATTATTACAAACAAGCATAATAATAAATTATTATTATTATTAGAAATGTTATATATTTTTACTTAAATTAATATTATTAAAATTATTGTAATTACAATTTCTGTGTGCACACACATTATAATACCACTACTTTTAATAAAGACGTTTTTTTAAATAAACATCACTTTTTATTTAGCTATTATTATTATCACAAACAAGAATTTTTATTTTTATAAATTATTGTTATTAAAATGATTATTATGACAGTTTATTTGTGGGCGGAGCTTAGGTGTTTTTAAATATTTACAAAATATCTTCATGGAACATGATCTTTACTTAATATCCTAATGATTTTTGGCATAAAAAAAAAATTTCTATAATTTTGACTCATACATTGTGTTTGAACTTCCGCTTTTGTGCACTTCCATAAACACAAACTTTTATTTTGGATGTGATTAACTGTGATTACTCGTTGCCCATCTCTAGTCCCTATATAAATAAACGTATAAATAAACACATAAAACACGTGTAATATGTGAAATAATCACTGGTGTTCCTTCTGCAGATGATCTGTGAGCGGAGGAACAGAAGTAAGGAAGTGAAGCAGAAGATCCGGGAATATCTGGAAGGTCGGTGTCCGTCGTCCTGCTCTAGTTCTGTCAGTGTTTGATCAGGTGTGTGTTTCACTGCTGGGTTTGGTGTGTGTGTGTGTGTCACAGACAGGTTTTATGTGCCTCTGCTGCGGGCCGCTGATAACACACTGCCTCCGGAGATCAGCGTTCCCTGGTGTCCCGGCTCACCGGAGTCATGTGACCGCTTCTACAGGCCCGACCGGATGATGGACGGCCACAAAAACCCAACAAAGATCATCAAGGCTTTCGTTGGGCCTCTGAATTCATCAAAGGTAGTTCATACAGTTCCTGTCAAAAGTTTGGAAATATGTTTATGTTTATGTTTTTAATGGTGCTTTACATCTTTGAATCTCATTTGGAATTGTATAAATGTGTGCCAACAGAAATTATAATAATAATTTTAATGATTATTACAATAATTGTAAATATATATATAGCATTATTATTACAAACAAGCATAATTGTAAATTATTATTATTAAAATGTTTGCTTTAATTATTATTATTATTAAAATGATTGTAATTACAATTTCTGTGCATACACAAATTATAATAATGATTTTAATAATATTTTTTTTATTTTACTATTATTATTACTATGTAAACCCTAACCATAACATTATTATTAATATTATTACTAACAAGCATTACTAAGTTTATTGTTATCTTTCTGTTTGCACATACATTTTATTAATAGTAATTAATAATAAAAACATATTATTATTATTATTATTATTATTATTACAATCAAGCAATTATTATTATGAGTAGTAATATATTTTTTACTTAAATTATTATTATAAAAATTATTGTAATTACAATTTCTGTGGGCACACAAATTATAAAACCACTACTTTTAATTGAAATAATAACATATTATTATTATTATTATTATCACAAACAAGCATTATTATGATATTTAAAAATACAATTATTGTTATAAACATTATTATTACAGTTTCTGTTTGCACATACATTTTAATAATTAACAATTTAAAATTAATAACATTTTATTTATAATTTAATTTAGAAAACATTTATTTATTATTTATCCGTTTTATCATTTGTTATTTAATTAATAATTTTAGTAGTAGTAATAACATTATTATTATTATTATTACAAACAAGCATTATTCATTATTACTATTACTATTATATAAAAAAAATATTATTATTTTAAAAAATATATTATAATTACAATTTCTCTTGGCACACAAATTATAAAAATAATTGTAGTAATAGTAATAATTTATTAATAATTAAATAATTAATTAAATATTTTTTATATAATGCCTTTCAGAAAAACAAAGTTGCTTTGAAGGAATAAGAGAGACAAGAAACGACAGAACATAAACAAATACATAATCCAGTCAAGCAAAGCAGCAAAACAAACACATATTAGCAAATCCAATTAAAAATGAGATGTTTTGCTGCAGGCGGAGGAGTTTCACCGACTGTGGAAGACGCCTCCTCGGGATCGAGCCGGATACTTCCATCATATCCTGAAGTCGGATTCGCAGCGGGGAGCGGAGCGAGTGGGCAGGTCAGCTGATCGCGAGCCACTAACGCTTAACGCTCAACTACGCTCAGGGCTCCAGACTGAGAACATCTGATATAGGTTGCGCTGGCGTGACCACGACGTTCCCACAGGGTTCCCACAGGGCCTGGAAATCCTTGAAAGTTTGTGAATCTGAAAAAAAAAAAAATTGTCAAGGCCCTGGAAAGTTGTTGAAAATAAACACACACAGATACAGGTCCTGGAAAGTGCTTGAATTTATCTTGTGCAAGAAGTTTTCTGGAAAAAATTCCATATTATTCCCTCCGCTCCGCTAATGTGTTATTCCGCCAACACTTCGAGGCCTATGCGCACTAGCTTGCTTGAGTTACGCTAGTTATGCACATTTACGCGTTACGTTCAGTGTTTCCCGCGTGAGGTACTGTGTGTTATACGTTGCCATGACGTTCACGCGCGCACAAAACTACTGCGATGGACACCTCAGCGTTTGTTGTTGGTCACAATAAGTGTGTCCCCACATTAAGTCCATGAGTTTGAGGGTATTGGACCTGGAAAGAGCTTGAATTTGAAGTGAACCCGAGGTCTGGGAACCCTGTGCCCAGCAGCAAATGGCAAACGAAATGAAAGCGTAACGAAACTGCGCTATTCATGTGTGACCCTGGACCACAAACCAGTCACATGGGTCATTTTTTTTAAATTGAGATTTATACATCATCTGAAAGCTGAACAAATACGCTTTCCATTGATGTATGTTTTGTGAGGATAGGACAATATTTGGTCGAGATACAACTATTGATAATCTGGAATCTGAGAGTTTTTCCAGCACTACAAAACTATAATATCATATTTAAATGTTATTTTTAATGTGATGACTAAAAAAAATGTTGTTCATCCTTCAAAGATTGTCCCCATTTATAATGTAGGAAAGATGTAAGATGTAGGAAAACTCACACTTGTTTAAAAATAAAAAAAGATTAGATTAGATTAGCATTGTAACCAGTAGGTGGCAGCAGAGGCTTATTGGCTTATCACTCGTTTTGCTCTTGAATTAATATTAAGACATTAAGTTAATTTTATCTACACCTCAAAGTAAGCTTAGTGCTTTAATGTTCGTCTGGAGCCCTATGAACTTAAAGGTGTAGTGTGTAATATTTAGGAGGATCTGTTGACAGAAATGCATTATCATAAACATAACTATGTTCTCAGTGGTGTATAAACCCCTTACATAATGAACCGTTATGTGTTTATTAGCTTAGAATGAGTCATTTCTCTCTACACACACCGCGGGTCCGCTTACATCCACATGTTTCTACGGTGGCCCTGAACGGACAAACGCGTTTCGTCACTATGTTGTTCCTCGTGCAGAGAAGCTTCAGCTAAAGTCAGCGAGTAAAACACTGACACAATGATGAACAAGTTACAATAATAACTGTAACAATAATACTCTCTGCTGTCTCAGACGACGACATCACTTCCTGTCGGCCACCCTAACTTCTGTTGGGTGCAATTCACAACCTCACCACTAGATGCTGCTAAAACGTACACACTGCACCTTTAAAATAAAACTGCACATTGTAATTTCTGTACTTTAAGTCTATTTATTACCAAGACATTTGTCAGTAATACAGTCAAAATGGGGGAAATGTGAGTAACAGCGTTGCAGGTTTGATTTAAGGAGTATTTTCTTACATTTTCATCCTGTGCTCCTAGAAATGTTCAGTTCGGACAGTCATTCTTCAGCCTTACTCATGTACTGTGTCCGTCCACAGAGAGCTGGCTCATGAGATGGGATACCCGTGGGCCGAGGACTGGGATTTCCTCCAGTGCTTCATTGACCTGTCCAGCAGGGAAGGGTTGCAGATGCTGGATGAGCACCTGAGGATCACAGAGGACCGTCTGATCCACGCAGACGCTCCCCGTACATCACGCTTGATCCATGCAGACGCTCCCCGAACATCACGCTTGAGTCTTAATCCGGCAGAAGACGAGGATCCTGAAGGATCCCGACGGTTCCCGGTCTGTGACCTTATGCAGGAGTTTGAGAAGGTGTTGCTCTCGGCGAATCACATGATCAGACGTGATGAAGCAGATGATGGATCCAGTGTCAGCTCTGAGGAATATTTCACAGCTGATGAAGATGATGATGACGGAGCGTCTTCGTCGGCATCGGATGACTCGGGATCCTCGTTTAAATCCACTCGCAGCTCAGCGGATCGGGACACCGGCTCTGTGGAGCGACACCGATCTGACGTCTATATCCTAGGGTGAGGAATAACACACAGCTGGAGGAAAGTGCATTATTAAAACATGTACAGTCAAACCAGACACCAGATTTTATATTTTTTCACTAGTGTGTGCAGGACACTATAGTTCATTTATGAGTGAGGAGAGCAAAGTAAAGTAAACTGTGACATTATACCCAAATATTCTTCATACAGTGACTACCAGTAAAATATGATTCAGACACTTTGAGCTGATCATGTTCTGCTGAAGTGTTTCTTCTTTAATTGCTAATGCTCTTTTTACACACAGACTGAACAAAATGAAGCATTGCTTGGTGATTGGTTGAGCTAAACTGGTATTATCTAATTGTGTAGTTAAATTTAACAGCTGACAGATATTCAACATAATTCATGTGTGAGACAGTCTAACAGAAGGACGGACAAAACCAGTCAAATATCAACTGAGTTCTGCTCATATTTTATTACCATTTTCTAAACTATAGCGAATAAACTGTGAGAAATATTGAAGGTGTCTGAATAAATGTTGGTTTGACTGATGCTCTTTATTAATACTTTTTCCTTTATTTTGTCTAGTGATTCTCCTACTAAACTGGACAGTGAGGTTCTGCTGGCGCTGAGAGACGTGGAGGTCGACCCGCTCGCGCTCCCCAACGTCTCCAGATGGAGGAACAGGGTTCTGTCCTATTCTTCATCGGAAACACAACGGTAGAGATTATCCCGGCCCACGGGCTTCTCAAACTGGGGAGAAAAACAGTGTGAAAAATGTCAAAATAAATAACCTATTAGAAAGTAAGATTAAACTAAAGAAAAGAAAATAATCCATAAAAATGGATTTAAATGAAAATTTAATGTTTAACTAAATTAGCAAAAATATTGCATTTAAAAATAAAAAACATGATTTAAGTAAATACAATTGATTAGAATAATAGAATAATTGTATTTAAATAGTGAATAATACTAAAACAATCATAAATGATAATAAATAATACATCCAGCTGAACAGTACAATGCTATGAAATAATGTAATTAAAACTACATAGAAATGTATTAAAATAAAAATATTAAAATGAAAAAGAAATTATTTTCAATAAATAATACAGATGATTAAAATAAATTAAACATGATTTAAGTAAATAAATTTGATTAAATTAAAATAAAATTGGATTTAAATAAATGATTTCTAACAGTACAGTATGATAGCAAGTAGAAAAGAATGCAATTAATTAACCTTATAGAAACTAAATAAATAAAATGAAAAAATAAATTATTTTCCAATAAAATAATTGGTTCAGATAAATTAGCAAATTTTATTAAAATAAACTGATAAGAAAAAATACAGTTTGATGTAACTAAATAAATACCTAAATAAACAAAAGCATTTGATTTAAAATGAATAAATGAAACTTGATGTAAATAAATAATACATTAACAGTACAAGTACAACAGAGGAGAAAAGAATACAATGACATTGTAATAGAAACTCATTAAATAAAAACATGATATAAATAAATACATTTGAATAAAAAAAAAAAAGATTGAATAAATGAAAATGTATTTCAGCAAATAAATAATAAATTAATACATTTAATAGATAAAAATAAATAGATAAAAATAAATAAAACATTAATTAAATCTGTACATGATTAAAAAAAAGTATAGAAAAATAATCAAATTTGGTGTGAAATAAACAAAAGCATATACATAAATAAAACAATGAAAAATATTAATATATTTAAATGAATATGTATATTAAAAATAAATAAATACATTTTAAATTAATAAGCAATCTAAAAGATCGAACAGTACAGTACTATAGTGAGTAGAAAAGAATGCAATGATGTAATGTAATAGAAAAAATATATTTTCCAAACAGTATTTTACACATATTTATAATATAAAATGTTCACAGTATTAACTGGGCCTTTATACTTAAAACATGTCTGAACGTTTGCATGTTTCGCATGCTTGATGTTTAATTGCATTACAGTTGCAACATGTTTCATATGATGAAAACACGCCTTGTATTCTGTAAAATGCATTGAAATGAAATGTTGTGTGTGATTTCCAGCTGGCCGTCAGCTTCCCCGAGCAGAGGCGCTGAGAGTCGCAGTCCATCGGCCTCTACACTGAACCGGTTACCCATCTCACCGAAGCTCAGGAGCGCCGGTCACTTTCACCCGGGACAGTTCATGTTCAGTCCACCGAGCAGATCCTACACTCGCCTGTAACCAGAGGTGCACTGACATCAACACTGACATCTCTGGCACACTCTACAAGCTCTTATATTCACATTTTATAACAGCTGAGTTTTACTACTTCCTAAACACTAATGCAAGTTAAAGAATATGTTTCTATGTTTGCACAGCAGTTGTGTTGCCTTTATCATGCTGGAGTTATTAATGTTTGCATCTGAAGTATGATGCATGTTTAATTTATAATTATAATGTAATGAAATGTGTTTGTTTGTTACATAAAGGCTTGTTAAGAAAGCAGTTGGGTTGGTATGTTTTCTGAGTCCAGAATGACGAGATCATGTGCCTGAGAGTGTTGCAGGATTAAAGGAGCTGTGTGTAGGTTTCAGCGGCCTCTAGCGGTGATGTTTCAGATTGCAACCAATAAGTTTACAAGCGTGTGCTCTTGTGCGTGCTCGAATTTATGAGCGAGCACTGTGGGCACCGGCCAGACTGAGACACAACACACCGGAGAGAGCATCACACAACATGCTGGAAACTCAGGTAAACTCCCACTGCAACGTTACAATAATAGGCTACTTTTATCAGCTTGACGTTGAACTAATGCTCCATGCTCGTACCATGATGAGTATGGAACCCGATCAACCGTGCCGAATTTTGCCACTTCAAGCACCACTTCACATTTTCTTCCGGAAATGTACATTCTAGGTTTGTAGATAAGGTCTCTCCATGATTCAAATGCCCTGCCGATGTTGATCCGTGTTTTTTCACCCGAAGTTCATCCGATTCACGTCTGGCCTTTAATACGAGCTTCAGCAGAAAAAAACTTTTTATTTGTCTTTTATCAATATGTGGAGTTTGTGTTGGAGTCTGTGACGTGTTGTGCTGAGAGCAGGTCGTTTCTTAGTGTTATCAGACATGTCATAAGTTGCATAAGTCCATGTCATAAGTTGCAGTGTCGTCACTGTTGAGTGCAGAGTCAGTAGACGAGGCGAGAGGCTCAGGAGCGCGCATGCAGGTCTCAGTCACGTCACTGGATTTCGCGGTAAATCCGACCCGGCACCTTCACATAAAAATAAGAATACTTGCTTTCAGAGGTAATAGCAAAACCCGCAAAGTGGATCATTTTAATGTGAGATTACAACCCCTTCACACACAGGCAATAAAAAAAGGATTTGTTTTAGTAGAAAAACTACATACAGCACCTTTAATAGTGTTTATTCCTCTGCACCAGCAGGGGGCGCCAGTGAAGGACTCCTGTAAACAGCTTTTATTATTGTGAAATGCTTCTCTGGGGCCCGTTCTTCATACGTCGCTAACTCAGTTAGCTGGATTTGATTGTTGGCGATTTGGCATGATCTTGGATTGTTTGGTTCTTCGACGCTCATCCTGGACTTGCTGTCATAGCAACAGGTGCGCAATCTTAAACCTGCTCGTGAGCAGGCTTATTTCATGTTAACAGGATTAGACTGCGGCTTCATAAGCGGAGCTGATACGGGAAGTCCAGCGCAGCGCGATAGTGTACTTTCTGAGATATATATTTTTTCTCGTGACTCGTGAGATTGTCGTTTACATTATTAATTTGTTGGCAACGCACATTTATTTTCGACTTGTCGGAGTCGGGCTTTAACTACAGCACAAACTGTTTGCATTGCCCTGAGATTATTTGCGAGTGGCTCTTTCCTTTACACTATTGGAGATGTGGAGAACTTGATGGAAAGTGCTGTCTGTCGTGTCATTCAGAGTTTACCTGGCGCTTTTAGGTTTAAAAAAAAAAACTAAAACTTAAAACTTAAAAAACCTAAAACTTAGGTTTTTTTGTGGCATTTCCAAGCCACTTTAGACCCAATGTTGTAAAGCAGGTTTTTTTTGTTTTTTGTTGTTGTTTTTTTTAGGCTATCATAATTTTTTATGAAGATCATGCAATCATGACCATTCCATACGCTGTAATAGTATATGTCACTCAGGCTTCATTAACGTGATTGGTACCATAGACTATAGGCTAGACCATAGACTGCCATCAAGGCCTCAATGAAGGGGATTATGTGAACAGAAAGGGGGTTCACAATGTAAATGTGCAGCCCAGTTACTATTGTGATTCTTAATATTCCAGATTAGTAATATTATATCAAATTTTAAAAAAGGCAGTTGACTAAAATCTTCCATATCACAAATGTGAAAGCAAAATGGCCAGGATCTGTGCATGACTTAAGAATTTGCAGAGATTCACATTTATGCACATTATTTGAAAGTGGTAAGAAAAGTTCCACAATTAAATATCAAGCTCACTGTATTACATACACTTATGCTGATCCTAACAGAACTGGTGATTATGACATGTTCCTGCAGACAGGTGTTTATGACCCCATTCCCTGACCCAAACCAGTTACAATGCAGCTCTAGCCAGGACAAGGGCACACAATGAAATGAACTTTGGCTAACTAAAGGGAAGATTTCAGTGTCTGATAAGTCTGAGGTTTGCACACCTGACAGGGCCTGTGACATTGCTGCATGTGCCATATTACACAACATTGCAAAAAAAAAAACTGTTAAATGTTTAATAAAAGACAAATATGCTTAGTTCCTTGAGTTTTATTTCAATTGTTCTTTGTAAAGAAAAGCCAGTGGTCAAGTGCCTGCAACAAGAGATATTAGACACATGCCTCATGCAACAAATAAAAAGGAGAAGTTGTCTATCCACTGCCCACCTGTAGGCCTATGTCTCCTCTGTCTGTGCAGACTCTTCTGTAGGCCTTTCTGTAGATGTGGAATCCTGACACTTATATTGCAGCCATAAAGAATACAAGTATAAATGAAGTAAAGTTATTTATGCACTTGCAGGTAGGCTAGTTCCTCCATATGACAGTTATCTGAGAGGGTTTATTCACTGTCCAGTGCAATGGAAACAAATGGACATTACAAAGTCTTATACTTTCTTTCCTTTGGAAAGTTAGAAAATGTCCACTTACTGCACATATTTCAGCCAACACTTCTTGGGAACAGATACAAGTGTTGGTGTATTATGTAAAAGTGCACAAAAGAGGAAAACACAATGTCATTACAATGAACTACACTCGGGAAAAATGTGATCAATAACTCATGGCAAAATATTTTTACATTAACATAAGTTTATCAGTTTTCACTTTCACAAGTCAAAGCAATTCATCATTACTCAAGATTTAACAGTTGAAATGACTATACGGCCTTAATTTAATGCAGCAAAAATTATTTTAAAGTGTAGGCTACTAAGATCTTTTCTTTCTTTTTTTTTTGGTTGCTTTTATAAACGGAACAACCATTTATTTAACAGTGCCTTTTATAAAAGAGGCTATAATATAACTAAAATTACCATTATATGTAGAATATTTTTGTTCTTCACTTTTATTTGTTCCCATGTTCTAGTGTGGTGACTCTGACATTACAATGAACAAAGTAATTATGCAATTATTAAAATACAAATATATAGGCTATTAAGTGATAAAAACATCTAACATGGCCACTTGTCTGCTACTTTTTGCCAGCCCTCTCTCCTGGCTTTTGCAGACTTTGAGGTGTTCCCTGGCGTTTTGATTAAACATTAAAATTCCGAATAAACTTGGACTATTAGTTCTTGCTCTGCTGAGGAGAAAAACTGAGTGCGCTCTTTGGCCACGCTGAGCAGCCAATAGCAGCGTTGCTGATCAATGTTTCTACTATCGATACATATCCCCTATAACCCAGCGCATGAACGCGCAATTATCTCAGATAACTCAATCCAGCGATACTAATCATATCCGGCAAGTGTGTTCGAAGAACCTAATTAGCCAGATCATGATTAGAACGATGATATCATCTTGGATGTCTCATTTGATCTCGGATGTTTTAAGCAACATACGAAGAACGAGCCCCCAGACTTAAAAAATGGGTCGCCAGGATGATTGAAGGAAAATAGTAAAATTAAATTAAAAACTAAATTTGTTTTCATTAAATCATATATCATCATATGAAAGAAACACGTGAAATAAGGCCATTTAAATAAATAATAGATTAATAAAACGAAAGAAAAAACTGCGTGCAGTATAGGCTATGCTGCTGAGTTTGGCTCATTTCAGTTCATTTCGCCTCACAAACAAGTTGACGGAAAGGAAACCGAGACAACAGTTTGTTTTCTTTATTTTACAAAAGCACAATGTTGTGTTTTATTGCGAGTGTACACAAATATTAGTAAATACTTTGCCGTTTCGAAAGATGTCCTTTATCCTCCTGAGACCCTACGTCCTCATATGAGGACATTACATTTTTCCCTCTTGACACAATGATAGTCAAATTTGTAAATCTTAGACATGTTGGCCACATTTAGGGACACTGCCCACACCATACTGTGGTGATATCACAACATTACACCAATGTCAGTGAGAAGAAAATGGCTGGAATATCAGCAAAACACTTCTACACCAGTTCCCGAAAGAAAAATGACCCAGGTAAAAAAATCTATTCAAATTATATGAATGAAACAAATGTAGCCTATTTATGTACAATACTGTCTCTATCATCATATGGGGATTAAAATTTGACATATTTTAGTAGTAGTAGCACTCTAGAACATCAGTTAATGTGAAGCACTCGTTTGAGGACATTGGGACTATATAACGTTATTTATTCTAACATGTGGTTAGCTAAACTTGGGAATATTTAGATGGATCGCAATAGCACTGAAAAAACAATAACATTTGTCTGTGTGTGTGTGAGCATGCATTATTGAGTTAACATGGAAAAACCGGTTTGCTATAGTGCAGAAAACTGGTAAAAATCAAGAAGTTTAAAATGAAAGTGAGCCAATAAATGGTCTTCTACTGCTCTCTGCTGGCCATTACCATTACTATTATAACACAATCAGATTTTGTCAGTGTTTATCACTTCATTTGTACTGACACTTCACATAATCGCTAGTAGCCTACTATGGTAAATCATAGACCACTGTCCTCACATGAGGACATAATTTTTTTGCAAAAACTACTTCCTGTACAAAAACAAATTTTAGTTATTATACTTATTAGGTCTTACTTATCCCAAATAGCAAGAACAATTATAAAATGCACACCAGGCAAACTCTCGGGTCTCAGGAGGGTACATGAACAAAATAATGAATAATGAACAAAATACATTTTTGTGAATCTCTATACATTTATTTGTGAATATTAATCTATCTATTTATTTGGAATATTGCAACAATAATAACCCCATATATCCCTTATAAACCTCATATCTAAACTAACCTTCTGCTGACGGCACAGTGAATGAACCACGTTCATGGATTAGAGAGTTGAGATTGTTCTTTATATTTAAAAAATAACTCTTTAAACCATTGATTGGTTCATACTTTGAGTAAACAAGATTCACTAAAGCCGTCATAACTTCTGGACCACGATAAAAATTATGAATACTGATTTTACTACACTGTTCAATTTCACTATTTCTCAAATAACTGTATGTCACTTCACACAAGTCGATGCCGAGGCTGATATACTTAATTGTAAACATATCTGAATTGAGCATGTAGGTCTTGTATTTCTCCAGCAAAGGATCCAGGAACCGTACATACACATCGATTGCAGCTTTGATTTCATGAACACAGTCTGATGCAGGTTTACCAGCCTGAATATCCAGTCGAGCCTCATGGATCAACATCTGGACGTGGAAGGCGGCTCCGTTGACACAGATCTTGAGCCCACGGCTGCTCATCTGTCCGTCCTCCAGCAGGGAGTTTGTGAGGATGGTGAGATGGTTGCTCAGCTGATGTTCCAGTCTCCTTATTTCCTCCCGTAATCGTTGGTCATTGTTCATGTAGATTTCATGGCGTTTCAGATACTCTGACATTGTGTCTCGGACACTCGAAGCTTTCTCTTCCCCAAACACTCGTCGTATCAGGCTGTATGTGTTATCACTTGTCTGAGTGCCGCCCTTGATGATGATCTCTATGATCAAGGAAATCACCAAAGCTCCAAGTCCAACAGCATTCGGGACTGGAGTCAGTGCACCAAAGGCAGATCCAAAACTGGCGATGTAACCCGGCACCGTGTTGAGCATCTCCTCAGAGAAAGCCTGCAGCACAGCGTTAGAGTCGGAACCAGAATATTTCAGCAGAGACTCATCTATGCCTACATCTGGTAAGAGGTGTGGCTCATGCTGTAAAATTGCATAAAAATGAAGAGCAGTCTTCTTATAGTTTTCTTGTGAGAATATGTTGCCCATGATTAGTTCAGATGTCCCCTGACCAACAGACTGAACTATAATCAGAATACTGAGATCAAATCCAGCCAGCTCCCTGTGAAAGTAAAAGAGTTGCACAACTCGAGAACACGCTGTGTCACTACTCAATGCGTACCCGGAAACACGATGTGTACTGCGCATGTGCAAGAACGCAAGGTTGTTGTTGTTGTTGTTGTTTTTTTGTTGTTTTTTTGCAATAACAATAACAATAGGGGGATACAGAGATATACAAAACACTTGAGTCTATACAAATTCACAACTCTGCATCTTGTATCAGAAAATAAATCATACATCTAATACATCGATTATCCTTTTCAGCAACTGAGATGTTCTGTATTTAAGTCAGAGAATCATAAAAAAAAACCTTTAACTCAGTGGAAAATAGTCTACCATTTGGTACAATTAACATATATTTTGCTTTATGTATATGATATTTCTTAAATAAAATTATTATTTTTGTTATATTATCCATTTCCGATAAACCAGTATCACAATCCATAAACAAGACCATTACATCAGTTATCGTGACAAATTTGTAAAACACTTCAAAAATAAACATAGAAACTTTGGACCAAAATAATGTGGTATACTTACAACTATAAAATAAATGTACAATTGTTTCTGTTTCTTCTTTACAAAAACAACATAATGGAGAAACCCCTTTTTTAAACTTACTAATAAAATCATTACATGGATAATATCTATTTATTATTTTAAATTGAGTTTCTTTGACTTTATTAGCATACATAACTGAACATTTAATTACATATTATGTATTTTGTGTTTTCTTTGGAATGCCAGACACATTGCAGATCCATAAACCCGGGATCCTGGCAATATACTACAAATTATTCAATATAAGCTCAAGTTATTATTAACGCTGTTTCTTTGTACCTCTGGAATATCATTTCTTTGCACATCTTTTTAAAATGTAATATGTTTGTACATTGCTTTAACTCATTATTTAGTTTATTCCACAATTTGACGCCACTGACAGATAAACAGAAACTTTTCCTATTAGTTGGAAAACTGGGAACTGAGAAAACTTGAGATACTTCTAGACAGTTTTGTTTGGATATATTTTATGTGAGATTTCCAACAAATCTTGGCATCTATAATCACTCCAAGGAATTTCATTTCATATACTCTTTCTATGTTAACATTTTCTTTCACTGAAATTGCTTGATTGAACAATTGGCAAATATCATAAATTTAGTTTTAGTCAAGTTTAATGATAACTTGTTTATATCAAACCACTGTTTTATTTTTCTGAGTTCTAAAGTGATTAAGAGTCCAAGAGTTGCTCAAAATTCTGACCAGAACCAAAGATATTTGTGTCGTCTGCAAATAACACAAATTTCAGTAGTTCAGATACCTTACATATATCATTTAGAGAATACATCATTTTAGTCCCAATACTGACCCCTGGGGGACACCACACGCAAGATCCAAACAATCAGAATCTCCCAACTTCACAAATTGTTTCCTGTCTTTTAAACAACTGTCTTTAAATAACTGCTTAACCAGTTCAGCACTATCCCCCTGATCCCGAGCCTTTCCAGTTTATTGATTAATATTTCATGATTAATTGTATCAAACGCTTTTTTCAAATCAATGAAACCCCAACTCCATACTTCTTTTTGTCTGTAGAATTTGTAATTTCTTCAATGAGTTCAGTTAAAGCTAGTGATGTCGACTTACTTTTTCTGAATCCATATTGACTGTCAGTAAGTAATTTTTGTATTTATTAATGAATTTGTCCAATCTGTCATTGAAGAGTTTTTCTAGAGTTTTAGAGAGTTGTGGCAGTAGAGAGACAGGCCTGGAATCTGTGAAGTGGTGTTTATCTCCAGATTTGTACAGGTATGACTTTTGCTGTTTTCATTTTTGTTGTAAATTGACCAGTTTGGAATGACAAATAAAAAATATAAGTTAATGGTTTTGAGATCCCCTCAATTACATTCTTTACTATCTTCATATCTATTTCGCTGCAATCAGTGGATGCTTTAGTTTTGCATTTTTTAACAATATCTATTATTTATTTTTCATCTACTGCTTTAAGAAACATCGAACATTGATTTCTTTCAATAAGATCATTATGGGCCCTATCTTGCACCCAGCACAATTGACTTTGTACAGCGACGCATGTATCATTTCTATTTTGCACCCGACGCACAGCGGACTCTTCCCTCCACAGACGCACGTCGGTAAACTAGGAAATGAACATGCGCTCCCGGGGGCGGTTCAGGGAAAAGAGGAGGCGTGATCCGGCGCAAACGTTCCCTGGTGCTATTTTGCAGTTTCAGAAAACAATCCCGCCACTGACCAGGAGAAACCTAGTCTAAAGTCAGTGGCGCGTTACGCATGTTATTCAGATGCTATTTTAAGGGCGCATGCTTGACCATAATCAATGTAGCGTGTGCACAACACACACACACACACACACACATACACTTTGATTCTCTCATCTACACAGAAGCAGCAGTTTTCATTTTCGCAAATCATATATTATAAGGAAAAATATTAAAACATGAGGGAAATCATTGTTGAGTCCATGAAGATGTGAAAAATAGGTATAAATCTAGTTTACACATTTACCCAAATTATTATACGCCTGTTTAACCGAAGCTAATTTGGGTGTGTTTCTGGGCTTTCGTTGATCTCATCCAGCACGAATCTGAACGTTTGCACGTTTCGCATGCTTGATGTTTAATTGCACTACAGTTGCAACATGTTTCATATGATGAAAACACGACTTGTAATCTGTAAAATGCATTGAAATGAAATCTTGTGTGTGATTTCCAGCTGGCCGTCAGCTTCCCCGAGCAGAGGCGCTGAGAGTCGCAGTCCATCGGCCTCTACACTGAACCGGTTACCCATCTCACCGAAGCTCAGGAGCGCCGGTCACTTTCACCCGGGACAGTTCATGTTCAGTCCACCGAGCAGATCCTACACTCGCCTTTAGCCAGAGGTGCACTGACATCAACACTGACATCTCTGGCACACTCTACAAGCTCTTATATTCACATTTTATAACAGCTGAGTTTTACTACTTCCTAAACACTAATGCAAGTTAAAGAACATGTTTCTATGTTTGCACAGCAGTTGTGTTGCCTTTATCATGCTGGAGTTATTAATGTTTGCATCTGAAGTATGATGCATATTTAATTTATAATTATAATGTAATGAAATGTGTTTCTTTGTTACATAAAGACTTGGTAAGAAAGCAGTTGGGTTGGTATGTTTTCTGAGTCCAGAATGACGAGATCATGTGCCTGTGAGTGTTGCAGGATTAATGGTGTTTATTCTCTGACCAGCAGGGGGCGCCAGTGAAGGACTCCTGTAAACAGCTTTTATTTATCACACAAAACCATAAAAATCAATTACCAAATCAGAGATCATTTCACATGACTTATCAAATTAATTTGTGTTTTATAAATGTTTAAAAATGTAAAAAAAAATAAAAATTTAAAATGTATTAAAAATAGGTGAATAAAAATGTATTTAAATTAATATATTTTATTAAAATAAATGTCTTAAAATAAAAAAAAATTGTGTAAATACACAATTAAATAAACAAAAACATGATTTAAATAAATTCAATTTTATGTAAATACATAATTAAATAAATAAACACACCCACTGACCCTCATGCCCCATCCTCTGTAAGCCACACCCACTGACCATCAAGCCCTGCCCTCTGTAAGCCACACCCACTGACCATCAAGCTCAGCCCTCTGTAAGCCACACCCACTGCCATTATGCTCCACCCACTCATCAACACCCGTTCTTCCCTCTGTAAGCCACACCCACTGACCATCAAGCCCTGCCCTCTGTAAGCCACACCCACTGGCCCTCAAGCCCCGCCCTCTCCGCATCCCCAGTATAAATACACTGAACTGACGGGAGAAAGACACTGAGGATTTAAACACTGATGATGCTGATGCTGATGATGCTGATGATGTTGGTGTGTGTCTGATGTGATGAGTGTGTGATTGTTGGGCTGATTGATGGATGTTGCAGATGAACGATGCGCAGGAGCAGCGCTTATATCCCAGTGTCCACCGCTGCCGCTCTGCTGGTCTCTTCATCCACACTCTTCTTCGTCTTCACGTAAGTCACACACACACACACACACCCAGCACACAATCATTTCACCATCTAGATTAACTATAGACCCGATATAGTCCGGCTGTGAGTCACACACTTCCATCCAAAATAACCTTGAATTTGGTTACATGTCGTTTTTGCCAAAATAACTTTATTTAGATTTATGATATTCCATCATGTAAGTCAACAGTGATCACAAGGTGTGTGGTTTCATTTCTTTGACATGTTTTCTAACTAATGATAGTTTCTGAAATCGTGTTTTATCAGGTAAGCAGCAGCACAATCACAAGCTATTTCTTAATTAGTGTATCATTTACTATTGCATTTTATTTTAAACAGGACAGCACAGTATATGAACTGTATATGAGATGTGGTTTTAATCCAGCACTGAAAGTAGGGCAGTGAGCCACTGCAAACAATGCTCATGCCCTGATGTACAACCATTATAACATTCAATTCATTTATTTGTACAGCACTTTTCACAATACACATCATTTCAAAGCAGCTTTACAGTCCACATTACAGCTGACAGTGATCTGATATCAGAGCTAGTTATGTGTTTCAGAAATGTTCATATACAAAATCACAGTTAGCTAAAAATATACTAATTTAACAATGTAATAATTAAAGGCAGAAACAATGAGTTCATTGAAGTAATGAATACTTGTTTGTTAACAAATGATGGTGACATTGAGAAGCGTGTAGCATTGGTGCGTGTTGATCAGATATCTAGTCTCTAAAACACAGGATTGTGATTCCTACTTTGCATTTCTGCACTTTTTATATGCAAATGCATGTTGAGAATGAGCACTTTATGCACTGAAATGAAAGGCTGATCTGGTTTGATCAGGTGTTGTGGATGAGCTGGATTGTTATGGAATGACCTTTGAAACCGTGTCTGTCCCAGATTTCATGCAGTTTCATGCGTTTAGCTCTGATGGCACCAGCAGATGGGAAGTTTGGGATTAGGATTTGCTCCCAGTGCTGTTTTATTCCCCGTTCAGGACACATCGAGGTGTTCATCCGGCGTGTGACCTCTGGTGCATGAGTTTAAGCTCACAGAAACCACATCTGTCATCTGCACAGAATGGGCTTCACACCAAACGTTCAGATGTTGGAATAAATAAGAGTTTGTAATAATATTTCACTATTTCCTGCATTCCTCATCAAATAAATGCAGCCTTGGTGAGCAGAAGCGGCTCGTATCAAAGATATTACAATGCAAAATATATGTTTTCTATGTGAATATCTAGTAAAGTGTAATTTATTCCTGTGATCAAAGCTGAATTTTCAGCATCATTACTCCAGTCTTCAGTGTCACATGATCCTTCACAAATCATTCTAATATGATGATTTGATGATCAAGAAACATTTATGATTATTATCAATGATGAAAACAGTAATATATCTGACTGATACTAAAATAACACTGGAATCTTGACAAAGAAGAAGCTCAAATATAAGTAAGTTTTCATCACAACATTTGTTTTATTTGTGCTTTCATCGCTATTTTGCACTATTTTTATAACATGAATAATGAAGATATGCATCCAAACCTTGATTTGAGATTGATTTGTTGTTCAAATCAGTCTTACTTTGAACGATTTATATCACTTTTGAGTGAATCATTTTGGTTCATTTGAAAATTTGATTAATTTTCAGCTTTTATTTGATACCGAGTTTATATTATAAATGTTCCTCTTGAGTCTCTAGGAATGCATGCAGATTTCCCAGCATGCACTGTGCTTGTGTAAAGCATGATTTTCCCCAGGTTATTTATGACTGTAATCTTCGGCTGCTGTTGTAGAGATAGACTGGCCTTTATTAACCGGAGTAATGAAAGCGTGGCGCTCCATCTGTTCTGTGTGCACCGCACTAAACCACAGAAGCTACTGGGTGTGATCTAAACCAGGCTTATTGAAGATCGGAATGGTTTAGAATCCAGTTTGTCTGTACCTGTAATAAGCGATTATGGGTTATTATGGATAAAAATGTCTGCTTATTGTTAGAACAGATCAGTGTGTTCTGATCGAAAACAGTGAACTTTAGTTTATGACACAACTAAATAGTGGAAGAATCACACAGATCAATCGGATCATAATATTTGTGTTATATAGTGTTTTATATTATTGTTATATTATATAGTATTTATAAAGTGTTTTTTAAAGCAATATAACACACAAGGTAAATAGAGGTATCATTGAGATACTATATTATAAGTTTTTAATATTTTGAATTAGTTTTTATTTTCACATTTTGTTTTTATTGTAGTTTTCTTGCACAGGGATGATCCAGGTAACATGAGTCACTCATAACATCTGTGTTTGTATATTTGTATATCTTAATGACGGTCATATCTGTGTCTATTTGCTGCTGTTAGCTTTACTATGGCTCTGTTTCTCATCAGGGATTGATTGACACATTTATGATTATTATCAACGTTGAAAACAATAATATCTGAATGAAATGGTATCTGAATGAAATATATTCATTGAATATATGAAATGAAATGGTATCTGAATGAAACTAAAATAACACTGGACTCTAGGCAAAGAAGAAGCTCAAATATTAGCAAACTTTCACGTTTTCATCACTTTCCAGACTTCTATTTGTGTTATTTGAGGTTTTATCACGGCACTATTCTTATTGTTGTTGGATTTCACATTATAACATGAAGAATGAAGAAGATATGCATACAAACCTTGATTTGAGATTGATTTGTTGTGCGAACCAGTCTTTCTTTAAATGATTTGTATCACTTTTGAGTGAATCATTTTGTGTTTGTATATTTGTATATTTTAATGACGGTCATATCTGTGTGTATTTGCTGCTGTTAGCTTTACTATGGCTCTGTTTCTCATCAGGGATTGGAGTGTGTGCAGATGGTCAGAAATCACAGAGACATCGGCAGTAATCCGTTGATAAGAAATCAGGATCTTAAAGAGAAAAGCCTTTGTCCTCACACAGAAATCATTTGTTCATGACCTATATTCAGTGATTAACTCACTTTCCCAGAGCTTATGCGTTATGTATTGTCATGCGTCTGAGGGGTGTTCGATGGTGCTGACTGTGTAGGAAACAGTTCTGAAAGTGATATTCTGATTATGAGATTGAACAGAATAAAGTTAATTTAATAATGATATCAGTCTGATTTGAGACCAGCTTCATTCGGATCACACATGAACACGTGCACATTAACTTCCTTCCAGAAAACAGTGTTCACTGCTTCATAGAATAATTACAGGTGAAACACTTTGAAGTTTGAAACTTTGAGTTCCCCTTTGAATCTTTGAGTTCCCCCGAGAAACTTTGAGTTCCCCTGAGAATCTTTGAGTCCCCCCGAGAAACTTTGAGTTCCCCTGAGAAACTTTGAGTTCCCCCGAGAAACTTTGAGTTCCCCTGAGAAACTTTTAGTTCCCCCGAGAAACTTTGAGTTCCCCTGAGAAACTTTGAGTTCCCCCGAGAAACTTTGAGTTCCCCCGAGAAACTTTGAGTTCCCCTGAGAAACTTTGAGTTCCCCCGAGAAACTTTGAGTTCCCCTGAGAAACTTTGAGTTCCCCTGAGAATCTTTGAGTTCCCCTGAGAAACTTTGTGTTGTTCCCCCAGAGAAACTTTGTGTTGTTCCCCCAGAGAAACTTTGTGTTGTTCCCCCAGAGAAACTTTGAGTTCCCCTTTGAATCTTTGAGTTCCCCCTGAGAAACTTTGTGTTGTTCCCCCGAGAAACTTTGAGTTCCTCTTTGAATCTTTGAGTTCCCCCCGAGAAACTTGGTGTTGTTCCACCTGAGAAACTTTGAGTTCCCCCAAGAAACTTTGAGGTCCCCCAAGAAACTTTGCATTGTTCCCCCTGAGAAACTTTGCATTGTTCCCCCTGAGAAATGTCGAGTTCCCCTGAGAATCTTTGAGTTCCCCTGAGAAACTTTGCGTTCCCCAGAGAAATGTTGAGTTCCCCTGAGAATCTTTGAGTTCCCCTGAGAAACTTTACGCTCCTCTGAGAAACTTTGAGTTCCTCTGAGAAACTTTGAGTTCCTCTGAGAAACTTTGAGTTCCCCCGAGAAACTTTGCGTTCCCCCGAGAAACTTTGCGTTCCCCAGAGAAACGTTGAGTTCCGCCGAGAAACTTTGCGTTCCCCAGAGAAACGTTGAGTTCCCCCGAGAAACTTTGTGTTGTTCCCCCTGAGAAACTTTGCGTTCCCCAGAAAAACTTTGCGTTCCCCAGAGAAACGTTGAGTTCCGCCGAGAAACTTTGAGTTCCCCCGAGAAACTTTGCGTTCCCCAGAGAAACGTTGAGTTCCCCCGAGAAACTTTGTGTTGTTCCCCCTGAGAAACTTTGCGTTCCCCAGAGAAACGTTGAGTTCCCCCGAGAAACTTTGTGTTGTTCCCCCTGAGAAACTTTGCGTTCCCCCGAGAAACTTTGCGTTCCCCCGAGAAACTTTGCGTTCCCCAGAGAAACTTTGTGTTGTTCCCCCTGAGAAACTTTGAGTTCCTCCGAGAAACTTTGCGTTCCCCAGAGAAACGTTGAGTTCCCCCGAGAAACTTTGCGTTCCCCCGAGAAACTTTGTGTTGTTCCCCCTGAGAAACTTTGCGTTCCCCCGAGAAACTTTGCGTTCCCCCGAGAAACTTTGCGTTCCCCAGAGAAACTTTGTGTTGTTCCCCCTAAAAAACTTTGAGTTCCCCCGAGAAACTTTGTGTTGTTCCCCCTGAGAAACTTTGAATTCCCCCGAGAAACTTTGAGTTCCCCCGAGAAACTTTGCGTTCCCCCGAGAAACTTTGCGTTCCCCCAAGAAACTTTGCGTTCCCCAGAGAAACGTTGATTTCCCCCGAGAAACTTTGTGTTGTTTCCCCTGAGAAACTTTGAGTTCCCCCGAGAAACTTTGTGTTGTTCCCCCTGAGAAACTTTGAGTTCCCCCGAGAAACTTTGCGTTCCCCCGAGAAACTTTGCGTTCCCCAGAGAAACGTTGAGTTCCGCCGGGAAACTTTGAGTTCCCCCGAGAAACTTTGCGTTCCCCAGAGAAACGTTGAGTTCCCCCGAGAAACTTTGCGTTCCCCCGAGAAACTTTGTGTTGTTCCCCCGAGAAACTTTGTGTTGTTCCCCCGAGAAACTTTGCGTTCCCCAGAGAAACGTTGTGTTCCCCCGAGAAACTTTGTGTTGTTCCCCCTGAGAAACTTTGCGTTCCCCCGAGAAACTTTGCGTTCCCCCGAGAAACTTTGCGTTCCCCAGAGAAACTTTGTGTTGTTCCCCCTAAAAAACTTTGAGTTCCCCCGAGAAACTTTGTGTTGTTCCCCCGAGAAACTTTGCGTTCCCCAGAGAAACATTGAGTTCCCCCGAGAAACTTTGCGTTCCCCCGAGAAACTTTGTGTTGTTCCCCCTGAGAAACTTTGCGTTCCCTCGAGAAACTTTGTGTTGTTCCCCCTGAGAAACTTTGCGTTCCCCCGAGAAACTTTGCGTTCCCCCGAAAAACTTTGCGTTCCCCCGAGAAACTTTGTGTTGTTCCCCCTAAAAAACGTTGAGTTCCCCCGAGAAACTTTGTGTTGTTCCCCCTGAGAAACGTTGAGTTCCCCAGAGAAACTTTGAGTTCCCCTGAGAAACTTTGTGTTGTTCCCCCGAGAAACTTTGTGTTGTTCCCCCTGAGAAACTTTGCGTTCCCTCGAGAAACTTTGTGTTGTTCCCCCTGAGAAACTTTGCGTTCCCCCGAGAAACTTTGCGTTCCCCCGAAAAACTTTGCGTTCCCCTGAGAAACTTTGTGTTGTTCCCCCTAAAAAACGTTGAGTTCCCCCGAGAAACTTTGTGTTGTTCCCCCTGAGAAACGTTGAGTTCCCCAGAGAAACTTTGTGTTGTTCCCCCTGAGAAACTTTGAGTTCCCCCGAGAAACTTTGAGTTCCCCTGAGAAACTTTGAGTTCCCCCGAGAAACTTTGAGTTCCCCCGAGAAACTTTGAGTTCCCCTGAGAAACTTTGAGTTCCCCCGAGAAACTTTGAGTTCCCCTGAGAAACTTTGAGTTCCCCCGAGAAACTTTGTATTGTTCCCCCTGAGAAACTTTGAGTTCCCCCGAGAAACTTTGAGTTCCCCTGAGAAACTTTGAGTTCCCCCGAGAAACTTTGTATTGTTCCCCCTGAGAAACTTTGAGTTCCCCCGAGAAACTTTGAGTTCCCCCGAGAAACTTTGTATTGTTCCCCCTGAGAAACTTTGAGTTCCCCCGAGAAACCTTGTGTTGTTCCCCCTGAGAAACTTTGAGTTCCAAATGTTACTTTTTTTTTGTAATATTTTTTAAAATATTTAATATTTTATTTAATATTTAATATTTTGAGGAATTTCATGGTACTAAGTAATATTTATGCAATAATTATGATCCTTTTGTCTCCACAACACAATACAATCAATTAATTCAAACAATTTTAAAAATAATTTTACAGTGAGCCCTTTCATTGCTTTGTGCTTTTTTTCCATCTTGGCTGATTTATAGATTGATACAGCTTTTGTTTTTCATTTCCCATTCATTTGTAATGCCGTTCACGAGGAGAACAAGTGTGATGATTTTTTTTAGGATCTTTTAACCTTTTTGAATCATGTCCAACTTTACAAAAAAATCAAAACGTAAATATTTTCAGTCAAAAGTTATTATAGAACAGAGGGTCTTTAGCACATTTCAATGAGAAATTAGGGGGCAAATGTGCTTAATCGTGCTGAATAATAAGTCCTAAAATAGGCTTAATTTTTCATGTCATACTAAATATCTTATTGCTTACTTCTTGATTGTCTTATCTTCTGATTGTTGGTTTCTTTCTCTGCGCTCACTATAGTGTGTTCTCATATGGATCCAGCAGTTTTTCTGGCAGACGGATGTTTGATCCGCAGTCAGTAATCTGGGATTAGTGGCGTACGTAAGGGACAGCCCCTCAATCCCCCGTTACTACAGGACCACCACTGACACACATAAACCAGACAGAAATGTGTCACGGGCACTAAAGAATATGAAGAAATATGTGACAGAATCAAATCTGCATGCATTTCAGTTGGAACCAAATCATGTTGTAGTTTCCTGTCTTTAATTCGATCTCACGACTATGGAAACACATTTCTGCCAAATAAGGGAAAAAAATCATGCTTTGGTTAATCATAATTATTAGATGAAAAGTCGAAATTGACTTAAAAAGTCATAAATATGACATAAAATGTAGAAATTATGACATACTAAATCGAAATCATGACTTAAAAAGTCATTATTATATAAAAAGTCATTATTATATAAAAAGTCAATATTATAACCAAAGTGAAAAGAATAAAACTAAGAAAATGGAAAAATAAAACTACCAAAATTAAAAAGCACACAACAATAGTAAAACAATAATTAAACCTGTGGTCAAGGAGTATTGAAAGTTATGGCATAAAAGGTCACTCAGTAATTCATAAAAAAGTCAAAATTGTGACATACTGGGCCCTATCATACCCCCGCTAGCCGCAACGCAAGTGTGTTTTGCTAGTTTCAGCCTTACACAGTTTTCATTTTCACGTCCTGCGCCACGCTGTTTAAATAGCAAATGCATTTGCGCTCATTTGTGAGCCCATGGGCTGCTGGTCTGAGAACGAGTGTGTGTTCAGGAGCATTGTTGGAGCGTTGCTATTTTGAGGAACTGAAATAGACTGAGCCGTCGACCAACAAAAATATACGCCTGTATGCGGATCCACAACGCATGTACACTCTGCTTATTACACACACAGAGCAGAACACAAACATGCCAAATATAAAAAATAAAAGGATAACAGTGTAAAAGGGAAAAAAGCTTTAACCGCACGCACTAGCATATCCGTTGGCGCTCTGGAGACGCATTCGGTCTTTCCACTATCAAATTCCTCCATGTAAAATAGCAAAACACACCCATCACTCATTAAGAGAATAGAGACGACCATTTTAGACCAGCGCCGGGAGCGCCGACCATTTTTCCCGTCGTTAAACTGGCAAAAGTGGATTTGGACGCCCTAACTGAACTTGCGCCCTGCGCTTTAGACCATGCACTTAGATCCTTAAAATAGGGCCCACAAAGTAAAAATTATGACGAGTCAAAATTATTATATAATAAGTCATAATTATGATATAAAAAGTCACAATTATTTCATACCATGTCAAAATTATGACATAAAAAGTCAGAATTATGACATAAAAAGTCAAATTGATTACATTCTTAATTTGAGTTGTAGTTGTAGCATAAATCGAAATTATGACAAAAAGTCTAAATTATTGTGTTATATTTTCGACTTTGTCATGTGTTATAATTTTGACTTTTTATGTCATCATAATGATTTACCAGAGCATGACTGTTTTTCTTATGTGGCAGAAATATCCTTCCATACACAACATTCATTCAATGAAAATCTGAGTTTAATCTGCGTCCCAGTGGCCATGATTTACCTCTCCGTTTAATCTCACGCTCCAGATGTAATCACCCCCTGCTGGGTTTTTCTTTTTTCTGGAATGATCCACACTTTCATTTGTGTCTTTGTGCTGGTCCTCAGGGGCCGACGAGCCTCTCAGATGTGTTCGAGACGGAGCTTCAAACACCACAGACAGGCAAAAGACGCTTAATTCAACTTTTGCTTGTGAATTATTCAGCCAACGCTACATTTGATCTAAAAGATGGAACAATGAAGGCAGATCTGAAATGATTATTGGTGCATTGCCATGAAGTCGATGTATTTCATTTGATTGTTCTTTAATATAGAGGTGGATTCTTAAAGTCAACATGAAACGGCATTTACAGCCCATTTTTGAGCCAAAAAGGGTTTCAATGCTATAAAATATGGATGGTACTTGATTTTATTGATCAGGAATTGACTGAACATGAATTAAACCGGAAATACTGTAATAGTCAGAAAATAATGTCTTTTTTTAAATGGAACAGTTTATTGATCCTTTAGACAAAATATTTATTAAAAATGTATAGTTTGCGTGTGTTTTTTGAGCATCATATTAGATGCATCAGGCTTTTAATGGCTCATATAATGAGAATATGGAGGGAAAAACAGCTCAGTTTTATTCAGAGCCTCAAACTGAGCAAAAAGATGCTGTTTGGTGCAGATGCTGATGTGTATATGGACAAAAAGGGATGAAATTCTGATGCTTGTAATGTAAACCATTGGAATCTTTATAACAGTATCACATAAAATGCATATAAATATCAATATCTGCCTATAATATGTCTTAGTAAGATGATATTTAAATGCTTAGTTATATGATCTGTAGTTTTAAAACATATAATGCAATGCAATACAATGATTGAGAGATGAACAAATAAACCTTCCTCAAAAGCCTGATGATCATATTTGATAATCATGATTTTTATAATAAATGATGTCTGGATAATCAAGTAAACCTGCTTCAGTCCAGCTGAAATATTACTAACAATATCAAAGTTATTCTCATGTTAACTTGATAAAATCAGAGCAGAGTTGACATCAGAAAGACGTGAAGC
>NC_138723.1:31608868-31691368 GCF_965113295.1 Leuciscus leuciscus | reverse complement strand
ACAGCTGACACAGAGAAACACACAACACAGCTGACACAGGGAAACACACAACACAGCTGACACAGGTAAACACACAACACTGCTGACACAGGTAAACACACAACACAGCTGACACAGAGAAACACACAACACAGCTGACACAGAGAAACACACAACACAGCTGACACAGGGAAACACACAACACAGCTGACACAGGTAAACACACAACACAGCTGACACAGGTAAACACACAACACAGCTGACACAGAGAAACACAACACAGCTGACACAGGGAAACACACAACACAGCTGACACAGGTAACTACATAACACAGCTGACACAGGTAAACACACAACACAGCTGACACAGGTAAACACACAACACAGCTGACACAGGTAAACACACAACACAGCTGACACAGGTAAACACAACACAGCTGACACAGGTAAACACACAACACAGCTGACACAGGTAAACACACAACACAGCTGACACAGAGAAACACACAACACAGCTGACACAGGGAAACACACAACACAGCTGACACAGGTAAACACACACAGCTGACACAGGTAAACACAACACAGCTGACACAGGTAAACACACAACACAGCTGACACAGAGAAACACACAACACAGCTGACACAGAGAAACACAACACAGCTGACACAGGGAAACACACAACACAGCTGACACAGGTAAACACACAACACAGCTGACACAGGTAACTACACAACACAGCTGACACAGGTAAACACACAACAC
The DNA here is from genome assembly GCF_965113295.1 of Leuciscus leuciscus. Taxonomy (NCBI): domain Eukaryota; kingdom Metazoa; phylum Chordata; class Actinopteri; order Cypriniformes; family Leuciscidae; genus Leuciscus; species Leuciscus leuciscus. Next base: position 31,690,623 of record NC_138723.1, on the reverse strand, counting down.
AGCTGACACAGAGAAACACAACACAGCTGACACAGGGAAACACACAACACAGCTGACACAGGTAACTACATAACACAGCTGACACAGGTAAACACACAACACAGCTGACACAGGTAAACACACAACACAGCTGACACAGGTAAACACAACACAGCTGACACAGGTAAACACACAACACAGCTGACACAGAGAAACACACAACACAGCTGACACAGGGAAACACACAACACAGCTGACACAGGTAAACACACAACACAGCTGACACAGGTAAACACAACACAGCTGACACAGGTAAACACACAACACAGCTGACACAGAGAAACACACAACACAGCTGACACAGAGAAACACACAACACAGCTGACACAGGGAAACACACAACACAGCTGACACAGGTAAACACACAACACAGCTGACACAGGTAAACACACAACACAGCTGACACAGAGAAACACAACACAGCTGACACAGGGAAACACACAACACAGCTGACACAGGTAACTACATAACACAGCTGACAAAGGTAAACACACAACACAGCTGACACAGGTAAACACACAACACAGCTGACACAGGTAAACACACAACACAGCTGACACAGAGAAACACACAACACAGCTGACACAGGGAAACACACAACACAGCTGACACAGGTAAACACACAACACAGCTGACACAGGTAAACACAACACAGCTGACACAGGTAAACACACAACACAGCTGACACAGAGAAACACACAACACAGCTGACACAGAGAAACACACAACACAGCTGACACAGGGAAACACACAACACAGCTGACACAGGGAAACACACAACACAGCTGACACAGGTAAACACACAACACAGCTGACACAGAGAAACACAACACAGCTGACACAGGGAAACACACAACACAGCTGACACAGGTAACTACATAACACAGCTGACAAAGGTAAACACACAACACAGCTGACACAGGTAAACACACAACACAGCTGACACAGGTAAACACAACACAGCTGACACAGGTAAACACACAACACAGCTGACACAGGTAAACACACAACACAGCTGACACAGAGAAACACACAACACAGCTGACACAGGGAAACACACAACACAGCTGACACAGGTAAACACACAACACAGCTGACACAGGTAAACACACAACACAGCTGACACAGGTAAACACACAACACAGCTGACACAGAGAAACACAACACAGCTGACACAGGGAAACACACAACACAGCTGACACAGGTAACTACACAACACAGCTGACACAGGTAAACACACAACACAGCTGACACAGGTAAACACACAACACAGCTGACACAGGTAACTACACAACACAGCTGACACAGGTAACTACACAACACAGCTGACACAGGTAAACACACAACACAGCTGACACAGGTAAACACACAACACAGCTGACACAGGTAAACACACAACACAGCTGACACAGGTAAACACACAACACAGCTGACACAGGTAACTACACAACACAGCTGACACAGGTAAACACACAACACAGCTGACACAGGTAACTACACAACACAGCTGACACAGGTAAACACACAACACAGCTGACACAGGTAAACACAACACAGCTGACACAGGTAAACACACAACACAGCTGACACAGGTAAACACACAACACAGCTGACACAGAGAAACACACAACACAGCTGACACAGGGAAACACACAACACAGCTGACACAGGTAAACACACAACACAGCTGACACAGGTAAACACACAACACAGCTGACACAGGTAAACACACAACACAGCTGACACAGGTAAACACACAACACAGCTGACACAGGTAACCACACAACACAGCTGACACAGGTAAACACAACACAGCTGACACAGGTAAACACACAACACAGCCGACACAGGTAACTACACAACACAGCTGACACAGGTAACTACACGTGCTAGAAGAGTTTGTGTTTTGTTTGTTTCTGGTCCCGCTTCGGATGCCACGATGCCATCAAGCGGTATCTCTGGTCGTAATCAGTCCTTCACTGACCAATCAGCGTTCATTAGCAGAATGCTAGCGTGTTATGGGCAACAACAACTCAACCTGTAAGAAATCGAAAGGACATAAGTACTCGTTCATTCAACTTTCGACCTATAACCTATGTTGAACTTGCAAAACCTACAATCAAATCTGAGATTTCTCAACGGCAATCGGGTGAACGAGACACATTTAGCCGTCTAGCCCCATAGACTCCCATTCACTTTGCACTCATGGGCGATCGCCCCCAGTGGAGCTCTGGTGCAACTACAACCACAATTCGGTACAATAGGACTTAATAGGGAGTGGGATCTCCGTAGACGTGCTCTGCTAAAACCAAATCAATTTGCTGTGAAAGCGAACACAGGTGAGATCATGACTGACACGAGCCATGAACTTGCTCTCACTAAATCTACTTCACAGGTGACAGGGAAGTTTCAGGGAGGAGTGAATCCGTTCACACACGGATGCTGTCTCAACCTGCAGTCTGTGCTCTTCAGTCCCATCATGCCGAGGTGAGCGGATCAGCTGATCACAGCACTGTTCCTTCATTAATGAAGAACTACACGCACTATTAACACTCTAATAACTACTATTAACTGACAAGAAACTGAGTAAAAAATGACTATCCAAAACCTCACAAAAACCTCTAAAGCTCACAATAACTTCAGTCAATATTATGTAGTTATCATGTTTTTCACTTTAGAATACTAGGATGCGGTAACACTTGAGTCATTACTAATGGGTTACCATTACCTTTTATTATAAATTATGCATTATTAATATTAATTATGAACCTGTATATAGTAGTCTTCAGTGAGGGATGAAAAATAGAAGTTACTGATTAGCTAATAGTGAACTACCACATTCACCTGAGCGATATTACTTACTAAGTTATTAATCAGAGTTTTTTATTAGTAAATAGTAGTTACTAGAATGTTAATAGTGCGTTACTTGTTTGTTCCTGTGAAGTTAATGAAGGAACATTAATTAATTTATTAATTTCATTAATGAAGGAACAGTATTATAAAGTGTTACCGATAACATCATGCATGTTTAGGACAGAATGTTTTTTGTGCGCACTCATGCTGTTTTGTTATTATATATTGTATTAAATTATAACTTTATTGACGTTTTATCGTTGTTATGATTATTTCTGCTCTTCCAATCGTAGATACACTGGGAAACTCAGGGACAGATTACCGGTTTGCGTTCATCCTCCGTTCCATCATCCCGAGTCTCAGAAACTGACCCCGGTGAAGAGCTCCGACAACTGCGTCCCCAGCCAGACTCTTCCTGTGAAGGTACATGTGTTTCACAAATACTGCACTTATGGCACATGGTGTGGATATGTAGGTATAGAATGTATATGCACATTTACATTTAATCATTTAGCAGACGCTTTTTACCCAAAGCCACATACAAATGAGGAGAGCAATAGAAGCAATCAGACCAGCAAGAGGACAACAGTGTACAAGTGAAGTCTAGCACAGGACACATAGCAACGGTTCCTTACATTTATTTCTTTTATTTTTTCATTATGTACATTTGGGAAAGTTATTGTTTTAATTGTTTTATATTTTTAATTTATATTGTTTTGTTGTTATTGTGGATAGTGAAGCCAAAGACATTTCCACTTGTGGACAATAAAGGAACTAAACTAAACTAAACTAAACTAAACTAAACTTAACATGAAAGCTGTGAATAAATGAGTAAGATCATCAAAGTTAACCTGCGTTCAGCTGTGGCTCATTAAACATAAACTTAGTTTTAGAGAGTTTTATAGATATAAAGATACGGTCAGTTTAGATCGTCTATTTAGAAATGTACCATTTTAGCATATAAATGTCGTTATGTATTCAGTTAAATGAGATTTGACTTTATAACACATCAGGTTTGGCTGAAAAATAAATCCTGCTCTGAATAAAAAACTATTGTTTAAAGATATATTGACAGCTTAGATACAAAGCTTGACTATATTTGAATTATGACTTGTGCAACAGTGTTATTTTACAATAATTGTGATTAATATAGTTTTTACTAAAATTGTTTTATATGTTATATGTTTAATATGTTTAATATGTTTTATATTTTTTATATTTTCAGATTTTATTTTAGTTTTAGTAATTTTATTTATTTATTAGTTATTGTATTTCTAAATATATCTTTATAGTTTTTATTAATATTTTGAATTTGTTTTTATATTTTATGTTTTCATTTAAAGTTTTAGTAATTGTATTGTGTTTTTTATTTTTATTAGCTTTTGTTTTTTAAATATATCTGTATAGTTTTTATTTTTATATATATATATATATATATTTATTTATTTTTTTTATATTTTTTTTTATATATCTGTTTTTAATTTTAACTTCTGTTTTATTTTTATAATGTAGTTAAACTAGAAAGTAAAGTTTGTCTGGACAAGATTTATAATGGCTTATATAGCCTTATCTGAACGTTTGAAAGTTACAGGCATGTTTCTTATGGTATTAGCTTTAGTTTAATAACCCTGGTTTGTAAGGTTTCAAAGTAGCTTCCCCTACAATCATTCCAATTATATTATTAATAGCGCTTTTCACAATACACATCGTTTCAAAGCAGCTTTACAGAAAGTGCATGAGTCCACATTACAGTTTGTGATCTGTTATCAGAGCTAGTTATGTATTTCAGAAATATACATATACAAAATCACAGTTAGCGAAAAATATACTAATTTAAACAATGTAATAATTTAAGGCAGAAACAATGAGCTCACTGAAGTAATGAATACTTGTTTGTTAACAAATGATTGTCATTTAGACAGTGAGAGTGTGATTTGTTCGTCACTGCTGGTACAGTATCTGTATAAAGTATTTTGATGTGTGTTTCAGTCTCTGGAAGAAGTAGATGATCCAGACAGTAAAAGTATGAGCAGTCCACCCCCACTGCCCCCTAAACCAGACCCCGTCCTGCTCAAGAACCATCTGGCAGCTCTGGAAGGTGTGTGGACGTGTGGAAGCGTTGAGCAGAATCATGTTTCTGCACTAAATGTGTTCATGTCCTCTCATTGTGCTTTATAACAGAGAGTTTGCTCCAGTCCAGAGCCGTAATGCCTTCAGGACACAAAATAATCCCACTTCAGACTTCAGAGTCGCCCACCAAAGTGCTCTACCAAGTTCCCAGAGATCAGGTGAGAATGTTCAAAACTGCTGATCAAAAAGTCAGTTTCAACCACAGTAAGGAATGCTATATCAATAAAGCAATTCTGCTTGAAATCAGAGATGCTACTAATTAAAATGAAAGCCGTTGCCTATATTTCTCAATATCTTAGCTTGGATGGCTGCCAGTTTAATTTGGAAAATATTATACTCACATCAGACTCTTTGACAACTGGCTATTTATATATTTCTATCTTCATTGATGCTTTTTGAGTATTGTACACTCTCACTTATATCACAACGACCATTATCTAAATGCCTTAATTACTTTCAGAGTGTGTCTGAGCATCAGACCTTTGCTGACTTTTCATCTGTGACAACCGATCAGCTTACTCTCACCTAGAACAAAACCAACATTTACATTTAGTCATTTAGCAGAAGCCTTTGTCCAAAGAGACTTACGAATGAGGACTAAAGCAAGCGAGTCAAAGAGGCAAAAACAACGCAACAAGTGCTAAAAATACAAAGTGCAGGCATTGCTCAATAGCATAAGTCAGACTAGGGCGGATTAAAGGAAAAGGGAATTTTTTATGAGGTTAAGTGCTCACGGAAGAGATGAGTTTTCATCTGTCTTTTGAATGTTGTCAGGGATTCTGCGTCCCGGATGAGGGTGGGGAGAGTGTTCCACCAGCAGGGAACCGTGAATGAGAATATTCTGGAAATGTTCAGGCTCTCTGTGATGGAACCACGAGACGTCGCTCGTTGACCGATCGTAGGTGTCTGGTAGGGATGTAGACTCGTGGGAGTGAGTGAAAGTAGGAGGGAGCTGAGCCTGTGATAGATCTGTAAGCAAGCGTCAGTGCCTTGAACTTAATGCGAGCAGAGAGAGGTAGCCAGTGCAGAGAGATGAACAGAGGAGTGACGTGGGCCCTCTTGGGCTCGTTGAAGACAAGACGAGCTGAAGCATTCTGAATCATTTGTAGAGGTTTAGTTGCACATGATGGAAGTCCAGCCAGAAGAGCATTGCAGTGATCAAGCCTAGAAATGACCAGGGCCTGGACGAGAAGTTGTGTTGCATGCTCAGTTAGGAAAGGCCTGATCTTCCTGATGTTGTGCAGTGCAAACCTGCATGATCGAGCTGTCTTTGAAATGTGATCTGTGAAGGTCAGCTGGTCATCCAATATTACTCCAAGATTTCTGACCGACCTTGATGGGGTGATTGATGATGATTCTAGCTGGATAGTGAAGTCGTGCTGTAGAGACGGATTGGCAGGGAGGACGAGAAGCTCTTTTTTAAATTTAAATCTCTTTATATATCAAAACCGGTCGACATAAAAAATTCTTAATAGAACCGACCGATATTTAAATCTCTTAATGAAACAAAACCGACCGATATTTAAATCTCTTAAATGAACAAAACCGACCGATATTTAAATCTCTTAACGGAACAAAACCGACCGATATTTAAATCTCTTAATGAAACAAAACCGACCGATATTTAAATCTCTTAACGGAACAAAACCGACCGATATTTAAATCTCTTAATGAAACAAAACCAACCGATATTTAAATCTCTTAATGAAACAAAACCATCCGATATTTAAATCTCTTAAGTGAACAAAACCGACCGATATTTAAATCTCTTAACGGAACAAAACCGACCGATATTTAAATCTCTTAATGAAACAAAACCGACCGATATTTAAATCTCTTAACGGAACAAAACCGACCGATATTTAAATCTCTTAATGAAACAAAACCGACCGATATTTAAATCTCTTAATGAAACAAAACCGACCGATATTTAAATCTCTTAACGGAACAAAACCGACCGATATTTAAATCTCTTAAGGAAACAAAACCGACCGATATTTAAATCTCTTAAGGAAACAAAACCGACCGATATTTAAATCTCTTAACGGAACAAAACCGACCAACATTTAAATCTCTTAAATGAACAAAACCATCCGATATTTAAATCTCTCAAATTAACAAAACCCACCGATATTTAAATCTCTTAACGGAACAAAACCATACGATATTTAAATCTCTCAAATTAACAAAACCGACCAACATTTAAATCTCTTAACTGTGTTGCTCGCTCAGGCTAGCGTTAGAGTCACTGCGGCACTGATATATGTGCTAGACAACACTATAGATACAATATAGCTAGATATAAATCATAAATCGTTATATCATCATATCCCCCAGCCCTAAAACTTGCATTATAGACATAACAGTACGACTTTCTGGAAATAAATTTGCCTTCTAAGATACCTTGTCTAGAATAAATATCTGAACACATTTTTACTAAATACATATTAATACAACAACAGTTGACCACAGTGCTGTACATGCGACAAAGCAAAATAATCATAAAATCACATTCAAATTCTATATCATTACAACAATCACAGATAAAACCAGAATACATTGAGGCATTAATAGAAACCCGTTACACCACTAACACAACACTCATGTATGATCAAACGGCAGAATAAAAAAATACGATTTTAAATGATGTTCCTTTGTCTGTCCCTGTAGATCGGCACGAGGATTTCCCCGCTGGTCCCGCAGGAGCACGCGTCCGATCCCAGTCTCCTTCAGTCGGAGAATCCCGGAAACTCTCTGACTCTGAATTCCCGCTCGCTGAGTCTGAAACACTCCCACCGCCGCGTAGCCGAAACTCCAGGTCCACATCCGAGCGCTAGCGTCCTCATTAGCCGATCCGGGAGTCTGTCCTACGACAGTCTTGTGCGTCCCGTCGAGCGCCTCGGATCCCAGACGCCATTCCTTCCCATGGATTCGAGTCTCCCCCGAGGTCCTGGATGCAACTGCAGCCCGGTGTTCATGAATATTAGCCGGCATTCGCCTCAACACCGTGAGCCGTCGCCCGTCTGCTACGACAGCCTCGCTAAACCGCTAATGAGCTCCATTCAGGAGCGCCGGGAACCTGAAGAGAAGGACAAACCTCTCGCTCTCGCTCCGAACTCCGGGATCTACGACATTCCCAGCAGACGAAGCCTTCCGCATGATTTCCGAGGCCCATCGTCTCGCGGACCGACTCCTCCGGCGTACGGCTCGCGCGAGTTCCTCCTTAGCAGCGCTGCATACGGATACGGGAGCCGGTCGCATCTGTCTTCCTCCTCCTCGTCTTCGCTCACCCGCACGCCTCGGACCGCCAGCTCCCCGCTGCACTTTAACCGATCCCTCTCTCCCTCCTTCTATCACTCTCTGGACCGACATTCCCAACAGCTCCCATCGGCTCTTCCCAGCTCCTCCTACGGCCATCAGAAAGCACTGGCGTTCATCAGAGGAGAAGAAAGACCCGAACCTGAACTATGAGTCCGTCACGGAAATCATCAAAATATCAGGGAATTTTAATAGGGATTATGCAGACCTGGAAAATTTCACTTCCTTGCTCAAAAGGTGTTGGGAGATGCTGATACGCCATCAATTATACTTCTAATATATGATGATTTGCTGCACAAGAAACATTTATGATTATTATCAATGTTGAAAACAGCTTCATATTTGTGTGGAAACTGTGATACATTTTATTTTTCAGGATTCTTTGATGAATAGAAAATACATTTATACTGTTACAAAAGAATCTATTTCAAATAAATGCTGTTCTTTAGAACTTTCTGTCACTTTTGATCAATTTAATGTGAGCTTGATGAATAGAAGTTATTCTTATTTACGCCAATCACAGTTTCCACAGAAATATGAACTTTTCAACATTGATAATAATCATAAATGTTTCTTGATCATCAAATCATCATATTAGAGTGATTTGTGAAGGATCATGTGACACTGAAGACTGAAAATTCAGATTTGATCACAGGAATAAATTACACTTTACTAGATATTCACATAGAAAACAGCTGATGTACATTAGAATAATACATTTTTTACTGTATTTTTATTAAATAAATGCAACCTTGGTGAACAGAGACTCTTTCAGATTACACTTTTTTTTGAATTATTACCAACTTTTGACCAGCAGTGTATGTATTTTTAAAATGTATTTACAGGATTATATTGCATAATAAAATTCTATTCTATGAGCAATTATTATTTAGTTTCTTTTTAAAATTTTAACAATTCAATTATGGTGCTTTAAAATGATTTAAAACAGTTATTTGTTAATTGTATAATTAAAATATATTTGTTTTTTGTTATTTCTTTTTTCTGTATCAATATTGTGTTTTATAATTTATTTCTTGGCTAATAAAGTTTGATTTGTTGACTTCATAGTTTTGCTTTGATATTCTCTCAATGAATGTTGTATTTTATTCTCTTAAAGTCCTCATGAAACTGAAGTTGCTCTTGTCTTTTCTCCTCTATTGTTCTGTATATCGAGTGAAACGCTTCAGGAACAAGAACAGATGTGGGCGGGGCTTGATTGTGTCTGTGAGGAACTGATTGGATGGTTGTGGTTTGCTATTGGCTGATCTCATGTGAGTGACATCAGAGAAGAGAAGAAATGCTGCAAGAGGAACTTATTCTGATTCAAGATAATTAGGAACATGAATTTAACACAATAATGATAAATAATTTAGAATAAACACTGCAATATTCAAGTGTTGACAACATTAGATACAGCTGTGCCTTCAGTCAAAGGAAACTGGTTACAGGCACACTAAAGATGAGGCTACAGTAGATTTCCTTGATTTCTTTAGTGAGCTCGGGAAAAGGATGGGAAAACTCAGGATATCACACACTTTATGGAAGCAGAAATTCCCTCTGGTGTTCACTGAGAAATATTACATGTTGTTCCACTGATGTAAATAAGCCTTTGTGTCCTTCCTTGCACATACTTTACACATCTTCTTTGAAAGTGAATTAACTTGTTAAATGTGGTTCGTCACTTCAGATATTAAAGGTGGCGTGAGTGTAGTTTAACTAACTTTACCAGCAGAATGTGAATATAACAGGTCTGATGGACTGCAGTGGCTGGAGAAGCTTTGCTTTATTGATCAGTTAGTGTGGAAGCCTGTTTCTGCCACAGAATAAAAAATAAAAAAGGTAATTGCGATCTTTTATCTCACAATTGCTTGATATAAAGTCAGAATTGCTTGATATAAAGTCAGAATTGCGGGATATAAAGTCAGAATTGCTTGATATAAAGTCAGAATTGCGGGATATAAAGTCAGAATTGCTTGATATAAAGTCAGAATTGTGTGATATAAAGTCAGAATTGCGGGATATAAAGTCAGAATTGTGTTATAAAGTCAGAATTGCTTGTTATAAAGTCAGAATTGCGGGATATAAAGTTAGAATTGTGTTATAAAGTCAGAATTGCTTGTTATAAAGTCAGAATTGCGGGATATAAAGTCAGAATTGCTTGATATAAAGTCAGAATTGTGTGATATAAAGTCAGAATTGCGGGATATAAAGTCAGAATTGTGTTATAAAGTCAGAATTGCTTGTTATAAAGTCAGAATTGCGGGATATAAAGTTAGAATTGTGTTATAAAGTCAGAATTGCTTGTTATAAAGTCAGAATTGCGGGATATAAAGTTAGAATTGTGTTATAAAGTCAGAATTGCGGGATATAAAGTTAGAATTGCTTGTTATAAAGTCAGAATTGCGGGATATAAAGTTAGAATTGTGTTATAAAGTCAGAATTGCGGGATATAAAGTTAGAATTGCTTGTTATAAAGTCAGAATTGCGGGATATAAAGTTAGAATTGTGTTATAAAGTCAGAATTGCTTGTTATAAAGTCAGAATTGCGGGATATAAAGTTAGAATTGTGTTATAAAGTCACAATTGTGTTATAAAGTCACAATTGCGTGATATAAAATCAGAATTGTGTTATAAAGTCAGAATTGCGGGATATAAAGTTAGAATTGTGTTATAAAGTCAGAATTGCGGGATATAAAGTTAGAATTGCTTGTTATAAAGTCAGAATTGCGGGATATAAAGTTAGAATTGTGTTATAAAGTCAGAATTGCTTGTTATAAAGTCAGAATTGCGGGATATAAAGTTAGAATTGTGTTATAAAGTCACAATTGTGTTATAAAGTCACAATTGCGTGATATAAAATCAGAATTGTGTTATAAAGTCACAATTGCGTGATATAAAGTCAGAATTGTGTTATAAAGTCACAATCGCGTGATATAAAGTTAGAAATGTGTTATAAAGTCAGAATTGTGTTAGTCACAATTGTGTTATAAAGTCACAATTGTGTTATAAAGTCACAATTGCGTGATATAAAATCAGAATTGTGTTATAAAGTCACAATTGCGTGATATAAAGTCAGAATTGTGTTATAAAGTCACAATCGCGTGATATAAAGTTAGAATTGTGTTATAAAGTCAGAATTGTGATATAAAGTCAGAATTGTGTTATAAAGTCACAATTGTGTTATAAAGTCACAATTGCGTGATATAAAATCAGAATTGTGTTATAAAGTCACAATCGCGTGATATAAAGTTAGAATTGTGTTATAAAGTCAGAATTGTGATATAAAGTCAGAATTGTGTTATAAAGTCACAATTGTGTTATAAAGTCACAATTGCGTGATATAAAATCAGAATTGTGTTATAAAGTCACAATTGCGTGATATAAAGTCAGAATTGTGTTATAAAGTCACAATCGCGTGATATAAAGTTAGAATTGTGTTATAAAGTCAGAATTGTGTTATAAAGTCACAATCGCGTGATATAAAGTTAGAATTGTGTTATAAAGTCAGAATTGTGTTATAAAGTCACAATTGCGTGATATAAAGTTAGAATTGTGTTATAAAGTCAGAATTGTGTTATAAAGTCGCAATTGCGTGATATAAAGTTAGAATTGTGTTATAAAGTCAGAATTGTGTTATAAAGTCACAATTGCGTGATATAAAGTCAGAATTGTGTTATAAAGTCACAATTGCGTGATATAAAGTCACAATTGCGTGATATAAAGTTAGAATTGTGTTATAAAGTCAGAATTGTGTTATAAAGTCACAATTGCGTGATATAAAATCAGAATTGTGTTATAAAGTCACAATTGCGTGATATAAAGTCAGAATTGTGTTATAAAGTCACAATCGCGTGATATAAAGTCAGAATTGCATGATATAAAATCAGAATTGTGTTATAAAGTCAGAATTGCTTGTTATAAAGTCAGAATTGTTGCGTGATATAAAGGACTCGGACTCAGGACTTTGGACTCAGAACTCGGACTCAGGACTCAGGACTCGGACTCGGACTCAGGACTCAGGACTCAGGACTCGGACTCGGTACTCAGGACTCGGACTCGGACTCGGACTCAGGACTCGGACTCGGACTCAGGACTCGGACTCAGGACTCGGACTCGGACTCGGACTCGGACTCGGACTCAGGACTCGGACTCAGGACTCGGACTCGGACTCGGACTCAGGACTCGGACTCGGACTCAGGACTCGGACTCGGACTCAGGACTCGGACTCGGACTCGGACTCAGGACTCAGGACTCAGGACTCAGGACTCGGACTCAGGACTCGGACTCGGACTCAGGACTCGGACTCGGGACTCGGGACTCGGGACTCGAACTCGGTACTCAGGACTCGGACTCGGACTCGGACTCGGACTCAGGACTCGGACTCGGACTCGGACTCAGGACTCAGGATTCAGGACTCGGACTCAGGACTCGGACTCGGACTCGGACTCGGACTCGGACTCGGACTCGGACTCAGGACTCGGACTCAGGACTCGGACTCGGACTCAGGACTCGGACTCGGACTCAGGACTCGGACTCGGACTCAGGACTCAGGACTCGGACTCAGGACTCGGACTCGGACTCGGACTCGGGACTCGGGACTCGGGACTCGAACTCGGACTCGGGACTCGGGACTCGGGCTCAGGACTCGGACTCGGGACTCAGGACTCGGAATTGCGAGACTCACAATAGTTTCAATGCACTTTGAGTTTGATCACAAATCCTCTCTGTATCTCCCCAGTTACCCAGATCAGTTTGAATCTTACAAATGAGCATACAGCTAATAATATTGATGATATACAATGTTCATATTCTCGCACATGCGCAGTGAGTCCGAGGAGCGCGCGACCCGTCCGTGTCGGATGATCACGTGATCCCAGGTCTTTCCCCGCGAGCACACGGTGTGATGGAATCACTTCTCCGGGCTTTGATCAAATATTAACAGAGCTGTGCGAGTCTGAAACTGTGTTTGATGTGGTTCAGTCGAGCTGGACTGATAACCAGCAGAACCGGAGTGTTATTGACTGAGTCGTGATGATTCTGCGTCAGTACAGAAGAACCTCGACACACTGAGGTTATGATGAGCTCTTCTGCATGATTATGTGTCTCGCATATCAAAGTTCAGACCAGATGAGTTGCTCACAATCCTTCCGCCTGTGAAACTGGGCTATTAAGTTTTAATTATGATCCTAAAAAGTTGAAATTGACAGTTATAATTTTGACTTATGAGATCAAATACTAAATCATAATTAATAATCAGTAAAAATTCTACTTTTAGATCATAATCCTGGCATGTAATCAGACTAACAAAAACTAGCTTTCTCTGTCATGGTTTTTAACAGTCTAGACTTATTCTAGTCCAGAGTTTAATAAACTGATTTCCTGGAGGAAGACGAGAGATAATCAGGACTAAACTAGGCTTAAACTAAAGCAGGAGGCAGATTAATGTTGTGTTTCAGAGAACACACACACACACACACACACACACACACACATTCCCTCAGGCTTCTCTACGGTGGGAACGAGCCTGGAGCGGTTTATGATGAATAATAAATAGGGAACAAGTCTTTATTATTGTGATTAATAATGAATATAAGAGAACTTCCCCTGGAGAGCAGGATGATTTACTCGGATCTTTCAGCATTTCATCATCGAATCCAGACGAAAGTCAACCATAAACTTCATCAGAGAATCCATTAATGCTGAATTTAATCTGAGAACACAGTAAAACATGCATTTCTGCAGGAAAAACAATGTAATCCATAGACTCTATGCAACCTTAACACAGATATTTATGAAGATAATACATTAAACTACTAAAAAATATTGAACATTTTAAATACATGAATATATTTCAAATATAAGAATGACCATATCAGTGAACGTTGATATTTAACAAGAATATTCATGCATTTTTTCATTAAATGTTTGTGGGAATTTTATGCAAAAAGTAGAACTCACCTTAAATTTTAGTCATGAAAATGACATTCCCAGAAGCCTCTGCATGAACGTCACATTGATTTACATTTAATTTTAGCAGCATTATCTGCATCAGCCTGATTAAAGAGCTTCTGCTCATTCACATAAAGACCTCAACATGTTTTAAATAAACAAATGCAGAATAAGAACATAAATAGTCAATTTTCATGTTCATGTTCACCGTTTTGTGGTTCAGTGCACACTTTCTGCAGGAGAACAACAACCACAGTACGAGACAAGTGATGAGAAGCTGAAATGACAAACTGAGTCATTATTATAAGAAATGACTTTAAAAATTGTAATTATGAGATAAAAAAGTTGAAACTATAGACAAAAAGTTTAAATTATGGTTTAAAAAGTAATTATTATGATATTAAAAAGCCAACATGAAAAAACTCAAAGTCAAGTCACGTCACCTTCTTTTATACAGCGCTTTAACAATATAGATTGTTTCACAGCAGCTTTACAGTGATAATAGGAGATTACAGTAACAGAGAGTGTTTAGGCTTTACAGCAGCTCTAGAATAAAGTTATTGTCCAGATAAAGTTAGTTTTGATTGATTCACTTGTCGTCGGGTCCAGCCGCAGGTCCTTCTACAGATCTGGATACGGCCAGGATCCGGCGGACTGCGGTAAACCTCGGTATAAACAGAGAGACTAATAATAGCGTAGATGCCATTCTTCTTATGATGTAACGAGTACATCAGGATTTATGGGAAGTGTTCCCGGTTCCGGCTGACCTAATCTATGCAGCCTAACATTGAATTATAGAAGTCTATAGTGTGTTATGTGAATGCTAGGTCAAAGAGATGTGTCTTTAATCTAACTTTGAACTGACTGAGTGTGTCTGCTTCCCGGACAATGGTAGGAAGACTGTTCCAAAGTTTTGGTGCTAAATAGGAGAAGGATCTACCGCCAGCAGTCGATTTAGATATTCTAGGTATTATTAACTGGCCGGAATTTTGAGATCGCAATAGACGTGAAGGACTATAATGCGTTAAGAGCTCGCTCAAGCACTGCGGAGATAAACCATTTAGTGCTTTGTAAGTAATCAGCAATATTTTAAAATGTATACGATGTTTAATAGGGAGCCAATGCAGTGTTGACAGAACCGGGCTAATATGGTCATACTTCCTGGTTCTGGTAAGAACTCGAGCTGCTGTAGTTCCACTGTACGAGTTCAGCTGTAGTTTGTTTATTAAGTGTGCAGGGCAACCACCCAGTAGAGCATTACAATAATCTAGCCTTGAGGTCATGAACACATGAACTAACTGTTCCGCATTTGTCAATGAGAGCATAGGACGTAATTTAGATATATTTTTAAGATCGAAGAATGTGGTTTTACAGACACTAGACACGTGACTTTCAAATGAAAGATTGGTATCAAAGAGCACACACACACACACACACACACACACACACACACACCCAGGTTCCTAACCGACGACGAAGACTTAAAGGGATAGTTCACTTTGAAATTAATTTTTGGTATGTTTTAGCTTACCTCAAGGGCATCCAAGATGTAGGTGTCTTTTTTTCCGCAGTAGTTTCAATTTTGATATTTTTAGGTCAAACCGTTCTTGTCTGTCAGTCATATAATGCAGGTCTATGGTCACGGTCTCAAAACACAAGCACAGAGTCCAAATTAAAACAATTCCCCGTCGTCCAAATTAAACAATTCCCCATCGTAAGTACACATTGATGGCCTAAGACACGAAATGAGCGGTTTGTGTGAGAAAACGAACAGTATTTATATCGTTTTTACCGCTTATACGCAGCCATGTCCAAGTGATCTGATCTGACGTGTGCACAGACTGGTGCATAGATATACACTAGATGTCGCCTTAAAGACATTCGTTCCAATGAACTGCCGTAGACAAGGCAACATCTAGTGTTTATATATCTATGCACCAGTCTGCGTACACGTCAGATCAGATCACTCGGACATGTCTGCGTATAAGAGGTAAAAACGATATAAATACTGTTCGTTTTCTCACACAAACCGCTCGTTTCGTGTCTTAGGCCATCAATGTGTACTTACGATGGGGAATTGTTTAATTTGGACGATGGAGTATTGTTTTAATTTGGACTCTGTGCATGCTCTTTGAGACAGTGACCATAGACCTGCATTATATGACTGACAGACAAGAACGGTTTGACCTAAAAATATCAAAATTGAAACTACTGCGGAAAAAAAGACACCTACATCTTGGATGCCCTTGAGGTAAGCTAAAACATACCAAAATTTAATTTCAAAGTGAACTATCCCTTTAACAGAGCAGCCATCAAGTGTTAGACAGTATTCTAGGTTATTACGTGAGGACGTTTTTTGTCCAATAATTAGAATCTCTGTTTTTTCAGAATTTAGTAGTAGGAAACTTGTCATCGATAAGACATCTCTTCATTTACTGCTACAAACTGATAACGGAGAGACATGAGTCTTAATTATAAGAGGACAAATCTCAATTATGACATAAAAATGTATACATAATTATGAGATGTATGACAAAAAGTTGACATTCTGATATCAAATTTGTGTGTGTGTGTGTGTGTGTGTGTGTGTGTGTGTGTGTGTGTGTGTGTGTGTGTGTGTGTCTTTGAGTGAGTGAGTGTGTGTGTGTGTGTGTGTGTGTGTGTGTGTGTGTGAGAGAGAGAGAGAGAGAGAGAGAGAGAGAGAGAGAGAGAGAGAGAGAGAGATCGTGTGAGTGAGCAAGTGTGTGTGTGTGTGTGTGTGTGTGTGCGTGTGTGTGTGTGCGTGTGTGTGTGTGTGTGTGTGTGTGTGTGTGTGTGTGTGTGTGTGTGTGTGTGTGTGTGTGTGCATCATCAGTCGCATTCGGATCTCCTCGTTCACTCGCATCTCTCTTGTTTAATGAGCGTTAATGGTCTCATTTAATGAATTACAAACACGGGCTGCATGTCGCGCTCCTCGCTGCGCTCTGAAGAGAGTGTGTGTGCGTGAGTGTGTGTGTGTGTGCAAACCGTGCTGTTGATTCAGCAGCTCTTCCACTGCGCTGAGGTGCGCGCGCTCGCGTGCGTGAGAGCATGATCGAGTGCATGTGGACGCGTGAGGCAGGAGGAAGGATGCTTGCTCGTGTGTGAGAGAGAGAGAGAGAGAGAGAGAGAGAGAGAGAGAGAGAGAGAGAGAGAGAGAGAGAGAGAGAGACAGCAGTATTTACTCCGGAGAAACGCCAGACTCGTCGCTCGCGCCGCCAGCATGCAGGAGGTGAAGGAGGTGAGTGTCTCCGTGCGTTATGTGTGTGTGTGTGTGTGTGTGTGTGTGTGTGGTGGACATCGCGCGCTCTGGATCTTTCCATGCACGGACTGCGGACTGCGTCTGTGTGCATTACATGCTCCACACATGTGGCTGAATCACATGTGATTATGTTGACGCGTGCTTTAGTGCGCGTTTGGCAGTGAAATTTAAACTCTGGTTGCCGTGGGAATGACGCGCTGCGTCGCGTTGCGTTGGATGCGGCGTAACTCGACTGGCATACCAAAACACGCACTGCAGGCGCGCGCATCACATGCAGATCCAGATGAAGTTTGTCGTCGCTCCGTGATTCATGTGTCCTACTTGTGTGTGTTCGGATCCGTGCTGCCCTTGAGCGAGTCACTGACACTGTGTGTGATGATCCAGCATGTGCACGAGCGGCCGAAGGATGGATAGATGAAGGATGGATGGATGGATGGGCCACTTGACATGACGTATTTTGTAAGACCGGTTAGAAACCATGTAAAATCATCTGGCGTTTAGTGAGGTGGGAATTTAGGGCTGATAAACACAAAATGACTTCTTAATGATTCATCATCTGTGCATGCATATTTATCTTTCAGCATACTGTAATAACTCGCTCCACCTCTGAAACGACTTTCCTTTAAGCAGATTTACATTTTTTATTTTATATTAATTTGGAATATTGGTTAATCATATTTGCAATGTCTAGATCTCATTAAAAGAACTTAAATAAAACATTTCACATTTAGTATTTTTACTCAGTAAAACTATAGTAAAACTATACTATGTTTTTTGGGGGGTATTTTGATAATTATTATTATCCATGGTTTTACTATAAATATGAAAAAATAGTGTAGAAACAATTTCACAAATAATTGCAAAGAAAAAGTAAAACATTTAATTAAATGTGAAATTTTGAAGTAGAAAGTCTGAAATAGTATTTTCTTGTCAAATGTACTCCAATAATCTTTGTTTTGGTTAATTATTATCATTTATTTTTTACAATGTGGTTCAAATAGTGATGACCATTGCAAATTGCAAAATTTGATTTGTGGTTACTGTAGTAAAACCATAGTACATTTTTGTAAGGTACGAATGAGTAAATGAGAAATGAGAAAATAATTTTTCTCCATTTTTAGTCAAGTCAAGCATCACTATTACTATCACTCATTTGAACCTGCATAGCAACACCCTAGCAACCACCCAAACAACTAGCCTACATAGCAACACTATCACCATTCAACACTCTTATATTGTATATGTACTTTATTATCTTAAACGATTGCATAATACTTTTTTATGCTTGCAAAGCTATTTATTTTTTCTAGTGATAATGTATGTTTATGAGCTGCATGATTCATAAAATGTAAAAATGAATTAAAATAAATTAAAACTAAATCCATAAAGTGTTGGAACCCCTAAAAGGTTCTATATATGAAGCTCCTGATGGAACCCTTTAAGTTTCCATACGGATCCTTCTAAGAGTGTGCAGAAAATAAACTAGTTATGAAAAAAAGTAAAACAAAAAGTAAGAAAATAAACACAGAAAATACACAGAAAAAGAAAATAAACACAGAAAATAAAAAGTGATGTTAACAAACACAAACAGGAAGTCAGGAGTGATCCAGGCAGAACAAAAGCACATTCAGAGCGTCATGATTCCTGAATCCACAGCGATCGGTTGGAGACTGATGCTGGTTTCCGTACGGCTACATCTATCCTGAAGCGTTTCATCACGCGCTGTCCTTTAAAGAGATTGCTTTAGCAGATGTGATTATTCTGAGAGATTCAGAGCGATGGAAACGCTCATGATCAAGAGAATGCAGCGTAAGAATTAAATCACTTCAGCTTCAAAGAGGAAATTATAATTATGCAGCGCAATCCAGATTCTTTTTAGATTGAACGATACCTGTTGAGTTACAGTGACCCAAAAATATCTGCCATGCCAAGTCAAGTCAAGTCACGTTTATACAGTGCAGATTGTTTCAAAGCAGCTTCACAGTAATAAACAGGTAAAAAACAGAATCAATGATGCAAACTTAAAATACAAAACGTCCAAATTCTGCTGTAAAGCAGCTCTACAGAAGACAAGAGTCGTTATTCGTTATCACTTCAGTTCATGGGTGAATGTCATTGCATTAGAAAACAAATAAAAGAACAAACTCACTTTCCTGGCCTTTTCACAGTAAAAACTTTTTCACAGTTACTTTAAATTAAATCAGGGTTTAATTTAAAGTAAAAAAAAACTTGGTTGCCTTTTGAGTTCATTGAAGCTAAAAAAAAATGTGAGTTAATACAAATAAATGAGTTTAATCAACAGAAACTCAAAATATTATGCTGAAAAACCAGTGTTGGGGAAAGTTACCTTTAAAAGTAACAATATTGCATTACTCCCTTAAAAAAGTAACTGTGTTACTTAGTTACTTTTTATGGAAAGTAATGTTACGTTACTTTTGCGGTACTCTCTAAAAAGTTACTTAAATGTTACTTAGTAACTATTTATGGAAAGTAATAATGTGTAATGTTACTTTTGCTTTACTCCTTAAAAAGTAACTAATTGTGTTACTTTGTTACTGTTTATGGAAAGTAATTTGTTATGTTACATGTGCATTACTCCTAAAAAGTAAATAATTGTGTTACTTAGTTACTGTTTATGGAAAGTAATGTGTTACGTTACTTTTGCGTTACTCCCTAAAAAGTAACTAATTGTGTTACTTTGTTACTTTTTATGGAAAGTAATGTTACGTTACGTTACTTTTGCGTTACTGCCTAAAAAGTAACTAATTGTGTTACTTTGTTACTTTTTATGGAAAGTAATGTTACGTTACGTTTGCGTTACTCCCTAAAAAGTAACTAATTGCGTTACTTAGTTACCGTTTATGGAAAGTAATAATGTGAAATGTTACTTTTGCTTTACTCCCTAAAAAGTAACTAATTGTGTTACTTAGTTACTGTTTATGGAAAGTAATAATGTGTAATGTTACTTTTGCCTTACTCCCTAAAAAGTTACTTAAACGTTACTTAGTTACCGTTTATGGAAAGTAATAATGTGTAATGTTACTTTTGCTTTACTCCCTAAAAAGTAACTAATTGTGTTACTTTGTTACTGTTTATGGAAAATAATGTTACGTTACCTTTGCATTACTCCCTAAAAAGTAACTAATTATGTTACTTTGTTACTGTTTATGGAAAGTAATGTGTTACGTTACTTTTGCGTTACTCCCTAAAAAGTAACTAATTGTGTTACTTTGTTACTTTTTATGGAAAGTAATGCTACGTTACGTTTGCGTTACTCCCTAAAAAGTAACTAATTGCGTTACTTAGTTACCGTTTATGGAAAGTAATAATGTGTAATGTTACTTTTGCATTACTCCCTAAAAAGTTACTTAAACGTTACTTAGTTAACGTTTATGGAAAGTAATAATGTGTAATGTTACTTTTGCTTTACTCCCTAAAAAGTCAAGTCAAGTCAAGTATATTTGTATAGCGCTTTTCACAATACAGATTGTATCAAAGCAGCTTCACAGTATTAAATTAAAATAATACAACAAGGTTTGTTTCTAGTAGAATTTATTGATTGATAAAATTAAATTAAATATCCCCAAAATATCCCCAATATCCCTAAAAAGTAACTAATTGTGTTACTTTGTTACTGTTTATGGAAAGTAATGTGTTACATTACTTTTGCATTGCTCTCTAAAAAGTAACTAATTGTGTTACTTTGTTACTTTTTATGGAAAGTAATGTGTTACGTTACTTTTGCGTTACTTCCTAAAAAGTAACTAATTGTGTTACTTAGTTACTTTTTATAGAAAGTAATGTTACATGTTTGCATTAAGAGTGTTTACACAAGGCACCTCTGCATTTACTCCTGATTTCTCTCAACATGAAGACAGGAGAGCTGTCAGTCAATAAATGGGAGAACAAAGTAACTTGCATTACTTATTTGAAAAAATTACAGATATTTTGTTTTAAATTTAAAAGTAATGCGTTATTTGAAAAAAATTATTGATTATGTAACTCACACTACTTGTAATGAATTACCACCAAGACTGTGAACAACATTAGTGAATCTAAGGTGATTTGACAAAAGACAAAAAGGTGATAACAAATCATTAAAATAATTTTTACAGTGTAGTGTTAGGAATGAAGACAAAAAGTGTAATTTCTCTGTCTTGTTGTAGAGCATAATGATACAGAGTCTTTGAGTAATTTTCCCACTCTTGTTAGCAGTTTCAGTGCAAATGTTTGTGTAAGTTGTCTCTTAAAACCACGTCTTGTGTTTGCGAGGCTGTTTAGAGGCTGCGCTCATGTATAATTCACTGATGCTCTGGGAAGAAGTTCTGCTGATTTTTCTTAAGAGTGTTTGTTCTGATGCTGGGTTGAGAATAATTTAGTGAACTCGCCCAGAGGTGATTTTCACGCCTGTATTTTTTGCGGTTTCATCAAAGGGCTTTTTGTGATCTCATGATGCTCTTTTATGTGGAGACGTTCATCAGGACGATTTGATGAACTCTGTCATGAATATGTGTGCTTGTTAAAACAAACGCTCTATAAACACAAGCATCCGCTCAGATTTCAGGCTAATGTTGATTCTCCTCCATATTTTTTATATTTGGTCCAAAAGAAGCCGGACCCAGAGGAACCACCGGCCGAACCTTCAACTCAAGACACCATAGAGAAGATAGAGGAGGTTCTTCCAGCGGAGGAGACAGCGGACGCCTCACATCACACAGAAACTCATGTAGGTCAATTAATTATATGTTTATCAATAATTATAATTAATATGTATTCCATGCACATTGTGTTATTTATTTAATGTATGATGTTTTTATGTATACTGTTTACCTGACTCTATGTGGCCTTCGTTAATTGCCCCTTGGGGACAAATAATAATCTTTGTTTTGGTTAATTATTATTATTTATTTTTTACAATGTGGTTCAAATAGTGATAACCATTGCAAATTGCTAAATTTGATTTATGGTTACTGTAGTAAAACCATAGTAAATTTTTGTACGGTACGAATGAGTCAAATACATACTTAATCTGGAGGGTGAGCAGGGTATGTAGACTCCAGGGCGATGCCGGCAGCTCGGGAGACCAGGGCGGAGCAGGCCGTGCAGGCGGCCTGGGCGGAGACAACCCTTCGGGCGGCCATGGCGGAGACGACCCTTCGGGCGGCCAGGGCGGAGACGACCCTTCGGGCGGCCAGGGCGGAGACGACCCTTCGGGCGGCCAGGGCGGAGACGACCCTTCGGGCGGCCATGGCGGAGACGACCCTTCGGGCGGCCAGGGCGGAGACGACCCTTCGGGCGGCCATGGCGGAGACGACCCTTCGGGCGGCCATGGCGGAGACGACCCTTCGGGCGGCCATGGCGAAGACGACCCTTCGGGCGGCCATGGCGGAGACGACCCTTCGGGCGGCCAGGGCGGAGACGACCCTTCGGGCGACCATGGCGGAGACGACCCTTCAGGCGGCCATGGCGGAGACGACCCTTCGGGCAGCCAGGGCGGAGACGAGCTTTCGGGCGGCCATGGCGGAGACGACCCTTCGGGCGGCCAGGGCGGAGACGACCCTTCGGGCGGCCATGGCGGAGACGACCCTTCGGGCGGCCAGGGCGGAGACGAGCTTTCGGGCGGCCATGGCGTAGACGACCCTTCGGGCGGCCAGGGCGGAGACGAGCTTTCGGGCGGCCATGGCGGAGACGACCCTTCGGGCGGCCAGGGCGGAGACGACCCTTCGGGCGACCATGGCGGAGACGACCCATCTCCCGGGCTGAAGGGGGCTCTCAATGGGACGAGACAGAGATGCTCACAAGTCTCTGAGCTAGAGTCCAAGTCAAGTCTCAAGTCTTTGAGCTAGAGTCCAAGTCAAGTCTCAAGTCTCTGAGCTAGAGTCCAAGTCAAGTCTCAAGTCTTTGAGCTAGAGTCCAAGTCAAGTCTCAAGTCTATTGTTGTTATAATAAGTGTTGCATCACGGTACAGCAACCCATCCAGGCTACTTAGAACACTGCATAGCTATAAGGAATTCAAAGCATGTAATATGTTATTATGACTCCTTTATTTATTACAGTATCAGCTTTGATTTTGGTATATACTCAATGTAAACAGGCTATTGCAACATGACAAAAACACAAAGAATGCTTTACTTTTAAGTTAATATCTGTATTTTGCCTTGTAGCATGAACATACAGTACAGACCAAAAATTTAGTTTCTGAAGAAAAAGGACTCCCTTGTCTGTCGCTGAATTATAATGAAAGGCCTTGGCTCCTATTGTGCTGGCTCTGTGGGGCTATAAGACCAAATATATAAAAATGTTATACCTTACACTTACAGTACTAAAATTGACATACTCCTATTTAGTGCAAAACTGCAAAGCATCACATTGTAGCTAAATGCAAAACACTATTGCAACGAACCAAATGATGTGAAATATACTATTATAAAAATATACTTTTATTGACCCCTTTCCGTGGATGAAAAACACTGAAAAACACTGATTGATCGATATCATGTATGAGGAATATACATTTCGGTAAGTTGTACTGTATCTTTCAACAGCGTCGTGTTTATTTACTAATAGCTAATAGAAAGGGTCGGTTCACGTGCCGTTAGGGATCTGTTTATATACTGTCTATGGATCTGTCACGTCACATTTACAAGCGCCAAAACGGTATTTATTGTTTGAATTTCGTAATAGAATTGACAGAATTTGAGAGCTGAGATTTTTTTTTATATCATAAGTACCTGCTCTGTCTAGTCTGTCTGATCTCCGTGTCCTCTTTGCTTCACGATTTTTCTGTGCGTGAGAAAATGGATGTGTCGTGAGAGCGTGTGAAAAGTGTCAATCGCGTGAG
This sequence comes from Leuciscus leuciscus, assembly GCF_965113295.1. Classification (NCBI taxonomy): domain Eukaryota; kingdom Metazoa; phylum Chordata; class Actinopteri; order Cypriniformes; family Leuciscidae; genus Leuciscus; species Leuciscus leuciscus. The sequence goes on along the minus strand of NC_138723.1, from coordinate 31,666,213 downwards.
TCTCACGGTGACTGCGTGACAGTTGGCAGTTCTGTTGAAGTTTTTAAACCCAAAGCTTACGATGAATGGCACAGCAGCCAGCGGCCAGTGCAGTCGAAATGTTTGTTGTCCTCTCATGTGTGGCCGCGCGCCGCAGTTACGTAGAAGGGTTATAGGTAACGGAGGGAGGGGAATAACAGCGAGCTCGTCAGACGTTTCCTAATAATAAACATTGTTCACGAGTCCCGCAGCTCGAGTCCGAGTCGAGTCTGAAGTCTTTCGAGGACGAGTCTCAAGTCGAGTCTGAAGTCACGCTGTGTGCGACTTAAGTCGCACTCGAGTCCGAGTCTCAAACTCGAGTCCCCATCTCTGGGACGAGACTCTGGAAGGGGGCTCTCAATGGGACGAGACTCTGGAAGGGGGCCCATTACTCTGGAAGGGGGCTCTCGATGGGACGAGACTCTGGAAGGGGGCTCTCGATGGGACGAGACTCTGGAAGGGGGCTCTCGATGGGACGAGACTCTGGAAGGGGGCTCTCGATAGGATGAGACTCTGGAAGGGGGCTCTCGATAGGACGAGACTCTGGAAGGGGGCTCTCGATGGGACGAAACTCTGGATTTGGTGGAGGGGTGTTGGTAGGCTCTGCTAGGCCGATGGTGAATGCAGAGTTGTTGTTTACCAGCACCCACTCCATGCGAAATCTTCACGAGGACCGCTCCCTGGGAGGCGTGCCCGGGACCGCTCGCTGAGGCTGGCGATGTAGAACACGCACAGCGAGTGGTCAGGATAGTGCGTTAGGCACGCCAACTCCAAGATTTCCTTGGTGTGAGACTCCAGGGAGTGGTCCTTCTGCTCCAGGCATAGCAGGGCAACAGCGGGAATGTCCATGGAGAAAAACAAACAAAAGAAAACACCGCAAAAAAGAAACAGTGATTGGTCTTGTAATCTGTCACGAATAGGTGGCTGTAATCAAGTGCCAGACGACGGAGTGACCTCGACGACCAGGTTAGCGGTAGCATTAGCCATCAGGCAAGTGTTATTTAAATAAACTCTTGATGTACTTACAAACTTTCCAATGCCTCTTTTTATGAGTACAGAACCTATTTGTACTACTGTAGAAGTTTGGTACCATTCTGGGCATTATTAGTGCGGTAATTTACCAGATACAACCTTGGGTCCATTAGCGCCTGAACTAAGCCATCCGGCTGATATCTCTAAATAAGCTCTAACTTTAATAATGTTCGACCAAGGGAAAAAAGGCTTCTGGGGGGAGTGTTTGGCTCGAGGTCATGGTGCAAAGGACCATAGGTTGATTTTCCTCCGAATCATCCCTTTAAAGTTAGTTTAAGTTGGATGGCTGGTTTTAGCTGGTTTAAGCTAGATGTCGCTGATTTAAGCTGGTTTAAGCTAGATGTCGCTGATTTAAGCTGGTTTAAGCTAGATGTCGCTGGTTTAAGCTGGTTTAAGCTGGATGTTGCTGGATGTCGCTGGTTTAAGCTGGTTGGCTGGTCTTTGCTAGTTTAAGCTGGATGTTGCTGGTTTTAGCTGGTTTAAGCTAGTTTAAGCTTGATGCTGCTGGTTTAAGCTGGTTGGCTGGTCTTAGCTGATTTAAGATGGATGTTGCTGATTTTAGCTGGTTTAAGCTGGATGTCGTTGGTTTAAGATGGTTTCCCAGGGTGGCTAAGCTGGTGTTTAGCTCGTTTTTATCAGGTTTGTAAGATGGTTTCAGCCTAACCACCTAGAAAAGTGGCCGAAACCCCTCTAAAACCAGCCTGCTAAACCAGTCATGACCAGGCTGGAAGACCAGCCACCCATCTTAGGCTGGTTTTTGCTGTTTTTTCAGCAGGGTAATGAGCCGTTCTGTTTTTAAACGTCCCGTTAATGAGCACACGCTGAGGAAAGCGCGCTGTTTCTGTGCTGGTTTTGTAGACTGAGAGTTCAGGCATCGGGACAGAGAAGTCGTCCAGCCCTGACAGCGAGACCAACCCGCTCAGCTCCAGCAGCTCCAATGAACAGGTCGTGCAGAATGTCCTGAAGGTGAATATTACAAACAGATCATTCGTATGATGCAATTAAATGCCTGGGATTCTATATAGAACTCTAGTGTTCTCGACCCAATTAATGCCGAAAAGATTCGATATAAAATTAAATATCTTAAAGTCCCCCTGTAGTCAATAATTATATCGCTTAAAACTCATCTTTGATCCCCAAAATGACATATTTAAGTGTTTTTTCCTTGAAATTAATTCTTCATGCCTTAAAATATCGTGAATGTAACCCGACACCCTTGCCTCATTTAGTTGCACGGTTCTATGAATATACAAATGAGCCCCGCCTCCACTCACTCACTCAGCTCAGAGATCCACTGGTTGACGATCACACGTTGATCTGATTGGTTACAAGATAGTTTGTGACGTCAGAAACACCAGCGATTTCAAAGCGTGTTTTGAGACTGTCTTTGGTTCACTGCAGTTTTAAGGAGAAAATACTCAGCAATGGTGTCGACTTATGAATTTACACATGTTTTGTCTTAAAGCAGATTAAAAACACCACATAAACACATAAACAACATTAAAAGCTGGATTTACACCACGGGGGACTTTAAATAATTGCATCATACTTTGATATTTAGCGGGTTATTTAAATTTTTAAGCATTTATTCCTATGTGAATCCTCAAATCATGTGTGTATTTTGACTTTTCCCCTCTAGGAAAGTTCATCTGAAGGGTTGGACGAGTTACAATCCCCGAATACCCAGCCGATTCCCGAATCTTCCGTCGAAAAGGAAGATCCTACGGTCCTACCCCCCCACCCTGAGGCCAGCGTGACCTCTGACCTCGAGAATCCCAAGGACCAGTCGGCTCATTACGGCACTCTTAACACTCACTCCCTGACTCTCCTACATGGATTCCCGTTCCATCCCTCGTTTCCCAGCGTTCCCACCAGAAACTACTTACCAGAAAACTGCTACACGCTCCCGCTCCTCCGGGACAGTTTTGCTCGAGGTGGCGCTTCAAAAGCAGAGCATGATGGGATAGATATTCTCTCCGGCGTACCAAACCTTCCCGTCCATCACATGAGGCAGAGTTTGGACCTCTCGGTGGACGAGCATCTCGGGCCGGTTCCTCACGCGTTTCTCCAGGATCTGTACAGGACGGTCATCCCTGGTGAAAACAAAATATGCTAAGTATACTTGCAGCCACACTAATTTAGTATACATCAAGCCATATAAGGGCGCCTCCATTTACCATATGGTTTGAGTGATCTGAACCAGACATTTCCATGATTTTCATACAATTTATGAAGTAGACATCCTATTCAGAAGTAGTATGGGAAGTTTGGCAGATTTTGATATGAATTCAACCTCTGATAAACACATAAAAAGAATATGTATGTGTGTTATAGCTTGCCTCCGCATCACAAATGGTGAATCTATAATTTTTTTAATTATTTTTTTATCTATTATTATAAACATCTGCATCACCCTCAAAAAGTGACAATTTTAACATGCTTTATAAAAATATCTGAGGTATTTTGAGGTAAAACTTCACGCACACTAGTTAGTATATTTGCAATGTACTATTGAAAAAGGGAATATATTTCACATACAATAAAGTATACTTTTGTCCACTAGGGATCCCGCAGAAACGGGCCAGCATGGTGAGCCTGGACACCGTCCGGAAGGACTCGCGCTGGAGAGACCCGAACCTGAGGGAGGTGATCTCCATGCTGAGCCACCCGATGGACCCGGTGAAGTCCAACGCCGCGGCGTATCTCCAGCATCTCTGCTACGAGAACGACACGGTCAAGCAAGACGTTCGGCAGCTCAGAGGAATCCCGGTTCTGGTCGGGCTCCTGGATCATCCCAAACCCGAGGTGCATCGCAAGGCCTGTGGAGCGCTGAGAAACATCTCCTACGGCAGAGACAACTTCAACAAGGTGGCCATCAAGAATTCAGACGGGATCCCTGCGCTGCTGAGACTACTGAGGAAATCCAACGACGTGGACGTCCGGGAACTGGTCACAGGTGCACATCAGCATTCATGCGTTCAATGAGCACGGGAGAACTGAAGGGGGAACGGGTTTGCTGCCTTATGTGTGTCCCTGGATCACGTCACCAGTCTCGAGTCGCACGGGTATATCTGTGGCAATAGCCAACAATACATTAAATGGGTCAAAATTATAGACTTTTCTTTTATGCCAAAAATCATCAGGATATTAAGTAAAGATCATGTTCCATGAAGACATTTTGTAAATTTCCTACCGTAAATATACATATTTTTTTAAATTGTGAGTGAATGCAGCGCAATCGCGAACATAAATGGACAACTTTAAAGGCGATTTTCTCAATTTCCTATCATAACAAACCATACATCAGTGGAAAGCTTATTTATTCAGATGATGTATAAATCACAATTTCAAAAAATTAACCCTTGTGACTGGTTTTGTGGTCCAGGGTCACATATTGTTGTGGAAATCATGATGCACTACCATTCAAAAAAAAATTTGTATTCATAAAGGAAGCATTAAATTGATCAAAAGTGACAATAAATACACGTAAAATGTTACAAAATATTATATTTCAAATAAATGCTGTTCTTTTGAACTTTCTATTCATCAAAAAATCCTGGAAAATAAATGCACAAAAATATTAAGCAGCAGTTTTTTATATTTTTTATGTTTTTGTCATTCCTTTATGTGCTTTTGTCACAGGAATAAATTACACTTCACTATAAATTCACATAGAAAACAGCTGTTTTACATTGGAATAATATTTTGTGATTTTTACTGTATTTTTAATTAAATAAATCCAGCTTTGATCCCAGGAATAAATTACACTTCACTATATATTCACATTGATAACAACTGATTTACACTGGAATAATATTACACTATTTTTACTGTTTTCAATGCTGCAGTAAAAATATTTTGGGAATGGTTCCTCTAAAGCCTTAACCAGTTGGAGAACCCCGTCTTGTGAATCTCCCATCAATCAAACCATGAGTGTGAACTCTCTCTCCTGCTGTTTCAGGAACGCTGTGGAACCTGTCGTCTCACGAGCCGCTGAAGATGATGGTGATTGACCACGGCCTGCAGACGCTGACGGACGAGATCATCATCCCTCACTCGGGCCTGAGAGGAGACCCTAACGACCCGGTCCGGCCCGGCGACCCCGAGTGGAACACGGTCTTCAAGAACACATCTGGATGTATGAGGTTCGCTCGCAGCGTTTCTCTCTGTTTTTAAGCGGTTTTCCACAGTTTTCTGTGACACTGATCCCTCAGACTGGATCACTGAGAGCGTGACTCGCCTGCTTTACTACGCCCTGACACTATGTATTCTTATTGTGAAGAAAAAGTAGATACTTTTGAGTGTGTAGCAGAAGAGTAGACAAGCTTCGGGACACACTATCACGTCATACAATTGACCTATCGGTAAGCCCCGCCCCTCGAACGCCGATCAGCCAATGGCAGTTGAGTATCGGTTGCACGGGGAACTCGGACATCTTTAGGTTTCAGCGCCATAGAGAAACATTGGAAGATCCGAGGCTCTCGTCGGTTTTTATGGTGTTTATGCGACAAAAATGGTAAAGCGATGTGCGTTGGGTACTTGTAATAGGACCAGTTATCTGCGCTATACGACTGAAGCCCGGTTTATTCATAATACCAGTGATGTGATGCAGTCATCTGGTTCCCTAAGGATTCAACCCCAATCCCAATGAAGACGAAAACATTCATTTTCTGGTTGTCATACTCTAGTTACATTTACATTTATTCATTTAGCTGACGCTTTTATCCAAAGCGACTTACAATTGCTATATATGTCAGAGGTCGCACGCCTCTGGAGCAACTAGGGGTTAAGTGTCTTGCTCAGGGACACATTGGTGTCTCACAGTGGATTCGAACCCGGGTCTCTCACACCAAAGGCATGTGTTTTATCCATTGCGCCACCAGCACCCCATAGTTAGAGAGTCCATGCTAACGTGCTAACCTAAATAGCTAACTGTTCTCACGTCATGTACAGTAACACGAGGCTTCTCCCGCTGGCATTGTGTAAACCCTCGCTACCAAATTAATCTTGTTACGTACCATATTTATATTAAAATCTTTTATATATCCCTCCATGTCCTCTTTAAGTCCCCCTTGATGCTCCTCGGCGAGAGCTGGTCCTTCTGTGTCCAGCGTTTATCAAACACATCTCGACGAGGTTTCCACACTAACGGCTGTCGCTGTAAGACCGTTAGCAACTCCGTTTGTTTGTCTGAGATAGCAACAGTAACTAAGGGGGCGGGGCTTAGTGATAGGTCAATTGCGTCTTTAACGGTTGCTCTCTCTCATCCTGTCACTGTAAACTGGCCTGTCAATCATCTTTTCACTGTAAACTGGCCTGTCAATCATCTTGTCACAGTAAAAATCCTCCACATTTCATTTTTTTTTTCATAAAAAAAAAAGTTCATTTCACACTTATTCTACAGTAATCTCACACACTGTTTAGGATGGATAGTGGACATTGAGACGCAGGGTGTGTGTGTGTGTGTGTTTGCAGGAACGTGAGTTCAGACGGAGCCGAAGCTCGACAGAGACTGCGTGTGTGTGAGGGACTCGTGGACGCGCTTCTGCATGCGCTTTATTCTGCCGTCGCAAAGAGAGACATCAATAACAAAGTACGAATTTAAATAGAAATCCAGGCCTCGGCACACCTGCACACCTGCACATCACCTGATATATATATATATATATATATATATATATATATATATATATATATATATATATATATATATATATATATATATATTCTCTCTTGAACCAGAAACAATGTAATAAAATGATGCTAAGCTATAAACTCATTATAATTGATTAATTAAATAAATATTAAATAATTAATTCAGTTTGATTTTAATTTAATATTATAATTAAAGTAAAATCAATAACAATTATGATTATTTACTTTAATATTAATAGTAATAATAATAATAATTAATATTACTATTATTATTATTTCAGTTTCAGTTTTAATTTAATATTAAAGTAAAATGAAAAAAAAAACTTAAATAAAATCTTACTATAATAATTATAAATATTAATATTATTAATATTTAGTTTAATTCAATAGTTATTATTATTATTATTAATATGATTAATTCAGCTTAATTTTAATTTAATTTAATATTATTATTATTATTAAATAAAAATTAAACGTAATAATTCAAAACAGCAACAACAATAGTAATAAATAATAATTATTGCTATTATTACTATTATTATAAGTATTATTAATACAGTTTAATTTATTTATTATTTAATATAATTATTAAACTTAAATTAAACATAATAATTATAATAATTAAATAATGACTCACTACAACATTATAAAAATAATAATTATTATTATTATTATTTTAAATAATATTAAATTTAAAATTTAAAGTTTAAATTAAATCATATTATAATCATAATCATAATCATTATTTTATTAATTCAGTTTAATTTTAATTTGATATTATTAAAGTACATTTTATTTTATTTAATAATAGTTATATTTCTATTATTATTAGTGTTTAGTTTCATTTAATAATAATCATAATTATGATTAATACTATTTAGTTTAATTAAATAATAATATTTTAATTTACTGTAATAATAATGACAATAATAATAATAATAATTATTATTATTATTATTATTATCATGTATCATTATTTATAATGTAATCTAAGTTGATTTTCCTGCTCTGTGATGCGGTGTGTTTAAATGACGTGTGCTGTTGGTTGTGTGTAGTGTGTCGTCTGATCTCGCGTGTGTGTGTTTCTCTCCTGCAGTCGGTGGAGAACTGTGTGTGTATCTTGCGTAATCTGTCCTATCACGTGCACAAGGAGGTTCCCGGAGCCGAGAAGTTCCACGTCCAAGCGGCCAATCACAGCGCGAGGTCAGGGGCTCATCATAAGAAGAGGGACTGCTTCACCGGACGGACCAGCAAAGGTCATTAGAAGTCATTACTCTGCCATTAATTACTGGAGTCCAATTAAGTTACTCTTAATTATTTTTATGTCATTTAATTACTGTTACTTCTGATGTAATTGCATTAAAAACAAAGAGTGTCTTCAGAATATTTAATTAAAATCATGTAGACCAGAAATAATCAACCAATATTTAGTCACAAGCTCATGTTTCTAAAATCCAATAGTTTTTACATTGTTAATTCCAATAGATAAATGTTAAGTCTCTTCTGCGCAACAACACCTCGTTTATTTGATCACAAATACAGTAAAAATAGTGAAATATTATTCCAATGTAAATCATCTGTTTTCTATGTGAATATCTAGTAAAGTGTAATTTATTCCTGTGATCAAAGCTGAATGTTCAGCATCATTACTCCAGTCTTCAGTGTCACATGATCCTTCAGAAATCACTCTAATATGATGATTTGATGATCAAGAAACATTTATGATTATTATCAATGTTGAAAACAGCTTCATATTTTTGTGGAAACTGTGATACATTTTATGTTTCAGGATTCTTTGATGAATAGAAAGTTCAAAAGAACAGCATTTATTTTAAATTTCAAATGTTTTAATTATTTTAATCTTTTGTAACATTATAAATGTCTTTACTTTCACTTTTGATCAATTGAATTAATCCTTGATTAATAAAAGTATCAATTTCTTTAAAAAGCAACAACAAATCTTACTGATGTCGACCCATGTTGTTTTTAACAGCTTGTGTAACATGTAATGCCTGTTTCCATATTAATTATGTTTAAATACAGTAAAAGTTAAATACAGTCTTATTCTCTCGGATTGTGTTTGTGTGTAAATGTGTGTTTTGTGTTTCATGCTGCAGACGAATGGTTCCATCAGTGTAAGTGTCGAATCCTTCACTGTTACTGAGAGTCAGTCACACACACACACACACACACACACACACACACACACACACACACACACACACACACACACACACACACACACACACACACACACTCTCTCCATTTACTCCACGAGTGCTCCTACTCACCGCCCACTGCTGCTCCCACACACACACACACACACACACACACACACACACACACACGCATACACGCATACACACACACACTCTCTCTCTCACACACACACACACACACACACACACACACACACACACACACACACACACACTCACTCTCACACACAAACTCAGGTTCAGATGCTGATGTGTGTGCTGTGATTCGCAGGTAAACGACACGGAGCCGTAGAGAAGAAGAGTCTGGATCTGCCCAGGAGGAGTCTGCCGATGAAAGGTTTGAGTCCTTCTGAAACCAACACACACACACACACACACACACACACACACACACACACTTCAGGCCAAACACAGAGGCATCATGGGAACTGAGACGCCTCCTGCTGGTCAGATCTGCGTAACACACAATTACCCTGAACTAAACCAGCAGTTTATTATATCATTTATATACTAAACAATTACATCAGCTTTTTTTTATATATATATATTTTCAGTTTTCAATTTAATTTAAGTTTAATCATTTTGTTATAGGCTTTTGTAATTTTTTTATATTTCTATTTAGCTTTAAAGGGGTCATGACATGAGAAACCAAATTTGCCTTGATCTTTTGGTGTATAAGAGGTCTTTGTACCATTAAAACTTCCTGCAAGTTTCATAGCTTAAGACGTCCTCCCCATTATAAACCAAGCATTTATTTCATCAAGCTCTAATTACAGCTCGTTGGGGATCCATGGTGAGAAGTGACGTCACAGTACGAAGTGACGTACCAGTCGTTTGCATATGACCGCCTCCAGCGCGAGACAACTACGCCTCATTCCGCATCATGGCATCGTTGTCACGCCACAGGTGTTCAGTCGACGTGCAGCGAGTGTGTCTACAGGAGATCGCGATGACGCAGATGTGCTGTTCCTGGCTGTGGACAAGCTAAATGTCTGAATACGCTGCAGAACGATCCAGATGTCAGGGGAAAATGGATGCAGTTTATTTTTTGCGGACGTCCCAGTCACGGCAGTGTTAATTTAAGCGTGTGTTCTCTACATTTCAAGGATGACTGTTTTGAGAAAAAATCGCAGTATGATGCTGGCTTTGCCAGAAAACTTTTGCTTAAAGATCAGGCCGTGCCGACTATCCTGGTCCCAACAACGACGCCGCAAACTGTAAGTAATGCATTTCATCTTAAAACTACCTTTAGCCAATGACGTTAGCCAATCATAACAGTGGGCGTTACCTCGGAACTCTTAAAGGGGAAACACCCCCAAAACAGACTGTCTGAATCAGAGGATGAGAAACAGGGCGGGAAAAGGTCATAAATCACAAAAATGTAAAGGTGTTTTGTCCAAAAAACTATAGTAATACTATAATTGCACCTAAGGGAACATAATAAAACAAAAACCATGTCATGACCCCTTTAATTTATTTCATTTTATTACTTTTAGTTTCATAAAATTTTAATGCTTCATCTTAAAATTATTTAATTTCAGTTAGTTGCCAAAGCACCTCTTCTAGAACCATCACCGTATCGTGGTGGAGAGGTTTGTGTGTCCCGGTGAACCTGAGAGCTATGTTGTCTGGAGCTTCGTGCTCCTGGTAGGGTCTCCCTCTGCAAACTGGTCTCGGGATAGGGAACAGACTGAAAATGGTTCACCCACTGCCTTGTGGCCCGGGAGGGAGAAGGCTAAGGGAGCAACCTCTGGGTAGGCCAATCCCCTGCCTAAAGGTCAAACTTTGATTACAGAAACACTGAACGATATATCACACACCTTAGAATTGGGAGGAAGAGGACCTTCAACTGGGAGGAGGATGAAGCCTTGTGGTCAACGCCGACAGGAGGCGGAAACTTCTTAATCCTAAATCTATCACAAGGATTGGAACATGGAATGTGCGCTCAATGCATATTACAGGAAAAGCGCAGACAATCGCGAATGAAATGAAGGCATATGGCATCCATATACTTGGAATTGCCGAAGCCAGGTGGAAGAAAGCAGGACAAACATGACTCTCATCAGGAAAATCAATCATATACTCCGGACAGACGGGAGATAATGTGACTCATTCAGATGGGGTAGCAATCATGCTATCAAATGAAGCCCAGAAGACATGGGATAGGACGGGAACCAGTGAGCCCAAGGATCATCATGGCCAAATTCAAGATCTCACATAAGCGTGCTACGTGCTACGGCTCCACAAATGAAGCAGAGGAGGAGGCAAAAGAAGATTTATACCAAAAGCGAGAGGAAACCAGGAGAAAATGCAAAGAGAAGGATCTCACCATTTTAATGGGGGATCTGAATGCAAAGGTTGGCAACGATAACACCAGCTTTGAACAAGTGATGGGAAAGCATGGCCTTGGAGTGATGAATGAGACTGGAGAACTCTTTGCCAACCACTGCGCTAACAACAATCTTGTCATTGGCGGAACCCTCTTCCCCCACAAACCATGCCATCTGGAAACTTAGGCATCTCCGGACATGAGGACAGAAAACCAAATAGATAATTTCTGCATCTCCAAGAGATTCAGGAGAAGCCTTCAAGATGTTCGGGTTAGGAGAGGTACTGATGCAGGCACGGACCACCGTCTATTGGTAGCTAACTAAAAACTTACGTTAAAAAGAAACACCACAACAGTAACTCAATAGGCAAGCGCTACAATGTGTCCATCAATGATAAACAAGCAGACTTCCAAATACAGCGTAGAAATCGCTTTACAGCTCTACAAGAAATGAAAGAGGAACCCAGAACAATAGAAAACCACTGGCAGCAAGTAAAGGAAGCGTTCACAGGGGCATGTGATGCATCAGTTGGGCCCAAGAAAAAAAAAACACCAGGAATGGCTCTCACCCGACACCCTGATCAGAATAGAGGAAAGGAAGAAACTAAAGGAGGTATTAAACAATTGCAAAACAAAAGCAGCCAAGAAAACATCTGGGGAAGCATATAGCGTAGCAGACAGGGAGGGAAAGGAGTGCTAGGAGAGATAAGAGACGGAGGAAGCTGCAAAGCTCTGACAACATCCGACTCCTGACCAGAAAATACCAGACAGGGAACCACTCAGTGAAATATAAGGGAGGAAGGACTCTGAATACACAAGAAGAACAAATGAAGAGGTGGGTCGAGCACTTCTCGGACATACTGAACCAACCAGAGCAAACATGCGACCTGCAGAAGTCCCCCTGTCAGCTGACTGCAGACATCCAACCAAAGCAGAGATTAGAAAAGCCATCAAGCTCTCCAAGAACAGCAAGACACCAGGTCCAGATAAGATACCGAAGCTCTTAAAGCAACATCAAGGAACTTTCCCTCTTTGGTCGCCCTACAGGTTGAACATTATTTTAAGGTAAAAAATCATTCTTAGTGTTGCTTTAAAGCACATCCTTGCAAATACTATATGACCGGTTTGGTAGGATCTGGAGGGAAGAAGACCTGCCTGGGGAATGGAAGGAAGGCCATCTGGGAAAAATACCCAAGAAAGGTAACCTAAGCCTCTGCGACGACTACAGGGGTATAATGCTTCTCTCCGTACCAGGCAAAATCCTAAACCGGATAATCCTGCAACGCCTCAAGGCAGCAGTGGACGCACCGCTTAGAGACAACCAAGCTGGATTCAGGCAAAATAGATCATGTGCAATAGATCACAAGAGTTGAAGTCTCCACTTTACACAGTATTTCTGGACTTCGAGAAAGCATTCGACAGTCTGGATTGGGAAGTGCTCTGGCAACTGATGAGACACTACGGCATACCAGAGAAGTTCACCACCATCATCAAGAACACCTGTTCGGGAATGCAGTGTAGAATCATGAAGACCAGCTGACAGAGGCTTTTCACATCACCACAGGAGTAAGGCAAGGTGGCTTACTCTCCCCACTACTATTCCTCTTAGCGGTCGAGCCACGGACAACAGGCGTAGTGGGATCCAGTGGACCCTGTTCACACAACTGGACGACCTAGACTTCGCAGATGATATCGCATTACTGTCCCAAAACCACCAACAAATGCAAGAGAGATTGAGAGAGGTAGAACAGAAGGCAGCCGAGACAGGACTCCACATTAGCACACAGAAGACCAAAGTGCTCAAGGCCAATACAAAGACGCTGGCCAGCTTGATGGTTAACCACCAACCACTAGAGGACGTCAACTCCTTCCTTTACCTGGGAAGTGAGGTAGCGAGGGATGGCGGATCAGAAGGAGATGTAAAGAGGAGAATAGGCAAGGCAAGAGATGCATTTGGCCATATGGAGAGCACATAACATCACACTCGACACCAAACTACGGCTATTCAACTCAAGCATAAAAACCATACTCCTCTGCGGATCTGAGACGTGGAAAAAAACAAAGAGCCTCCTGAGCAAGCTACAAGTCTTCACCAACCACTGCCTCGTATTCTTAACATCAGATGGCCTGATAAAATAAAGAACGAAGAGCTGTGGGGAAGAGCAAAGCAGCTTGCGATAGAAGTGGAAATAAAGAAACGAAAATGGGGATGGATTGGGCACACACTGCAGAAACGAAGAATCATTTCAGTTTAAGCATTTGTTTGTAACATTATAAATGTCTTTACTGTCACTTTTGATCAATTTAATGCGTCCTTATGAATAAAAGTATCAAGTATTCAAAAACCAAACATCTTACTGACCTCTTGTTGACACACACACACACACACACACACACACACACACACACACACACACACACACACACACACACACACACACACACACACACACACACACACACACACACACACACACACAAACACACACACACACACACAAACACACACACACACAGAGAAAAATTGGCACCTATGAATGATTGACAGAAGTAACTGAATTCATAAATGTATTAATGAGACGTTCTGCACGGTTTCACACACAGCCAATGTCTTAATTGGCATGTTTATAGCAAATATATTAAAATGAATGAATGATTTAAAAACATACTTGCTTTATAAACACGAGAAGAACGTTTTCTCTCTGTATTCTTCCTTGTGGAGTAGATTAGGAGAGGAAAACTGCATAAATATTTATCTGAACTGATCATCTGTGGACAGCTTTGATTTCCACTGATGTGTTTTATGTCTTATTGACATAATATTATTATGTTTTATTAATGTGCTGCTGTGGCATTGAATCGGAGCGGATCAGTGTGTGTTTAAGACCAGACGACTGTAATTTCATGTAACTGGGTCAGCAAGCCTGAGAATGACAATATGAACCAGCGCTTACTTACATGAGATCTGACCTCAGAGCCCAAGAGAACATAATCAGAGAGAACATAACAGCTCATAATCATGAGAAAATCACTATAATGTGGGAAAACTCTGGTTTCATTGCAGGAACGAATGGAATTGTTTCGATGTGTGTTTGTATTACAGACACGTTCTGATTCTCGATCAGACTCTCTCTCTCTCTCTTCAGCTCAATCACAGGTTCTGTATGGAACCTTAAAGGCTTCAGGCAGGCTTTCACACACACACACACACACACACACACACACACACACACACACACACACACACACACACACACACACACACACACTCACTCACATACTCTCACTCTCACTCACACACACACACACACACACACACACACACACACACACACACACACACACACATACTCTCACTCACTCACTCACACACACACTCTCTCACACACACACACACACACACACACACACACACATACACACTCACGCACACACACACACACACACACACACACACACACACACACACACACACACACACACACTCACACTCATATATAAAGGTTCCAAAAGGTGGTTTTCTCAGCGATTCCATAGAATAACCATTTTTACCAATCCATTCTTGATTGGCGTTGATGGTTCCATGAAGATCCTTTAACATCCATGGAACCTTTTCAAAGCATGAAATAGTGGAACAAATGTTTAAAAAATGACGGGTCTTCTGAAAAAACTGATCACTGAGAGTTTTTTGGGGGGAAATGTGTAAGAATGTGTAGAGCCTTTTTGGCATAAAGTGTTCTTCAGAATTGATTCAAGAACCCTAGAGTTTTTTATAGAACCTTATAGTGTGGAACGAGTCTAGAGAATCAGTTAAAGTTCCCCTGCAGTCAATCATTTTATACCTTTAAACTCATCTTCAATCACTAAACTTTCAAAAAATTATTCATGCCTTAAAATGTCTTGAATGTAACTCGACACCCTCACCTCATTTAGTATTCGCGGTTCTATGAATATGCAAATGAGCTCACTCTCACTCACACACACTCAGCTCAGAGATCCACTGGTTGACGATCACACGTTGATCTGATTGGTTACAAGGTAGTTTGTGACGTCAGAAACACCAGCGATTTCAAAGCGTGTGTTTGAGACTGTCTTTGGTTCACTGCAGTTTTAAGGAGGAAATACTCAGCAATGCTGTCGACTTATGAATTTACACATGGTTTGTCTTAAAGCATATTAAAAACACCACATAGACACATAAACTACATTAAAAGCTGGATTTACACCACAGGGGGACTTTAAAGAATCGTGAATCTCTCGGTTCAGGTGTAACCCGCAGGCATTACATCACTAGTCTAGCGCTCATCGTGATTTGAACAAACCTCTAACATTAAGTATTAAACTTCAGCATGAAGCTAAAAACCCTCCGTGTCAAACACAGTGTCCTCAGAAATAATGTAAAACGTACAGGATTTGCTCTTACCATGCATTTTAGATGAGTCCCTGTCCTCATGAATGATTGACGCTACTGGAGCTTCAGATGTGTGGCTCTGAGTGGGGGAGCGGATCACAAAACTCACGGTTCGGATCATAAAAAAATATATATATATATATATATATATATATGGGGGGGGTGGGGGGGGGGGGTAATTTTTATTTATTACTTAAAGCTCACTTGAAGTTCTTCGATACTACATCAAAAACTACTAGCCTAACTGATAAAGTTCAAACATTATTAAAAACAAGTGAACAGTCAGTAATAAAATAAGAACAAATACACAAATTACAAGCAGAGATGAAGACTAAACAACAAAGTTACAAAGTCTAACAGTATATTCAGGTACAGACAATAATAATTAAGACTAAATGTAAATTAACACTATTTGCTCACTGTAGAAATGAAATATAGTTTCATCTTTGTTAAAGCTGTATTTAGTTGTTTTATTAACATTAATGACAGACGACAGCAGGAATATTAGGCTACTGTCACTTTAAGACTGAATAAACTGACACACATCCGGTTTCTTTCTGAATTGTTCACTTCTGACAGAACCGAGAGAACACTTGCCGAGACGGGCATATAGACGGGTGTTTAGACATCATTTTGTGTGTATGTCTCCGTTCAAGGACAAGGAAACACAAAAGAGAAATCAATTCGGTGTTCAAGTGCTGTCTGGAACACCTCTCTCTCTCTCTCTCTCTCTCTCTCTCTCTCTCACACACACCTTTATTGCACACCTAGTGTCTCTGTGTTCCTGCAGGCCTGGAGCTTCAGATGTGTGTGTGTGTGTGTTCCTGCAGGCCTGGAGCTCCTGTACCAGCCCGAGGTGGTTCGCCTCTACCTGTCACTCCTCAAACTGAGCCAGAACCAGAACACCCTGGAGGCGGCGGCCGGAGCGCTGCAGAACCTGTGTGCCGGACACTGGGCCGTGAGTGTGTGTGTTTGTGTGTGTGTGTGTGTGTGTGTGTGTGTGTGTGTGTGTGTGTGTGTGTGTGTGTGTGCCGGACACTGGGCCGTGAGTGTGTGTGTGTGTGTGTGTGTGTGTGTGTGTGTGTGTGTGCCGGACACTGGGCCGTGAGTGTGTGTGTGTGTGTGTGTGTGTGTGCCGGACACTGGGCCGTGAGTGTGTGTGTTTGTGTGTGTGTGTGTGTGTGCCGGACACTGGGCCGTGAGTGTGTGTGTGTGTGTGTGTGTGTGTGTGTGCCGGACACTGGGCCGTGAGTGTGTGTGTGTGTGTGTGTGTGTGTGTGTGTGTGTGTGTGTGTGTGTGTGTGTGTGTGTGTGTGTGTGTGTGTGTGTGTGTGTATGTGTGTGTGCCGGACACTGGGCCATGAGTGTGTGTGTGTGCCCGGACACTGGGCCGTAAGTGTGTGTGTGTGAGTGTATAATATCTTATGGCATTTTACTCATCTAGTAAATGCATCTTGATTTAAGAATGTATTGATATTTGGACTCGAAACAAGACAAAAATACTAAGTAAGAAAAGCATGTTTTGCAGTGTGAGGCTTATTATTTCACTTTTGCTGTGAAAGGGTCGTTACATTTGCCCTAAAAAATTACTTTTTTGTTATATAAATTAAAACAAGCCCAGCTCAGGTGAAAAAAAGTACCGCAAAAGTAACGTAACGCATTACTTTTCTAAAACAGTAAGTAAGTTCCTGCTCATGATTCTGCAGTGGTCGAGCTATATCCGTGTGACGGTGCGTAAGGAGAAGGGTCTGCCGGTGCTGGTGGAGCTGCTGCACTCCGACGCCGATAAAGTGGTGCGAGCCATCGCCATCGCACTCAGAAACCTGGCCATCGACCACAAGAACAAAGATCTCATCGGTAAGACCTCTACTTTGACTTTACTCACAGGGTCACAGGGTCACAGGATCGCAGGGGTCACAGGGGCACAGGGGCACAGGGTCACAGGGGCACAGGGTTACAGGGGCACAGGGGCACAGGGTTACAGGGGCACAGGGTCACAGGGGCACAGGGGCACAGGGTCACAGGGGCACAGGGTTACAGGGGCACAGGGTCACAGGGGCAGGGGCACAGGGTTACAGGGGCACAGGGTCACAGGGGCACAGGGTCACAGGGGCACAGGGTCACAGGGGCACAGGGTCACAGGGGAACAGGGTCACAGGGGCACAGGGTTACAGGGGCACAGGGTCACAGGGGCACAGGGTCACAGGGGCACAGGGTTACAGGGGCACAGGGTCACAGGGGCACAGGGTTACAGGGGCACAGGGGCACAGGGGCACAGGGGCACAGGGGCACAGGGTTACAGGGGCACAGGGTTACAGGGTCACAGGGGCACAGGGTCGCAGGGGTCACAGGGGCACAGGGTTACAGGGTCACAGGGTCACAGGGTTACAGGGTCACAAG
Source organism: Leuciscus leuciscus (assembly GCF_965113295.1). Lineage (NCBI taxonomy): Eukaryota > Metazoa > Chordata > Actinopteri > Cypriniformes > Leuciscidae > Leuciscus > Leuciscus leuciscus. The sequence continues at coordinate 31,648,149 of NC_138723.1, read as the reverse complement.
GGCACAGGGGCACAGGGTTACAGGGGCACATGATTACAGGGGCACAGGTGCACAGGGGCACAGGGTCACAGGGGTCACAGGGTTACAAGGGCACAGGGTCACAGGGGTAACTCACAGGGTAACTCATCGTCTTAATCATACACTTGATTTAATTATATCACATGGAACCGATCCAACCGATATATATATCATTCCACAAAGTGATGATGTCACTGATCATTACATGGTAACTTGCATATTACGTACTGCTGTAATATGTCATGCGGCGCCGCGTTATCAACCAGGCGGAACAATCCTTCCATCCACCATAGATAATTTCTCAAATTGCTTATCTAATCTGTCTCAGCTGCTGCCTGAACCCAAACAAACAGATGAACTAGAAGAACTAACTAGCACTATGAGCACCATTCTCTCTAGAACATTGGATGTGGTTGCACCTATTAAATTAAAAAAGGTCAGAGAGAAAATTAAAGCACCATGGTACAACAATACTACGCATGTTCTAAAGAGAGAAACGCGTATTTTAGAGCGTAAATGGAAACAAACTAATTTAGAGGTCTTTAGAATCGCGTGGAAAGACAGTATGTCACGTTATAAAAAGGCCCTAAAAGCGGCCAGGGCTGAGCATATCCGCAAACTAATAGAAAACAACCAAAACAATCCAAGGTTTTTATTTAACACCGTGGCTAGACTAACAAATAAACAGACGTCACCCGAACAAAATATCCCGTTACAGTTCAGTAGTAATGATTTCATGAACTTCTTCACTGAGAAAATAGAAAGCATCAGAACCACAATTGTAAACGTTCAATCTTCAATTGCGCCTTATAATTCAGCTTCAATTATCACCCCGCAAGAACAATTACAGTGCTTTACAACTATAGAACAAAAAGAGTTAAATAAACGTATCACTTCATCTAAAACAACAACATGTTTATTAGATCCTATACCAACTAAACTACTGAAAGAAGTGTTACCTGTAGTGGAAGAGCCTCTCCTCAATATTATTAACTCGTCTTTATCTTTAGGTCATGTTCCAAGAACATTTAAACTGGCAGTTATAAAACCACTCATTAAGAAACCACAATTAGATCATAATAACCTAGCAAATTATAGACCCATTTCAAATCTTCCATTTATGTCTAAAATATTAGAAAAAGTGGTGTCCGCTCAACTGGGCTCTTTCTTGCAACAAAGGGGCTGTTTACACCTGGCCACTTCATGCGTTTTCTCAGATTGGATAGCTATCCGATCGTGAAAAGACCAGGTGTAAATGCCCTCCGAAACGCATTCGAGACGGATTTGAATCCGATCGCTCAAACCACTTCAGGAGGTGGTCTGGGCCGCATTCCTGACGAAACTGGACAAGTGTAAATGCATCTGGTTGTTGAAACCACATATGTAAATTGTACTCCTCCCAAAAATGCTAAAAAAATAAACGTGTGAGAGCGTGTTATAGGCTATATGTAATGTTATAGCCAGATATGACGACGCTACTGGAACACGCATCACCTCAGATGAGAAGCTGAGCATCTATTCATTAAGCCAACGTGCAAACTATCGCAAATCAAAGTGAAAGTAGCCTAAGTCGTAGACGCTTAACACACAATCATCATCATTAAAAGTAAATTCTTAAGAAACGAAATGATCTTACCAGGGCTGTTGCCGCTCTCTTTTATTGCGGTCTTTGAAATTTTAGCTGATGATCAATAAAATGCAGCTCATATCTTTTGCTTTCGGTGACGTACACTCCATTAAATCTGCATATAGCGCGGGAATTGAAGATCGGATTTAAATCCGTTTCGCAAAAACACATTTATGTGACCAGGTGTAAATGGAATCGTTTTGATAAATCAGATAGCTATCCGATCTGAGAAAACACATGAAGTGGCCAGGTGTAAACAGCCCCAAAATGATATCTATGAAAAGTTTCAGTCTGGATTCAGACCGCATCATAGCACTGAAACTGCGCTCGTTAAAATCACAAATGATTTACTTTTAGCTTCTGACCAAGGCTGTATCTCAATACTAGTTTTACTTGATCTTAGTGCTGCGTTCGATACTATAGATCACACAATACTCTTAGATCGACTTCAAAATTATACTGGTGTTCAAGGACAAGCATTAAGCTGGTTCAAATCATACCTATCTGACCGCTACCATTTTGTGGTACCTCTTCATCGCTGGTCCTGTCCAGCTCAAAGCCCTCTTCATCGCTGGTCCTAACCAGCTCAGAGCCCTCTTCGCCGCTGGTCCTACCCAGCTCAAAGCCTTCGCCGCCGCTGGTCCCGTCAAGCTCAGAGACGCTTCACTTCCTGCCTGCCGATCCAGAGACTGTTCACGTCAGTCCTGCCGAGCCAGATCCAGAGCTTCACGTCAGTTCTGCCGATCCAGAGACTGAGCTTCACATCACGTCAGCCGATCCAGAGACTGAGCTTCACGTCGCGTCTGCCCGTCAAGAGTCTCGTCCCGCCGAGACTGAATCTGTTCCTGAGCCTGAATCTGATCCTGATACTGAGCCTGAATCTGTTCCTCTTCCTCTTCCCGTGCCTGTGTCTTCGGACAAGATGGCCGACTCCACGCCTGTGTCTCCGGACAAGATGGCCGCCGCCGATCCAGAGTCTCTGGACAAGATGCCCGCCGCCGTGCCAGTGTCTCTGGACAAGATGACCGCCGCCGAGCCAGTGTCTCCGGACAAGATGGCCGCCGCCGATTTAGAGTCTCCGGACAAGATGACCGCCGCCGAGCCAGTGTCTCCGGACAAGATGGCCGCCGCCGATCCAGAGTCTGTTCAAGTCACGTGTGCCGAGCCAGTGTCTCCGGACAAGATGGCCGCCGCCAAGCCAGTGTCTCCAGACAAGATGGCCACCACCGAGCCAGTGTCTCTGGACAAAATGGCCGCTGCCACGTCGACTGACCCCTCAACAGAGATAGCCGCCGACACGCCTTAACCTGAGCCCTCAACAGAGATAGCCGCCGACACGCCTGAACCTGAGCCCTCAACAGAGATGGCCGCTGTCACGCTGTCTGTTCCTGTCGCTGAGCCGGTGTCTGTTCCTGTCCCTGAGCCGGTGTCTGTTCCTGTGCAATGGTCGCCGCCTGAAGGGTCGTCTCCTCCCTGGCCGCCTGAAGGGTCGTCTCCGCCCTGGTCGCCTGCACAGCCTGATCCGCCCTGGTCGCCTGCACAGCCTGCTCCGTCTTCAGGTCCTCTTCCGCTGCACAGGCCTGGCCCTCCATCCCGCCCCTGGGTCCGCCTCCGCTCCACCTCCCTCCTGGACAGTTTTAGGAGCGTCTGGAATCCGCTCCTTAAAGGGGGGGCTATGTAACGGTCACCAGCTGAAGTGCCCTTGAGAGCCACCAGAGGGCACTCCACATAAGACTATTATCACTCACAAACTACATTTCCCATAACTCACTGCCCGGACTCATCACTTATCACTGATCACATTCACCTGTACCTCATTCACTGATTGCATTCACCTGTGTCTCATCATCCTGTTAGTCTCAGTCTATTTATACCATGTTCATTCATTCACTCACCGCGAAGTCTTGTTTAAGTGTTACACTGCAATTCTGAGCGTTTTCCCTGGTTTCTTGTCTTTTGGTTTATTTGGATTTCTTGCCCTGTTCCCTGGATTACTCTTTTGCCTCTGGTCCCTGCCTGTTTTGTTTGTTTCCTTGTTGGTTTGTTTGGACTGCCTACCTGTGTTTTGACCTTTTGCCTGTACACTGGATTACGCCTCTGGATTACCCACAATAAAGCTGCGTTTGGATCTTAACCCTCGTGTCTCAGAGTGGTTCGTAACAGAGCTGGTGATCTGAATCTGGAGTTAAATCAGGGAGGAACCACTGCTATAAACTACAACAATTCTATATAAAACAATAGTGGGTTTAACATCAAAATGTATTGTCTGATTTTAAAAAGTATGTTTATTATGTAACCTTCTCCCTTTAAATTGTTTGGTCAGTTTAAGGATAATTCATGCAATTTTATAGTATTTATTTGAAACAATTAATTTCATGTCTATCCTTGTATTATTCAGCTGGATGAGGTTGATATTGGATTTAGAAAGTAATTAGAAATAAGCAATTAAATACTTTTTAGAGAGAGTAATTAGTAACACTTTATTTGACAGTGTCCTTGTTACATGTACTTACTATAGTAATAACAGTAAATTATGCATAATTACATGCAATTAACCCTCAACCAAACCTTAACCCTATAGTAAGTACATGTAGTTGCTTAATATTACTCAGTACTTAAATATATAATTACACTGTAACACTTTCAAATAAAGTGTAACCGTGATTAGTAATCTACTGTAATTACACTATTGACGAGGTAATTAGCAACTAGTAATTCATTACTTTTTTAGAGTAACTTACCCAACACTGCTAAAGACACACCTTTCTCGTCAGCACCTGACAAATTAATACTAGCACTTACCTTTTCTATTCTATACTATTATATTTGTTTTGTTTTACTAATAAATAAAAACCGTTGCTATGTGTCCTGTGCTAGACTTCACTTGTACACTGTTGTCCTCTTGCTGGTCTGATTGCTTCTATTGCTCTCCTCATTTGTAAGTGGCTTTGGATAAAAGCGTCTGCTAAATGATTAAATGTAAATGTGAAAGAGGCTGACATCATCATCTGTGTGGCCCAATCAGGGAGCTTCGCCATGAGGGATCTGGTCAGTAATCTTCCCTGTGGACAACAGAGACCCGCCAAAAACCTGGAGGGAGACACGGTGGTGGCCGTCCTGAACACGATCCTGGAGATCATCTCGGAGAACCTGGAGAACGCCAGATTCCTCATCCAGGGACAGGGAATACAGAAACTGGTGTCAATCAACAAAACAAGGTGATAAACATCACATCTGAGTAAAGCTGTACCAAAAACCAAAAATTATTCAGACACCAGATTTTATTATATTTTTTTACCAGTGACACTATAGTTCATTTATGTAAGTGAGGAGAGCAAAATAAAGTAAACTGTGACATATTATACCCAAATATTCTTCATACAGAGAAAGTCACTACCAGTCAAAGTTATAAAAATTTGGGAGCAAAAATGATTGGGACACTTTGAGCTGATCATGTTTTGCTGAAGTGTTTTGTCTTTAATTGCTAGTGCTCTTTTTACACACAGACTGAACAAAATGAAGCATTGCTTGGTGATTGGTTGAGCTAAACTGGTATTATCTAATTGTGTAGTTAAATTTAACAGCTGACAGATATTCAACATAATTTATGTGTGAGACAGTCTAACAGAAGGACGGACAAAACCAGTCAAATATCAACTGAGTTCTGCTCATATTTTATTACCATTTTCTAAACTATAGCGAATAAACTGTGATAATGTGAGAAATATTGAAGGTGTCTGAATAAATGTTGGTTTGACGGTATTTTCTTGTGGATGAATTGCTTATATGTTGATGTTTGAAACTATATCTATCTATCTATCTATCTATCTATACATCTATCTATCTATCTTGTCAGCCAATCAGTGCGTGAGACCAAAGCAGCGTCACACATCTTGCAGAGCGTCTGGGCCTATAAGGATCTCCGACACACACTGTTCAAGGCCGGCTGGAACAAAACACACTTCAAGGTAACAGTAGGGCTGTGACAATAACTGCATTACCGCGGTGTTGAGGTCATCACCGTATTTTTAAAAATAATTTCAAGAACATGCATTCTTGATCATAAGTCATAGATTAAAGGTAAAAGCCTGATTTGTTGCTTCTTCACCGCGGTAAGAAAAAAATCCATACATCACAGCCCTATAACAGCGTTTCATCTCTTGCTGACTTCACTGCCATACTTTCATGCTCATGTTGTGCTGATGATGAATATCGATCTGGTGTTTCAGCCAGCCGTCTCCGGCCTGCCCAAGAAGCAGAAGAACGCCAAGCAAGGGAGCGATGACATCACACTGCCCTTAATGGAGAAAAACCAAGGTCATTGATTGGCATTTACTGAATTGTGTTCATGAGAATGAGAAAAATGCTTCTCTTCCACGAGCCTTTCTGTCATGTAATGGCATATAAGTTTGAGACAGAGGCGGCCTTTGTGATTCAGAAACCCATTTCAAAGAAACAGATGGTAAATGAGATATGTAATCTCATATTTTACTTTTAATGGTCTATTTATGAACGCATTCTGGGCCCTATCTTGCACCCAGCACAATCGACTTTGTACAGCGACGCATGTATCGTTCCTGTTTTACACCCGCGCACAGCGGACTTTTCCCTCCACAGACGCACGTCTGTAAACTAGAGGTAAACTCGGGTAAATCCCAAATGCATTTGCGCTCCCGGGGGCGGTTCAGCGCAAAGAGGCGTGTTCCGGCGCAAACGTTCCCTGGTGCTATTTTGCAGGTTCAGAAAACAATTCCGCCACTGACCAGGAGAAACCTAATCTAAAGTCAGTGGTGCGTTACGCATGTTATTCATATGCTATTTTAAGGGCGCATGCTTGGCCATAATCAATGTAGCGTGTGCACAATGCACATACACTTTGCTTATCTCATCTACACAGACGCGTTCTCATTTTTAGAAAACAATACATTATTACAAGGAAAAATATTAACACACGAGGTAAATCATTGTTGTGTTTTTGAAGATGTGAAAAAAAAAAAAATAGGCATAAATCTAGCTTACACATTTACCTAAATGATTATACACCCGTTTAACCGAAGCTAATTTGGGTGTGTTTCTCCATCCCCAATGTCACTTCTCTGTGTTTTACGGCCCTGACGAGAACGTCGGTCTCCTCGGCTGTGAACCGCTCCTGGTGTGCGTCTGGCAAATCCGCCGTTTTACAGTTTTTTCGATTGCTAAACGACAGTGAGCACAACTGGAGCTACATGTGCAAAACTCTAACTACAGTCTGCACTACCAACAGTCACCTGAGCTAAACAGTTCACATCACCTGCAAAATACAGTCCAAGCAACACAATGTCATGAGGATGAAGGTAGACGAACCCAAAAGCAGACTGAATGCTTACACACAATTTATTGTAGACAAAACAGAGAAAACAACCCACGAGGGAGCAAAACAAGACAAGAGGCAAATAGCCTTGACTAAGACTCGACCTTAAATAAAAAAATAAAAAATAAAAAACAAGATGGCAGAATCATGACAGAACCCCTCCCTTAAGGAGCGGCTTCCAGACGCTCCCAAAGGGGAACTAAACACTAGACACAACAGACTGTGACAAGGACACGAACCAACAAAACATGACAAATAACAACGGCAAACATGAATAAACAATTACAGGGTTGGGGTGCAAAATCAAAAACAATAAACAAGGCAGAGGAGGTGGGGGAAACACAAAGTCCTTGGGGGGCAGTCCAGGGTGGATGGGAGGACTGGGGGGTCTTGGGGACGAGGGCTGAGGACGGGGAATCCGGGGGGGACTTGGCTGGAGACACATGAGGAGATGTCTTGGGGGAAACAGTCCGAGGCTGGGAAATGACAGGGGTGCTAGGGGAAACACTAGGCAGCCTGACAGGGGTGGAAACCGCCACAGGAACAGAAACAGCAAGCGGCGGGACAGGAATCTTGACGGGGGACACAGGAGGCGACACAACAGGAAACAAGACAGGGGATGCTGCGGGTAACTGTGGAGCAGAAGCAAGAACTGAGCTCCCCGAAGACGGCTCTGTACCAAAGCTCCACATCTCTGAATCGGGGAGATCGTCGTCGGCAGCTGACTGGGGTACGGCGCTCACGGCAGCTGGCTTCAGAATAGCGCCCTCTGACACAGTGGACTCGGGACAAGACAACATGCCAGTTCTGGTTGGAACTTCCAGGATCTTGGCTAAATTCGACAGATACTCAGACAATGTTCTTGCAGCAACGACGATAGGCAACTCCCGACCAGCTGACACTGACCGCAAAACGGCTTCAGCAGCCGAATCAGCCGCGGCCCTCTCTGCGGCGCTCACGACAGCAGGCTCGGGAACCGCGCCTTCAGCAGCTGGTTCAGTAACAGTACCCTGAGTCGTAGCGGGCTCTGGGACAGCGCTTGCAGTAGCGGGCTCTGGGACAGCGCTTGCAGTAGCGGGTTCTGGGACAGCGCTTGCAGTAGCGGGCTCTGGGACAGCGCTTGCAGTAGCGGGCTCTGGGACAGCGCTTGCAGTAGCGGGCTCTGGGACAGCGCTTGCAGTAGCGGGCTCTGGGACAGCGCTTGCAGTAGCGGGCTCTGGGACAGCGCTTGCAGTAGCGGGCTCTGGGACAGGCAGAGATGAAGGATGAGAGGCTCCCTTCTTCCTCTTCTTTCTCCTAGGTCGCGGTGTGGAAGTCATAGCCGGACTAGTGACCGGTTGGAGAAGCTCAGTGGGATCTGTGACTTGAGTTGGAAGGGCAGTCTCAGGCAGCGCTGACTCGGTCGAGGATGACTCCGACGGAGAATCCCACGAAGTCCGTCTCCCTCGTTTGCCACGAAGATCAACGGGTGTGGATGAGACCTCAGGAGAAGTGGAGTGGGCCTGTTCCCCTTGAGAAATTACAGCCAGGACCCGACCCTCCAGGATCACGGACAGCTTGGCTGGTGGCGACAACACGGTGGGACCCTGCGGCTCCATTCGACACAGACAGTCCACCATGTCCCGGAACGGGCGGTGGACCAGCCTCTCCCGTTCAGCCAGAGGTGGGGGAACCTTGAGGCCAGCGACGAAGTAGCGATTTAGGAGGATGTCAGGTAAGAAAAACCTCCTTTCTTCTGCGACTTGAGCGTACTCTTTCAAAAGCAGCTCACCCTGAGGGGGAATTGGGAGCTTGCCCCCCCTTGAGTCGGAAATGGTCTTGAGCCACCAATCTTCAAGAAGATCCAATTGCTGATCGCCAGGGGAAGACAAACTGTCTGCTGGGTTCTGCTTTGGTCGGTTCATTCTGTCATGAGGATGAAGGTAGACGAACCCAAAAGCAGACTGAATGCTCACACACAATTTATTGTAGACAAAACAGAGAAAACAAAACCCACGAGGGGGCAAAACAAGACAAGAGGCAAATAGACAATGACAATGACAATGACAATGACAATGACAATTCTCACACATTAAACAGGATTCCAGACAAAGTGCTCACAGAGGTATATCATAAAGATAGACAGTGTTTGACAATGAACCGACAAAGGACAGAGAAACACAAGGGGGTTATAAAGGGAGGCTAAAAATGAACACAACAGGTGAAACTAATATGGTAATAATTACAAAACGAGGATAACAAGGGGGCGGGGTTAGAAACGAGACAACGCAAGCACATGGCCCAAACAAATGGCCATGTGCTGCACATAAAAACATGGGTCTGTCATGATTCTGCCTCAAGACGAGAGAAAATCAAGAACAAGATGGCAGAATCATGACACACAACTCTTAACACATGGCTCAAAACAGGCTCAGTGCAGCCAAACACTATACACAACCCTCACTGAGATAACACACTGTCACTCATAACACACTGAGAGGAAAAACACTACACACAACCCTCACTGAGATAACACACACTGTCACTCAGAACACACTGAGAGTAAAAACACTAGCATCAAACACCAATACAGAAAATACAAACTTTTCCTCTTTACAGTTTGAACAATTTCAGTGACTTCATACAAAGTAATGTTTTCTTCAAAGAAAAGAGTGACATTCTTTCACATGATTTATAAATTTTTTTAGAACATAACAATTCTTTAAGGTAAATGAAAATTAGCAGTTTGCTTCAATAGTCTGTAGTAATTTACGGAATTACAGTAATGAGAAAAAAAAGGTAGAAACTAAGGCCACATCCACACGAAGCCAGAGCTTTCCCTATCCGATATTTTTTTTTTCGTTAAAAAATTTTTTTCCGTAAACACGGCGTCGTCTCAAGAAATATCTGCGTACACACGAAACCACTGAAACCGACTCAAAACGATGTAGTATACATGCCAGACCAGTATGTGGCGCTGTAATTCTGCCACAGACATACACTAAAAACGGAGAAGAAGACTTGGAGCTCGCGCATAAACCTTGCGCGCTGTATACAACAATAATATTAGGCACAGTAGCTTCTTTTTTTCTTTTTTCTTTTTTAATCAAGAGCTTTGTTGAACAATATGAAAAACCATAAATGTAGTTGCTGTGACTTAACGGTGTCTGACTAGTTGACACTTGGTGTGATGACATCATCGTTTCGCAAAATATACGGATTGGCCGTACACACGAAAACGCAAGGGCGGCGTTTTCAGATTTATCCACCTTGGGACCCGGTTTCAAAAAATAGCGGTTTCAGTCTCCGAAAACGCCGGATCCGTGTGGACGAAACACCAATACGATAAAAAATGTATACGTATACAGCGAAACGCGTCTCCGTGTGGACAGGGCCTAAAAGTACATACTGTAATTCGAACAAATAATTGAGGGGTGAATTCAGCTGAAAGTGCAGTCATCAGTGTTAGAAAGGCACAAGGCTGAAATCTATTCTGTTTTGAATGTGTGGTTCAGAGTTTTGACAGCAGTGTGTTAGCATTTGAACAAAGTGCTGTAAATCCACAGTGTTGTGCAGGTTGTGGTTAAAGTCATGGGATAAGTGTTTTGAAAACTGTGTTCAAGCGAGGAAAAATGAAATGAAAGCTTTAGCATAAGTTCTGCTGGGAAGACTCAATTACTACGTCACTTATTGCCTTCACTTCTATCCAATCATATTCTTATGCTCACTGCATAAAAGCACGGTACTTACACATGTTTGAGTTCGCAGATACTGAAGCGACGATTACCCCCATCCTCCCCACCACCACCAGGATGGTCCCGTCCATACCTCCCAGGGGGGTCGGCTGCGCCCCTGCCTTCATCTTTAGGCAGGAATTGCAGATCCGATACTCTCGGATTATGCACTACGGACGGGGCCTACGCCAAATGACTTTGTAGATTATCAGCTTGCTGAGCTGTCAATAAATGTATGGTTTATTGAAATAACTCTCCCGAGTCTTTCTGGTAGAACTAGAGTTTGGTCCACATGAACTGCTGCTGTGCAGACTGTAGTTAGAGTTTTGCACATGTGACTCCAGTTGTGCTCACTGTCGTTTAGCAATCGAAAAAAACTGTAATAGCAATCCGCCATGGAACAAGCGCGCCTGCTCTTAAAGGGAATGTGAGATGACGCTCTGATTGGTTTATTTTACGTTACGCCCAAACCACACCTATGAGTAATGAAGCTACTTCAGACCAACCCATTTTAGATTTGCGTCGGGCGCAAGAGTCATTTATCCCGCCGGTATAATAGCAACAGCGCCCGAGACCCGCCCACAAAGTTACTTGCGTTTCGCGCTTGATACTTGCGTTTCAGATCGTTGAAGTAGGGCCCTCTATCTCTTTAACCAGAACTATTGTTTACAATCCCAACTGAAAACAAAAACAGCATTCAATCTCAAATAATACTAAATCCACCAGTAGGTGGCGGCAAATTACTGTCTTAACGAGTCAGTCGTTGAATCGTTCACTCAAGCGATCCGTTCCAGAAGGCTGATTCATTCAGGGACAAAGCAGAAGTGAGGGACTGAGTCGTCAAATCATTCATTATAACGATTCGTTCAAAAAATAATAAATTATATGTTTATGTGGTGTTTTTAATATGCTTTTAGACAAACCATGTGTAAGTTCATAAGTCGACACCATTGCTGAGTATTTTCTCCTTAAAACTGCAGTGAACCAAAGACAGTCTCAAAAACACGCTTTGAAATCGCTGGTGTTTCTGACGTCACAAACTACCTTGCAACCAATCAGATCAACGTGTGATCATCAACCAGTGGATCTCTGAGCTGAGTGAGTGAGTGGAGGCGGGGCTCATTTGCATATTCATAGAACCGCGCATACTAAATGAGGCAAGGGTGTCGAGTTACATTCTAGATATTTTAAGGCATGAAGACATTTTGTTCAAGGAAAAAACTTTTAAATACGTCATTTTGGTGATCAAAGATGAGTTTTAAGGGATAAGATTATTGAGTACAGGTGGACTTTATTTTTGGTGGCATTTTTGCCCCAAGCCCCGTTAATTTCCGACCTTGGCGTGTGTGTGCGTGGCTTGATGCGAGGCTGTTTTTCAAGGTCTGTTTCAAGTTAAATGGGTATTCAAAGGCCGCCACTGTTTCATGCACTTTAATGCAGTGTTGTGTTCTGCTGTTTCAGATGGATACTGCTCCGTTGATCAGGCCGAGAGAGCTGGAGACGCTCCGTGTCACATGATCGAACGAGAAACTTTTCAGGTCAATGCTCATGTTGTGTCCTGTAGCAATAGAGGTTATGCACTGACGTAATTTTCCCGCGGGAACACACTCCCTCAGCCGGACTGAGTGGCAGAAGAGCTGCGGAGTGACTGGAGTTAATAGAGGAAACTGTGAAAACGCCGATATATATATACTTCAACTCTATATAGTGTTCCTTACAACTTATCAAAGATCCAGTGATCATGGATATTGACATGAAGCAGGAATCGTGTTTCCTGACATTTATATGAGCCTGATTTCAACGCCGGAGAAATACATAAAGCACATTTGCCAGTGAACACTTCATATAAATATAATATAGGTCTAAATCCATGTGATCACTCATATCAGTGTTATATATATCATCATATCGTCCAGCACTAAAACTGGTGTAGCTTTTTGTCAGTGTTTATTTAAAAACATCCAATTATGCAGAATATACGATGGTAAATATTTAATTGATGAGTTGTCAATAGAATATATAACAAAACAATATTGTTGAATACTCTGAATACTGTCTAACACTTGATGGCTGCTCTGTTAAGTCTTTCGTCGTCGGTTAGGAACCTGGGTGTGCTCTTTGATACCAATCTTTCATTTGAAAGTCATGTGTCTAGTATCTGTAAAACCGCATTTTTCCCTCTTTTAAAATATATCTAAATTATGTCATATGCTCTCATTGACAAATGCGGAACAGTTAGTTCATGCGTTCATGACCTCAAGGCTAGATTATTGTAATGCTCTACTGGGTGGTTGCCCTGCACACTTAATAAACAAACTACAGCTGGTCCAAAACGCAGCAGCTCGAGTTCTTACCAGAACCAGGAAGTATGACCATATTAGCCCGGTTTTGTCAACACTGCACTGGCTCCCTATTAAACATCGTATACATTTTAAAATATTGCTGATTACTTACAAAGCACTAAATGGTTTAGCTCCGCAGTGCTTGAGCGAGCTCTTAAAATATACCTCAGATTTTTTGTCAAATCTTTATATTCAGTCAATCTCAAAGTTCTTTCCCGTTTTAGATGCGTTTTGTGTGTATTTTGCAGCATTCACGCTGAAAACAAATGCAGTCACTCAGTGTTTCTGCCACTCATTCTGTGTAACCGCAGTCACTCCGGCCGACGGTGACGTCACACGCATACACTCAATATGCTAAAATACATTCAGAACACCATAATAAAGACACTATTAATAATGAGACCTTTTATATATACAGTAACGTCCGGCCTAGGACCATTACCATCATCACTCTTCATGCAAATATTATTAAAAATGTGTTAAAGATTATCCGTATTTTGATGGTTTAAACACCAGTCTCCCCTTGGGATGTCATGTATGTGTGTATGAAGCTGCTGTCGATTGTGTTTCAGGGTGTGAATGATAAGAGGCCTTTCATCAGGACCAGCAGGCCCGCGGTGGGTTTAGTGGAGCGAACGCCTCAACCACTCGACTCATGGGTCTGATCCGGCTCACGGTAAACCACATCATCACACACATCATCGCTTCAGCTTCTCATGTGTCATAAAGAGCCTGAAAGAGAAGTTGCTTGGTTATTTCTTGGGTTTTCAATCTCCAAATATGATTATATCTGTTTGACGGACCCCATATAAACACCCAATTTATCCACTGAAAAATTACCAGGGGTGTAACGAGACCCTCAAAGTCACGATTCGATACATATGACGATACTGAACTCACGATACCATATTATTGCGATACTCCAAGACACACGATAAAAGGTTAACAAAATATTAACTGCTGATTAAAATGCTAAATTTGATATTACATTGGCTGTGGAAATTAATATGCTTGGACTTGGTGCTGGTAAAATTTTGCAAAATATTCATGATTCTGAAGCTCAAATGATCTCTGTCACTGACTAGATATATTTGCAATAATGTAGGCCACTTTTTACTGATAACATCAGACATTTGGCATTATCAGGACCCACAAATATTCCCCCATTGCATTATTATATTATACATTATATTCAACATTATATAGTAGTTTCATGTAGTACTGACACTAAAACTCAGAAAATTTGAATTTTTTCATGCACAGTAATTTTGAATTTGGGTGAATTATAAACAATACATATTGTCAGTATCCACAATACATGTTGCATTTTTTTTTTCTCAATATATTGTGACACGATATATTGTTACACCCCTAAAAATGAACACATTAACCATGTCAATATTGACCTTCACTCTGTGTTTTCACAGGTTGCAGATCCACTTTCAGACCTGCATTTATACTGACGTTCAGCACAATTCATCACAGAATCAAACAAGAGAATTAGAAATACGACAGCAACACAACAACCAAACACTGAAGATCCGATCCGTCTGAACGTGGAATTTGACTCTGCTGCTTTGGCAATCTTCACTGTTAAACTCAAGAATCATGATGTGACGAGTCACTCATAGATCTGATTATACACCATATTATGATCTTGTGTTGTTTCTATTGCTTTTTTTTTTGTCGTTGTTGTTGACGAGTCTCTAAATTGTATAATAGTGTTCCATCTATTTCATCCACACAGACGATTTCAGTTCTGTATCTAAAGTTTTATGCACAAAAAGAAATGATAACATGATATGATTATATTAATACTCTACAGGCAAAACCGAAATTGTACTTATTATAGTCTAAATCAGAGAATATATCAGAGATTTTAATGCATTCATACTCAAATTGTTTCATAACATCAGTGATTTAATGGCTTGAAAAATAAAAATCAACGAGTTCTTAATAAAGCTGTTACGTCATGCATAACAGAAAATAAAATGCAATAAAAATTAAACAAAACTTGTTTTGTCGCACATTTCGTGGCGCGAGATGAACGATTCGCTCATCCTTAGTGGAATGTTTTGAGCGATTCAAAAGAAAAGATTCGATTCAAAATATTCGCGTCTTTTGAAATCGCATCGGTTACAGAATCACTGAATCTCCAGATGCTGATCGGCAGAAATGAGTGAAACTCATCGATTACAGACTGAGGAGAACAAGAGAAACTCCACAGGTGAGCCAGAGTCCATATGCGTTAATATGCAAATATATTTAAATTAACGTTCTTTATATTATTTACTTTATATGATCTTTGAGCAAGTCTTCTGAAATGCCCGTTCAGAACTGTGTGCGTATTTTTGCTTAATTATTATAGCATGTTGTTTTATTACAGGAAATCGGTTGTAACTCAGCAAAACGAGAAATTATAAAGATTCTGTAATATTTCTAAAATATTGGAAGAGATTTGTCAGGGTTATTACCATTAACTAAAATAAAACCATGCATACAATTTAAATAAAGTTCACGGAATAAAATAAATGTTAACTTAAATAACATAACATTAAATTGAAAACGTAGGCTATATTAGTTTTGAGTTAATTTGCCAAGGCATCATTTCAAATCTACTAAAATGTACTACTAAAACTGGAATAAAATATAAATAAAAAACATACCATAACAAAATTACAAAAACTTACCAAATTTGGTAACAAAGTCTCATTTGTTAACATTAGCTAATGTACTAACTAACAATGAACAATAAATTTGTTACAGTATTTATTAATCTTTGTTAATGTTAAAAATCCAGCTGTTCATTGTTCGTTCATGTTAGTTCACAGTGCATTAACTAATGTTAACAGACACAACATTTGATTTTAATAATGTATTAGTAAATTTTGAAATTGATATTAACTAAGATTAATAAATGCTGTAAAAGTATTGTTCATTCTTAGTTCATGCTCATGTAATAAAACCATTGTACAGTTACCCAAAATTTTAAATGAAAACATAAAACTCATTCAAAATATTTACCCGTATTTTCCGGACTATAAGTCACTTCGGAGTATAAGTCGCATCAGTCAAAAAATGCGTCATGAAGAGGAAAAAAACATATATAAGTCGCACTGGACTATAAGTCGCATTTATTTAGAAATTAATTTCACAAAATCCAAGACCAAGAACAGACATTTAATCTGGAAAGGCAAGTTATTCAACTACACAGAACAACAGGCTGAATAGGTGTCCGGTATGTTAACGCAACACATTAACAGTTATTCAGCTACAATAGCATAAAGAACATATACCTGGGAGGCTGAATAGGCTAAATTAACATAAGCCAGCGAGTCCAACAAGCAAGTTACCAGTAAACAAGTTCACCAAGCTCCCGCGATCTCATTCCACATCATTTTCTTCATCCTTGGTGTCGCTTTTGAACAACTCCGCCAACTAGAGCGCCCTCTCGCGGCTGTAGACGGTAATGTTTTCTCTTGGTTCATCTCAGTCTAAATTAATTTTGATATATAAGTCGCACCTGAATATAAGTCGCAGGACCAGCCAAACTATGAAAAAAAGTGCGACTTATAGTCCGGAAAATACGGTATATAACTATAAGGTTACGCTTTATTTCAATAACTACATGTTACCTAACTCTCATTAGAGTATTAGTAGACAGACAGCAACATAATGTCGGCCCAGATCCGGCTCACATCTGGTACACCTGGATTCCACAAAAATTGCACCTGTCATTAGAGTTTAAAGGGGTGGTATAATTCCCTTTTCACAAGATGTAAAATAAGTCTCTGATGTCCCCAGAGTGTATGTGTGAAGGTTTAGCTTAAAATACCCCAAAATTGTCACTTTTTGAGGGTGAGCAAAAACGTGCCGTTTTTGTGTGTGTCCCTTTAAATGCAAATGAGCTGCTGCTCCCGGCACAGAGGGCGGAGTTTCAAGAGCTGGTGTGTGTGTGTGTGTGTGTGTGTGTGTGTGTGTGTGTGTGTGTGTGTGTGTGTGTGTGTGTGTGTGTTAGCAGCTCAAATTACCTCATGCAGACACAGCTGTGTCCTAAATGACGCACTTTACACTATGTACTTATTCACTATGTACTCAACCATGTAGTGTATGAACTTTATACATTTACTTTGTCTTTCAGCATCGGAGTCTGATAGCCCCTCCCCCTTCGCTACGTAATTAAAGTGGTGACAGTCGAGTGCATGAAGTGTCCAACGTTCCACACTTCTTTTTAGAGTTTTCAGTGTGAACGCACCACTCGCACTATTCATACTACAAAATGGCTAATAATAGTGCACAAGTACGCGATCTGGAACACACCTACACTGAACATTTAAAAATCTTTTTGCCTTTTATGTTCAAATCGGAGTCAGACAAAGATGGAGAGACTCAAGAAGAAGTGACAGCATGTAGAAGCAATAGGACATTTCTGAATGGTTAGTTGATGAGTTTATGTAGCTGATGTGTAATTATCTTCTAGTCATTGATTAGCATATTCTGTCATGATAATCTATAAATCGCGTTCCGGTTTATGTATTTTTAGGGTTTGTATTGTCACTAACCCGTGAAGAAGCTTGTGTAGTCTCTACCAGCCGTTTGTTGTAGTCCTTAAAAAGCTATTTCTTTAAAAGCAAAAATCTCCCTTTGCTTTGAACTTTGAGCGTCGTAACTTTGCAGATGTTGTTTATGCTCAAACAGCAACATTACATTTACATTTACATTTATTCATTTAGCTGACGCTTTTATCCAAAGCGACTTACAATTGCTATATATGTCAGAGGTCGCACGCCTCTGGAGCAACTAGGGGTTAAGTGTCTTGCTCAGGGACACATTGGTGTCTCACAGTGGATTCGAACCCGGGTCTCTCACACCAAAGGCATGTGTCTTATCCATTGCGCCACCACCCCTACACACTAACTAAAGTTAGAAAAGTCAAATCATAATCAACCACCCCTTTAAGAATTGTTTATTTTCTGTCCAGATATGTTGTCCGATGCTGCAGAAGGTCCATCCAAGTCCAGAATCTCCTCTGATGTTCTTTCACCCGCTTACAGAGCCACGAAACAGCAGGAATTAACACAACAGCAGTGGATAAATGCAGCCAAACACACAGTGAAAGCAGAGCAAGAGTGTGATGTTCAGAGAGAAGCTCCACGAGGCCAACGGCAAAACAAGAGCATCTCCGCGGCTCACCCGGCCATTTACCTGAACACACACTCACACAAACTCCTCAGGAGAGCAATACGGATCTGGAAGATGCCAGTTCCCATGTTGAACTGCACCAGGTCTTCGAAGCCTAGAAACTTTCAAGAGCAGCTGAAGCAAGTGGAGATGCTCAGGAATCATTCTGGAGACTCGGACGCTCGGACTCGCTCCGTCAGAGATCTTCAGTTGGGTTCGGGAACAGACTCGTCTCCGTTGTCCTCCACGAGCTTAGAGCCCGGCAGACGAGCGGCCCACAACACGAGACGCAGGAACAGGGAACAGTTACGCTGGCACCGGATGCTCTCCAGGAGAGGGAGACAGGGGGACGAGAAACCGCACAGACCACGGGAGGTCAGTCACATGATCCATTAGTGGATCTTTACTGTCTCCCGGAAAGTGTTTGTTCAATTCGAAATCCTTTAATTAGACCAAGATTTTTAAAGGGCCCCTAAGGGGACGTGGTAATGGGGAATTTTTTTTTTTGCTTTTGCGTTTCCCCGAAAAACTTTGCTTTTGCTCATTTGCATTCACTTGCAAATTTTGTGAATCTTCGCGTTATTTTGCAAAACATTTCTGCTCTTTTGGAACTTTAAACTTTAAAATTTCACTTTAAAAACATTTGCGTTCGCTTGCAAAACAAAACATTTGCGTTCGCTTGCAGAACTTTTGTGAAACTTAATATTTAGCAAAACATTTGCTTTTTTGTGTCCCCCAAGAAACTTTGTGTTCACTTGCAAAACTTTTGAGTTCACTCAAAAAACATTTGCATTCGTCTGCAAAACAAAACATTTGTGTTCGCTTGCAAAACAAACCATTTGCATTCACTCAAAAAACATTTGCGTTCGCTTGCAAAACAAAACATTTGCATTCCCTTGCAAAACAAAACATTTGCGTTCGCTTGCAAAACAAAACATTTGCGTTCACTCAAGAAACATTTGCGTTCGCTTGCAAAACAAAACATTTGCATTCACTCGAAAAACATTTGCGTTCGCTTGCAAAACAAACATTTGCATTCGCTTGCAAAACAAAACATTTGCATTCACTCAAAAAACATTTGCGTTCGCTTGCAAAACAAAACATTTGCATTCCCTTGCAAAACAAAACATTTGTGTTCGCTTGCAAAACAAACCATTTGCATTCACTCAAAAAACATTTGCGTTCGCTTGCAAAACAAAACATTTGCATTCACTCAAAAAACATTTGCGTTCGCTTGCAAAACAAAACATTTGCATTCCCTTGCAAAACAAAACATTTGTGTTCGCTTGCAAAACAAACCATTTGCATTCACTCAAAAAACATTTGTGTTCGCTTGCAAAACAAAACATTTGCATTCACTCAAAAAACATTTGCGTTCGCTTGCAAAACAAAACATTTGCATTCACTCAAAAAACATTTGCGTTCGCTTGCAAAACAAAACATTTGCATTCCCTTGCAAAACAAAACATTTGTGTTCGCTTGCAAAACAAACCATTTGCATTCACTCAAAAAACATTTGCGTTCGCTTGCAAAACAAAACATTTGCATTCACTCAAGAAACATTTGCGTTCGCTTGCAAAACAAAACATTTGCGTTCGTTTGCAAAACAAACCATTTGCATTCACTCAAAAAACATTTGCGTTCGCTTGCAAAACAAAACATTTGCATTCCCTTGCAAAACAAAACATTTGTGTTCGCTTGCAAAACAAACCATTTGCATTCACTCAAAAAACATTTGCGTTCGCTTGCAAAACAAAACATTTGCGTTCGTTTGCAAAACAAAACATTTGTGTTCGCTTGCAAAACAAAACATTTGCGTTCACTCAAAAAACATTTGCGTTCGCTTGCAAAACAAAACATTTGCGTTCACTTGCAAAACAAAACATTTGCATTCACTCAAGAAACATTTACGTTCACTTGCAAAACAAAACATTTGCGTTCACTTGCAAAACAAAACATTTGCGTTCACTCAAGAAACATTTACGTTCGCTTGCAAAACAAAACATTTGCATTCACTCAAGAAACATTTACGTTCACTTGCAAAACAAAACATTTGCGTTCACTTGCAAAACAAAACATTTGCGTTCACTCAAGAAACATTTACGTTCACTTGCAAAACGAAACATTTGCGTTCACTTGCAAAACAAAACATTTGCATTCACTCAAAAAACATTTACGTTCACTTGCAAAACGAAACATTTTCCTTCGCTTGCAAAACAAAACATTTTGGTTCGCTTGCAAATCTTTTGCATTTGCAAACATCTTATGCTAAAGGATCGAAAAATAATTTTTCTTCCAATATCCTTTTTTTTTTTTACCACCACCGTGTCACTTTAGGGGCTCGTGGAGTTTCTGAATATTTGTACATTAGAGTGTCGAACTTCTTTTAGAGTCACAGTTTTTTCCTCATCAGAATCTGTCTATATCAATGTTCATGGATCTGTCAGTCTGCATGATTAACCGTTTCATTTCAGGGTCAGTCGTCACCTGCAGGGTCCTGTTGGGTCAAAGGTCAGTCTTCAATATTATTTGAATGTATTTATTATTTGGGAAGTGTGCACAAACTCAAAAAGAATCAGAAAAGTTTCTAGGAGGAGGTCCTTACATACATACATACATACATACATACATACATACCAATATACACAAGAGAATAGAAATACAATTAACAAGAGTAGGATTCAAAATAATGAGTATTAAAGGAGAACTCCGGGCAATTTTTAAGTTAATCTTGATCGTTATACCTTTGTGAGTACTGTCTATAAAAAAATATAAAAAAACGGATTGGTGCTTGCAACACGGAGCTGCTACAGCTAATGCCCAGAGCTCCCACTTAGCTATAACGGCAGTTATGGGGGCATAAACGTAAAGAGTGTCTTTGTGCCTCTTAACAGACACAAAATGCAATTAAAATGTCTGTCCAACATGAACAGGGCCCTTACATGACAACAAGATGCGTTTAGCAACTTAGCCATTGTTTAAATTCACCTAAATAGTGTTTTAGACGGCTAGCTGTAGTCTCGCGCTGTAGTCTCGTGCTGAAGTCCCGTGGGAACTGAAGTCCTGTGGCAACAGAATGCGAAAATACAAGAACTTAAATTTTCATCGTCTTCCTTTCCATGACCCTGCTGTGTTGTGTCTGTGTAGTCATCCTTGTCAAAGTGTTCGCTGCAAATGCGGTAATCTTTAGCGTGTAGTACTTGTATGGGAGTTTGCACATCAAGTTGAAGTACAACTAGCCACAACTGCAGAATCTCGAGGTCATGGAAAGGAAGACGAGGAAAATTTAAGCTCTTGTATTTTCGCATTCTGTTGCCACAATTCGGAACGGCAACAAACACGAACCATTTCTTCTTTACTCGTGAGCAACTCCGATCTTCACTCTTCACACACACTACGCTCCTCCGACCTGCACACTGCTATTTACCTTTTTCCGGCTACAACTGAGTTCCCACGGGACTTCAGCGTGAGACTACAGCTAGCCGTCTAAAACACTATTTAGGTGAATTTAAACAATGGCTAAGTTGCTAAACGCATCTTGTTGTCATGTAAGGGCCCTGTTCATGTTGGACAGACATTTTAATTGCATTTTGTGTCTGTTAAGAGGCACAAAGACACTCTTTATGTTTATGCCCCCATAACTGCCGTTATAGCTGAGTGGGAGCTCTGGGCATTAGCTGTAGCAGCTCCGTGTTGCAAGCACCAATCTGGTTCGTTTTTTTTTTCTATAGACAGTACTCACAAAGGTCTAACGATCAAGATTAACTTAAACAATGCCAGGAGTTCTCCTTTAAGCATCTAGATGAAATAAACAGAAGACTTACATAAAGATGTGCACATTGTATATACAACTGTATAAATATAAATAAGAGGGCCTAAATAGCAAATATCTAACTATTTATTGTCTAACACCCAGGCCTAAACATCATATAATTGTATAATTCATCTTCAGTGTCTTCTGAGTTTCTGATATGTAGTTATCACCCTTTAGAATTTAAACATTTAATTTAGTGTTACATCCCAGACATCAACATAGTGTCGCCCACATCCGGCCCACATCCGGTACACATCCGGTACACATCCGGCCCACATCCAGTACACATCCGGCCCACATCCGGTACACATCCGGCCCACATCCAGTACACATCCGGCCCACATCCAGTACACATCCGGCCCACATCCGGTACACATCGGCCCTGATGTGGCCCGGATCTGGGCCGACACTATGTTGCTGTCTGGGTTATGAAAGACAAAATTGACTGAATATGGATTAAGATGAGCTGATTTTACTTACTTATCAGCTTTGTCACACATATGAATATCTCCACACAGGCTCCTGTGAGTATCCGGATGCTGGGAGAGATGATCCAGTGAGAATGAGCCGCCGGAAACTGGACAGCAGCCGCTCAGAAACCAGCCCGATAAACCAGAGACCCGACACACACACGAGAAAACACACACAGGTTTCTTTCTACTTACCTGATGAGTCCAAGACTTCTGGATGTTCACGGACTGAAGTCGACTGCCATGATATTAACTCTAATTTAAGCAAAGAAGCTTCTGCATCTGAACAGAAAAATGTTGACAACCAAGATTCATCTGATCTCAAACTGGCCGTTCAAACCAGTGAGAAACTGATTCCTCAATCATCCCTAAAGAAAACAGCAACCAACATGGAGGAACAAAACTGTGAAGCACCTTTAGTTCCACAGCTGAAGATCTTTAAAGACGAGTTTAATGTCCTCCACTGTGAGGACATTAAACATCAGGGCGATTCACCTCAGATCGAGATGCCTTCACACACACAGTCTCACACAGACACTCCCAGACCACCGTCCTGTGTGAAGTGGAAGAGCGTTCTGCTCCAGAGAATTTCTGTTAGCTTCGAGAGAACGGTTAGAACGGTTCTGCCGGAGACTCATACTGGCTGAGGTACTACTGATTCTTTCAAGTCTAATTGTTCTTTATTATGTTCATGTTATTGTATTTCAATTATGACTTTAAATTTGAAAATTGTGACAAAAAGTCGAGATTATGACTAAAAAGTTATAATTAAGACATAAAAAGTTGAAATTACTTAAAATGTCATGATTATGATGAGATAAATATTTGAAATTATGAAAAAAGTCAAAATTAGGACATTAAATAGTTAATTATGAGATCAAAAGTCTAAATTATGAAAAACATTGAAATGATTATGACAGTCAAAATTATGACTTAAGTTGTAATTATGACATTAAAAGTCGGAATTATGACTTAAAATGTATAATTATGACATAATAGTCAAAATTATGGCATGAAAAGTCAAAATTATGACTTAAAATGTATAATTATGACATATAAAGTCGAAATTACGACATAAAAGGCCAAATCTTTTACTTAAAATTAATAATTATTATATAAAAAGTCAAAATTGACATAAATTCTAAATAATGACTTAAAATTTATACTTATGACACAAAAATCTAAATTATGACATAAAAGGCCATAATTATGACTTAAACTTTATAACTGACATAAAAAGTTGCAATTGACTTCAAAGTTGTAATTATGACAAGCCGAAATTAAGTTAAAATTATGACTTTATAAAATAGAAAATGTATAGTTATAACATAAAAAGTCAAAATTATGACTTGAAAGTTGTAATTATGACAAGTCGAAATTGACCAAATTCAAAATAACATAAAATGTTGCAATTATGACATGAAATGTTGAAATTATGACATAAAAGTTATAATTATGACATACTAAAACTTTAATCTTTTTAAAAAGGCTTTTTATTCTCATAATTATGACTTTGTATGTCACAAGTATGATTTGTTATGCCAAAATTTGTGGATAGTGAAAAAAACATATTGTATACCAAAATGTATTTAAAATATATTTATTTCATTCTAAGTATACAAATCCATTGACATATTTACTGACATATCACTTGAGACCTACTGATATAATTATTATAAATAAACTTTATTTGGAGCACTTATTTCTTGCACAATGCACATTTCTTGATATTAAGCCTAAAATGTGTTTGAATATCACTCTTAGTAAAGATAGTATGATCTCTGTATAATATCAGACTTTAGGCCTATTTATTTAAAGTGTATCTAAAGTATTCTTGCAATAGTTCCACTTTAGCACAATCAAATATACTTAACGTTTATCTTCAGCACTGTTTCCGGATAAAGTGCATTAAATACAAAATTAGCCCTTCAAATTTAGCAGACTTTAAGTATATCAGTTTAGTATACCAAACGTTCAATTGTAATGTATTTATATTAAGTATATGCATTTGTAAATGTATTTGTAGTATACTTAGCATAAAATAAATGTATTTCACACACATTTTGGTATATTTATTTTTCACTAGGGTAAATAATGACTGCGTTTCAGCAAACATTGGTAAATGAGTGTGAGATGTTTATGTGTTTATGTCTTTATGTCTTTATTAAACAGAAGAGAAGAAGAGCGCTGGACATCAGACAGACTGTGACCCGATGTTTTACTGCCACTGATGTCTGTGAGACTGAATGTGAATATGTAATGTGATGAATGACCACATGATGGCAGAACAAACAATAAATATGAGCATCATTACATCTCTTCTGCCGGCTTACAGTAAATATCACACTTTATCTCATCAAAGTAATGATTGAATGAAAACACTTTATATATATTAAACACATGTAGGCCTGATGTGATTATTGATTAATCGGCTGATCAGGGTTATTCGATTTAATTGCAATATTTTGAGATAACTGCAATAATTAGGCACTTTAAATTTCAATCACATTTTGCCAAAGAACATATATTTAAAAAAAAACTTGTAAAGTACATGAAGTTAGAGGCGTTCCTTCATTCGAAATGAAGGATTTACTCAGCATGCATTACAGTATATTATATTATATTAATTATATTATTATGTTATATTACACAATTTTAACAGCATTAAAATGAATCATATGAGCCTAATTTATTATAATTTTTATTAGTATATTATATACGGTTCCAAGTAAAAAGAAATAACTTTAGGCTTACACTGTAAGTGACATGAACAAAACAGAATTAAATCATTAATCGCAATTATATGTATGACAATTAATCGCTGGCACAAAAGTCATGATTCTGCCGGGAAACAAAGGAGTTTCATTTATTGGGAATTATTTAAGGAATTAAAGTGTTTTAATGGATTCAAGCGAAAACTTTCCTCCAAAATTGAGGCTTTATATTAAATGTGTTTAGCGTTACTGATAATTAATGAACAGATGCATGAACTATTAGTGACTTGATTTGCAGAGAGCTGCAGATTACATGAAGATCAAGGCCGTTCATGACAATAAAGATATAGTTCTACATATAAAATAACAGTCCACTATAACAATAACGGCTCAGAGGAACAATATCTGTGGAATCACTTTCAGAATGAGTTTATTTCCAGCTGATGAACGATAAAAACTTTGACAGCCAATCAGAATCCATCCTGCTTTAACCCTCAGAAATGACTCTGAAGTTACATATTATACGATACGATATTATAGTTTGATCATGTTTTTTATTAAATATTTTGTATTGTTAGTGGATTGTATGGTACTAAATTATATACATTTATACACTTTTTAAGCATAGACCTGAAAATGGTAAATCTCGAATCTTTGACTGAAGACTGAAGTTATAGTCCAGTCATTTTATGAAAAAAGGTTGAACAAATTGCAACAGAAGCAAATTCAACTGATTTTGTATCCTCAATATGTCCTGAGTAAGGGGAAAAAAAGTCCCGAAGAATCCCATTAGGGGAAAGTTTAGAAAAAGATGTATTAATGCTCATGGGTAGCCCAAACGTGTTCATTCAGACCTTAACATTAAGTATTTTACTGTTGCTATATGTCAACAAGATTCAACAAGACATGTTCACCCGGCTATACTCAATGTTTAGATCTGTTGTGGTATTTATGCAAATTAGCACATACGTAATTTCCAATGGCAAGTGACGAGTCCTACACAGTAAAAAAAAAAATTCGGATTTTGTCACGACGTATTTCGGATTCATAACGAGGTCTTTTAGGTTTCATAACGTTAGACATTTTTTATCCGACACGTTTGTAGCTGCAGCTGTGGTAACCAGAGCAGATCTGGCAACCCGGATGCCGAAACACTACTGACTTCGTGATTGGTAGATAGGTGGAGGGTGGAGCTTCAGGCCAAAACACAACATGACAACATCAACATCAGTTGAGGGCTGCAACTTCACTTTTATAATGACAATATCCTGGCCGGACTACTGTTGTCAGTGATATAAGTATTTGAAATGAACATGATTTCTTAATGTCTAGTGACATATCAGGGCCATTTTATGATTAATTGAAATACATTTCTTACATACGGTTCCTTTTAAAAACAATAAAAAAAACTTGTAATACATTTTTTGTTTGTCTTGATGTAAGTAATCAACTCAGTAATTTTCATGGTGATATCTAAAGGTTAAACATTTTTACCCCATTGAATTCACGTAAGATAAAAGAATGAATAGGCGTATGAATAGGCTATATTTGGGTCTTTTTCTAAACTTTCCCCTAATGGGATTCTTCTGGGCTTTTTTTCCTTACTCAGGACATATTGAGGATACAAAATCAGTTGAGTCTGATTCTTTTGCAATTTGTTCAAGGTTGACCCCCATTTTGGCTTAAAATGACTGGACTATTTGGTTTCTTTTTGAAGACGATGCATGGCAGATTATTGCTGAAGTGAAAAAAGTAACAAAAAAAGTAAAAAAAAAAAAGTTATAGAAGTTTAAGTTTATTATTATGAAAAATGCACAAAAATACTATTTGTATTTTTATGCATTTTTCATGCTATAACTTAAATTTGATATATTTTCCAAAACATGTTTTACTCGGAAACGGTGAGAAAATCAAAGCCTTAAATCTAAACGAGTTGTGCTCCAGATTTGAGGTTGATATCTCAACAAATGATCTTTCGGTTCCAAACGCTTCCACTAGAGGAAACTTGTCATTTCTGACCGTGAACAGAACAAGTGTGGCTGTTTTTCAGGACCATTAAACCTGTTCCAATCATGTCTATGATTGTGTTGTGTTCACACAGCAAGTGCCAAAACCTTTACCAAGTTTCGTACCATTCAAAGAAGCAAAACATTCTAAAAAAACAAAAATAACTGAAGAGCACTAGAGGATTGAAGAGCTCATTTATAACTATCATTATAGTTATCATTCTTGCTGTGAACGTGCCAGTGAAACAGATCAGGCTTGGTTTGAAACAAATCTTCCTAGTGCATCTTCTTGCAAGGAAAGGAAGGGCTATTTTAGCTCACAGATATAGTGTCCTGTGTTTGCTCTGTTGAGTCCGCTGGGAATGTGGGCGGCTTTTCTTATGGTTGCATGAGACTTTCTGAGCCTCATTAAACTGCCAGTTTAGCCTCAGTAAACCTCCTTATGATCAATATGGTGCCGTCCTCAAACCTACTTGACTCCATACCTTCAAACGCCTCATGTTCTTCATGCAAATCATGATCATTATTTTGCAAAAGCAACAATTTAATGAAAGAAACAAAAGGAGTAAACCCGAAGAGACACAGCATGAGCAGATCTAACAATCTCTTGCTTTCGGACATTTTGCTCCTGAGAGGGACACACAGATAGTGCCACTAGTTTCAGTTTTGTTTGGTTAGTTGAGAGCAAATAGCTTATTAATGTGCATGCATATTTGTTTTCAGGCCACTGTAAGCAAGCAGCACAAGACCAATGTATTGTCTTTAGTATAGAACAAATAAGAATGGGAAATGAAATGTCTCTGCATTTATAATGTCAGGAGCTTTAAATGTTCCTGAAAGTCTCAGCAGGAGGCAGTGCTTGATTAAACCTTGACCTTCCAGATCCAAGAACAAAACGGTTAATCTGACGACTATTTCTGTATTTTACAATCAATTATGCTGGAGAACTGAACTGCAGTGAAGAGAACCGCAACAATCTGATAGACTTTACATGGGAATTGAAATTAGATTGAACAGTTTTGATCAGCTAACAGGGAACATTCTGTCAAAGTTATGAGCAAACGTTCCTCCAGGAACATTAACAGAACGTCTGTTCAACGTTATCTGCACTTTAAAAAACACTGGGCTAAAAACAACCCAATTTGGGGCTGGGTAAATATAGGACAGAACACATGTTGGGTTAATTTTACCCAATAAGGTTGTTTATTTAACCCATCATACTGGGTGGATTCATTTTTACTAGCTTCTATTCTTTTTACTTCATACTTGAATGAATGTTTACAGATTAACTTAAATCTTCTAAACTTAAAAAAAAAAAACTCTACACAACCACTGGTTTGCATGATAATTATTAAATTTTTTAATCATATTTTACAGTATAGCATATTTTATATAGTTTTTAAGCCGGGGAACTTCTAACAGACCGCCGTCCTGCGTTTCACTTGTAGCCACAATATGAGCCGACTGACTCCATAACCTGTCCATAAACAATCATTGTACAGTTCTGAGAACATATTTCAACTTTCTAACACAGAAACTACCCAAACACTGAAAAAATAACCCAAAAAATGGGGTTAATCGGGTGAAAAGACTGACTCGACACTAGTTTAGGTGACTCACATCGCTCCCCTGTATGTTGCTTTGCATAAAATTAAACTATATACAAAACAATAACGTATTTATAGATCAAATAAAATTTACACAAACCTGTATTTTACCCAAGACACGCACGGAGCTGAACTCCACAGTTCCAACCCAGGATTTGGGTAGAAAAGATTTTTTAGACTGTGGTCTTTAATAATGTTCTCAAAACGTTACCAATAAATGTTACTTGTTTCAGAACTTTCAGAGAACATTCAAAAGTAACATTTTCATAACTTAATGTCTAACTTTTGTTCATGCTGTGGATAGTTCACATTTACTCTAGATTATGTGGCCACCACACACTGCACAATATAAAAACGGGTGGAAAAATTATAATAATAAAGGGAAGAACACAACAGTAACAGATTTTGATGGATTTTTTATATCAATAATAAACTATTTTGGCAGGTCTATCAAGTTCAGTATTACATACCAAAAGCTGACATTATAAAACAACATAAAAGAGCTGAAAAATACAGGAGCCTTCAATTTTGATTTAAAACGCCCATATTTCTTGCTCTCATGCTGATATTAATAGTCCGTTAAAATTGAACTCTGTGCACAAAAGTCTTTCCTGCTGTCTTTAAATCCTTCGGGATCCGAGCAGAGCTGCATAGAAATGTCAGCAAACACAGCTGGGAAATCGAAGATAAACATTTGTGAGAGATAAGAAGAATAAAGCTATATAAAACTAGAAGCTTAAGAAGGAGAAAGGTGTTTAATATTTCATATGTTCATTAACCAAACAACATGAAGATTCAACAGCAATATCACGGGCATGCATGCACTAGATTAGGCTACTGCAGTTCGGAAAATGTTAAGCATTGTAAACTGTTGAATTTTTTAAACATATAACAGTATGATGCAGACAAATAACCAGTCAATTTAACAGTGGGAGTCTTTGGCTGTTTGAAATGATGAAAGAAAACAGTTTCTTATGTACAATTCTTTTTTATCTTTCTTTATGAGCTCTATAAATGTTGAATTTAAAACAACACCAGAAGGTTAAAGAAACACAAGCTGGCATGCATGCTCAAATATATAGGCCTATAGGCCTATATAATATATTTCAATTAGCATATTCTCCAATAAACAAACAAGACATCATGAGATGTTCTGAATCTGGTCAATTAAAAAAACGGTAATTTCACAGGTGTTGATGAAGAATCACCCACCCACATACTGTACAGGTGCTTCACAACAGATAATGACATTATGGGTCATAAACTAACCTTACAACATGCATTTTCTCATAATATAGGCCTACAACTTTCATTATGTGGTATATTTAATGTGAACACGTGTTCACATAAAAGTCAAGTGATTTATTCTTAGATTTCAGTGTTTAGTTAATGTATTAAACAGAGGAATTAGCCTCCCACACAGTATTGCAACTCTTGTGAGGAATTCTACTGTATGTCGACCTAATTATGAATATGTGTGAATCAATTAAATCTCGATACAATTAAATATACACTCTAATTATATTGGTTTTAGCATTCATGATAACCGCTTTATTTAATGTAATTATTGCGAGTCATTTCTGTGGCACTAATTATTAATCAGCGGGTCTAATCATTGTTCCACATTAATTGCAGCATCTTAAAAATGTCGTGACTTGTGAGTGGTGCGTGAAAAAGTGAATCATTTCAGGAGTCGACTCACTTGGGTGGTTCATTTAAATGATTCGATTCGTTTGGTTATCACTCAGAAGTGTCCCTTAAAAACTGATTTTTGTTTTTGTTTCAAGTTACATAATTGAGAGTTTAATTGTATTTATCTCTCTATTAATCTATCCCAAACAAGTTATGGCTTAGTTATAGTCAAGTATTTGTATATACGGTTTGTAAGTCGGTTCACACGAATCATTGCAAAGTACCGGTTCGTGAATCGGACATCAGAAGCGCGTGACACAGGTGTGAGTTCGCTGAAGCGTTATTCAGAGACACGCCATTATAATCGAGCTCTTTTTATTCTCATATCATTGAACCACTGGCTTTATTTCACCCGTTGAGCTGAAGGACGGAAAGGTAAGACCTTTGTGACTCACATTAACTGTTAAAACAAAAATGTTATGAAGTATTTAAGCTACTTTGATCAGTTCCTGCACCTGAGGTGAAGTTCTTTCAGGCAGAATCACTGCAGCTTCTTCGCGCTTTTTTGTTATCATGATAGGGATAAAACGATCTTCACTGCTGAATAATGTGGAAATTGTTTTGATATAAAGATATTGAGCATGCCCTATACATTAAAATTCTAATACGAACTAAAAGATGAGAGATTTGCGCAGTGGGGCAAGTTGTCGCATTTTTTTTCTAGTGAATAACGTTATTTCTGAGGGGATTTACATATTATGTACAGTACAATTTCTGTAGACACAAACCTCAAAATCTATTAAGCTAATCTATTTTCCAAGGTTGTTGCCCTGGAAAAAACACACACATTGACATTCGTTGAGTGATTTTGGGGCATGTTGTCACAACGGGCACAACCCATTAACGTTAACGTGATGTTTTTTTCAGCAAATCTATCAGTGAGGCAATTCATAAAACCGCAAAATTGGGAAAATGTCATATGAAAAGTATCAAACCATTGTTTTGGCCAATAACAAATTATGACATGTGACAACTTGCCCCAAAAATAAAATCAATGCAATTTTAACAAATAATATTTTGCACTGACACAAGCTGTGAATTCATTACATAATCATAGCTTGATTTTATTGTGTTT
Organism: Leuciscus leuciscus; assembly: GCF_965113295.1. Taxonomy (NCBI): domain Eukaryota; kingdom Metazoa; phylum Chordata; class Actinopteri; order Cypriniformes; family Leuciscidae; genus Leuciscus; species Leuciscus leuciscus. Next base: position 31,616,540 of record NC_138723.1, on the reverse strand, counting down.
ACCTTATGCCCAAATTAATTCACAAAAATCACTCTAATATAAGACAGTTTTGAATTTAGTTGTGTTGAAACCAGCGAAAGAAAAGAAGCATTTTCGTTTTAATTATACCTTATAATTATAAAGAGATATAAAGTAGAGCTGTGTGTCCTTATGGCAAGACGTTTTTACTTTTATTCATTACCAGGATATGAATTATTGATATCAACAATTCAATATTCACTAGTTAAAATGCCATTTCTTTAAATCAGAAATGTGATTTTTACTAGTAAAAATTTGATGTCAGGAATAATATTTCCACTAGTAAAAATTTTAATTCTTGATATCGACAATGACGTCAGAAATACAAATTCTTGATATCAAGAATTCAATTTCATCTTGGAAAAACTATAATTCTTGATATCAAGAATTGTATTTCCACTAATTAAATGTGACCATAGGCTTCAATTGTTGATATCAAGGATTGATTTCTTTCTAGTAAAAATTCCGATTTCACATCAGAAATACAATTCTTACTAGTAAAAACCTTTATTTTTGATTTCAATAATTATGTGTTTACTAGTTCAAATGTCTGTTCTTGATCTCATATAAGTCAAAATATGCAAAACATTAAAAGTCAAAATTATGACAAAAATCATAGAAATACTAAGTCATAGCCTAATTATGATTTTTTGATGTCATCATTTCAACTTTTTTCGTCACAATTTTGACTTAGTATGTCATAATGTTGATTTATATCAAAATTATGATTTACCACGGCATGTTTTTTTTCTTATGTGGTGGACGTATAGTTTATATTCATTGTTTTATTAAGTTATTGCTGGAAACAAGTGCTAAAAGCTGCTCAATCTATAAAGTTAACTGGGTTTCTAAGTGTTCAGTGTGTTTTCCTGCTGAATGTCATCAGTACGAAAACTGAAGGATTGTTGTTTTTTTTTTGGTTTGTTCTATTTCATGTGTGTGTTTTCCCAGGATTTCTGTGCATCCATGGAAGGATTATGGGACTCTGGCTCCATCTGCATCATCTCAGATCTCGCCTCCTGCCAGAACCAGACCAACAGCACCAACTCCAGCACAACGGAGGGCTTCATCTTGTCTCCGTATTTCCAGCATTCCCTGCCGACGGCCACGCTGTTCACGCTGGCGTATCTCTTCATCTTCCTGCTGTGCCTGATGGGAAACGGTCTGGTTTGTGCGATAGTCCTGAGGAACCGGCACATGAGAACCGTGACTAACATCTTCATCCTGAATCTGGCCGTCAGTGACCTACTGATCGGGATCTTCTGCATTCCCACGACGTTAGTGGACAACCTCATCACAGGTGAGAGATTAACGTGGAGATTGTAAAATATTAGCATAATACGTTATTAGTTCTTCTCTATATCAGTGTCTGTTCCTGAACTCCTGAAACGCCTCCATTGTAGTCTTGAGTTTCTTTCCAGGAACGAACACGTCACAATAATCGTCATTTAAATAATTAATACGCAGAATAAAGGGGCGGGGCCTGGTTGAGTTAGTTAGTAGTGTGTACTAGTTAGTTAGTAGTGTGGCGGGGCATTTCCCAAACACACTTGAAGTGCTCGACCAATCACAACACACTGCTCCAGCCGACCAATCAGAGCACAGTGTGCTTTTCAGAAGGAGGAGCTTCATAGAGACAGGAACTAAACTGACAGACTGGGAAAAGAGGAGCCGCAACAATGGAGAATATGAGGAATATAATCAACATTCAAGCAGGAAAACCTGTTCTAGTAGAGCCTGAAACAACAACAACACTTTGTAAAAGGGCAGAATATAGCCTCTTTAATCCTCTCGCACATCCCTGATATGCACCAGTATGTAGTGGGATATTTTGCTAATAAAATGATTAGCATTTTATTAGAATAGCCACAAGAATAGCATGAGAAATTTGGTCTCCTTGTATCCTCTCAGGGAGCTTTTTATTATTTTTATATATGTGCAGTAAGATGATTTTTTTTTTTTTTACGTAGTTTCTGTGCAGACAAGCAACTTTAGAAAAATGCTTACATTTTTGTATTAATGACAATTTACTTGTTTTGTAATAAACTTAGAAATTCATATCAGTAGTTTTAGCTGTGGTATTGAAATTGGAATCGAGAATTGTTAAATTTCACTGGTATCATGACCTTATTTATTACAATACAAGGATACATGGGTCCAAAACAATAACTATTTTATTAATTTATTACTTTCTTTGTGGTGGGGCCAGTGAAAACAGAATCATTGAAATCAGTGAATCGAATTGAGATTTTGTGAATTGGAATCGAATTGAATCGATACCCAGCCCTACTTCATATGTGTCTGGATTAATGTAGATGTAGTTTTTCTAGATATAAATGTTTCTGTCTTCGTCAGGTTGGCCTTTCAGCAACACGATATGCAAACTGAGTGGCCTGGTACAAGGAACGTCAGTCTGTGCTTCAGTCTTCACATTAGTTGCCATCGCTGTGGACCGGTAAGTAATCAGCAGATTGTTAAAGCTGATTGAAATATAGTCTCATGAAATGCAGTGGTGAATAGCTCAGCTCTTCTATGATGCTGTTTCTGAAGCTCATAGTGTCTGAAAACACTAGATAAGTAGAGCATGAGCGCAAAAGTATTTGCATGTATTTATTAAAGTCCCCCTGTAGTCAATAATCTTATCCCTTAAAGCTCATCTTTGATCACCAAAATTACATATTTAAAGTTTTTTTCTTCATGCCTTAAAATATCTTGAATGTAACTCGACACCCTTGCCTCATTTAGTATGCGCGGTTCTATGAATATGCAAATGAGCCCCGCCTCCACTCACTCAGCTCAGAGATCCACTGGTTGACGATCACACGTTGATCTGATTGGTTACAAGGTAGTTTGTGACCTCAGAAACACCAGCGATTTCAAAGCGTGTTTTTGAGACTGTCTTTGGTTCACTGCAGTTTTAAAGGGCGTATCGCAGGTTAGAGCCCCCAGTGAGTCAATGTATAGACAAATAATGTTAGGAACTAGATTCTCTTTAAATATATACTTATTAAACGCTATTAAGGCGTCTGGAGTTGTTTTTTTGAGAAACTTCTGCTTCCGCATCTGAAAAACGGCAAACCGGAAGTGACGTAACCGGAGGGAGTGCGGACAATTTAAGCAAGAGGAAAGCAATTGAAATTGAAAAAGAAATTGTAAAGGTTTACTCGTATGACGGACCTCAGCCATATAATTATGAGCCAGCTATGCAAGAGAGCGGGTAAAGGCCAGGGTTAGACAGAACAACAGTCAGAGGAGACTAACAGAGCTGTGGTGTGAGGAGAACAGGGCAGGGGTCTCACTGAGAGACCAGTGTTAGCTTATAGATATATACACGTTAGCTGACGATATGTAACACTATGCTCAGATCACAATATTGTACAGTCATGTATCAGGCAATAGCAAAGCTAGTATTGGACCCTTACCTGCATGTGTTGAGTGTGTCAGCCAATAGGAGACAGTTTCCAGAGGACTTATAAAGGCTCCATTTTGTTGACAATGAATAAAAAAATAATCACAATCGTCTTACTGTATAAAAACTTTATATGTAGAATCAGCCAACACACAAATTAAAAGTTTAAGTGGTTTTGTACAGGATTGAAAATGAATTAAAGAACTAGGCTATTTATGATAATAATAAGTTTCCGTTGCAGACTGATAACAAACACATAAATGCATTACATTTTTGTAACACAGGTGTACAGTAAGTGATCTGTGACGGATCCGTGACCATGACAGGCTGGAGCTTGTGCAACATCCACAAACACAATCATTTACTACGACGATGATAACTTGAAATACAATAACTACCGAAAACACACTGAATCACAAGCCTACTCTGCACTGAGCGAACGCAGAGCCGGTGTGGTGAAGAGATGAGTCCGAGCTTAGGACCCCATTAGTATGCCAGTAGTATGCCTGATCTAAATCTGTTCTTGCGATAACTTGTAGCTAACGTGAGCTGTCTAAACTGTTAATAAGAAAAATAGTAATATACACAGATAAACATTATTTTATGGTTCTTTTAATTTAAAAAAAGTGTACTTGTAACATATTGCGCAGATTATTACGATGAAAAATAATGACATAATTATAATTGCATTACGAGTTGCGGTAAGGCAGTATCAGGGCAGTATAAGCTCAGGTAAAGCTCAGCTAGCACGATCATTGGATAACGTTAGCTGTATGCTATGCTACTATCTAAGCTAACTAAAAAACACACTAATAACGAGACATTTTTTATTTCACAATCAATAGCTTCGGTTACATACTAGTATATGAAACGTATAAGTTAAAATACATTAAGGACTCGTTATAACGTGGTACAAACGTCTATAATGAAGTGATTTTGTATGATTTGTAACCAGGCACTAAAGCGATTACCCATCAAACGTGCTTTGAACCAATTGGATTGCTTGGGTCCTATGCTCGGACTCATCTCTTCAGTAGGACTCCTCTGTTCACCACACCGGCAAACGACTCTCGTGACGTCGTATGATGCGATATTGGAAAAAACTAAGTTTTTTCAACACGGTCAAAGAAACTGTCACGTTTTTTTTAAACTACATTTGTGCCCTTATGTCTTGCAAAACATTTATAAATCCTGCATTAACTTTTCATATGGTGTATTCATACAAGGTTATATATTGATTTTGAAGAAAGAAAAAAACCTGCAATATGTCCTTTAAGGAGAAAATACTCAGCAATGGTGTCGAATTTACACATGGTTTGCCTTAAAGCATATTAATAACACCACATAGACACATAAACTACATTAAAAGCTGGATCTTCACCACAGGGGGACTTTAATAAAGTGCACACGTATGAATGCTGGGATAGACACGCCATGCCATGCAAAGCTTTAACTTTTTTAACATATGTACAAATTTAGAGAATTCGTGAAGGCGTTCGATATTGTCAGATATATACATTTATTTTAAATATTTCTTAAATGCCACTAATTACTGAGTACTAAGAATAAAGGCCAGTATCACCAATACTTCTACTGATGTCTCTATTAAATGGATTTTTTCCCTCAATTTCTGGGAATGAAATTAGTAATTATGGCAATTCAACATTACGGCATTATTGAATTCCAAATGCCAACATTTGTAGCATTTCGTAGGGTTTAAAATATATAACAACGTTTAATTTAAGTGCACTTAAAACAATCTTTACATAAAGCTGTTATAATAAATGTGACATTTAGCTGTTCCTGTAATATAGCAGAGTGACTGAACCAATATCACTTTTTAGTGCTGTTCAACGTTAATCACGATTAATCGCATCCAAAATAAAAGTTTGTGTTTTCATAATATATGTGTGTGCTGTGTATAATTATTTTGTATATATAAATACACACACATGCGTGTATATATTTAAGAAAAATGTGTTATTTATATATAATATATTTATATATAATCTAAATTATATATAAATGTATATACATGCAAATATTTCTTAAGGCGAGACACGGCAGGCAAAAACATAGTTTTCTTTTTAACTGGTCAATTTTGAGATATTTGTCTTCAATAGCATGTCTTCTTTCAGACTTGTGGTGAAAAAAAGTCAGAAAAACACATTTAGGTCTTTATTTTACTACACTTTGTCTGTTTGCGTCTGTAGATTTCTCATAAATTCAACAAAAGTTGGCGTTGTAAATCCTCCCGCTGCTCCGCGATCTCTGTCTGCTCCCTGTCATCACATACACCGCTGGAAAGCTCTCTCTCTCCTGTACAATGCTGTCGGATCCAAATATGGTCATTTCCTTTTTATCAGCAACCAATCGTGAAAGTAAAAGAGCTGAATGCGCAATCTCATTGGCTGATGATAAATCTTTAAAGCCTGTTTTCTCAAAATGACTTTTCTCTCATTCTCCAAGTACGAAATCTCCACTTCAGTAGCACCGATATACACCAAACTTTCCAGTCTTGTACCTAGTTATATTATGAAAACATTTACAGAGGGATTTGTAAATATATTATTCCTAGCCTGATTTATATAACATTTTATTAAGGCTATTTTTTTAAGGCTGTTGACAGTATATTCTGATTCACAGGATAACAAAAGTAGATATCCAGAAATTCCTCAGTAATTTTTTTCCCATCTAATATGTGAACACAATGACAAATTTTTTTTTAACCTGGCTTTATCCAATACTCAGATTTATGCAAATTAGCGCATATTTAATTAGATATGGCCTAATTTGCATATTTAAAAATTAAATTAAACAAAAAACTTGTAATACATTTTTTTCTCATCTTAAAGTAGGTAATCAACTGGGAAAGTTTCATGGTGATATCTGCTAGTTAAAAATTTTACCCTATTCACCTGTAGTGTCTCGCCTTAAAGGACAAGTTCGGTATTTTACACTTAAAGCCCTGTTTACAGATCGTATCTGATGAAATAGAACGGTTAAGATTAAAATTTGGACACATGCTGCTGTCCCGAGAATTTTAGGTTTATTTCGCTTCCCCCCCTCCACCCCCACAATGGTTGTCTATATGCACTGGAAGATTCCGTCCTAAAAACACATTAAACTTTCGTTTACAAAGACGTGAAACTCACCGAGTGGTCAGGGGTGTTCACTGATATGTTCCCTCAAAAATCGCTGAAAAAGATGCATTCCAACAGGTTTTATCGTAGTTTTTGTCCAACTCCATTGACTTAATAGGACGTGCTGTGAGACCGCAGCACCTTTACGGTATTACTCCGCCGCTTCTTCTTCTGCTTCTTCTGTGTATTCAATGAAATGCCCGTGGTTTGCTTGCAATTGGCAAAGGTGCATTATCGCCACCAACTGGGCTGGAGTGTCTATTATTCAAGCTCTCAACGGAAGAATCACGGGTGTGACGCGTTTGGCAAAATAGGTCCACAAAAGCGAAATAAACCTAAAATTCTCGGGACAGGAGCATGTGTCCAAATTTTAATCTTAACCGTTCTATTTCATCAGATACGATCTGTAAACAGGGCTTTAAGTGTAAAATACCGAACTTGTCCTTTAATTATAAACATGCATGTGTGTGTATTGACACACATATATTATGTAAAAACAAACGTTCTTTTTGGATGTGATTAATCGTTTCCCAGCACATGTTAATTTAAATCATTGTGACTCTAGAAAACATTACATCTGGGTTAATGACGCGCATATGTGTTTTCTCCTCGTCTGAAACTCAGGTTTCGCTGCATCGTTTACCCGTTCAAGCCCAAACTCACGCTGTTTGTCGCGAAGGTGTCGATTGGGGCGATCTGGGTGCTAGCGGTCACCATTATGTTTCCCTCAGCGTTAATGTTGACGGTCGAGCAAGAAAAAAACCATTTCATGGTTCACAGTGACAACCTCAACCGCACGTACCCGCTGTACTCCTGCTACGAGACCTGGCCCGACCCCGAGATGAGGAAGGTGTACACGACGGTCCTGTTCGTGCACGTATACGTGATTCCGCTCGCGCTAATCATGCTAATGTACGGCCGTATCGGGGCAAAGCTGTACGGCACAACCGTCCTTTCCAGCGCTGATCCTGAAATTCCTTCACAGGCGAAATGTCCCGCGTCTCAACGCAAGATTCGAGTGATAAAGATGCTAATTGTGGTTGCCTTGCTGTTCATGCTATCATGGCTTCCGCTGTGGACGCTAATGCTACTGACTGATTAC